>NC_043700.1:111773371-111801208 GCF_006229205.1 Suricata suricatta
ATATATATATATATATATATATATATATATATATATATATACACATATATATATATAGTATGGACATAATATTTTATTTATAAAGCAAGTAAAAAACAAATAAGCATAATATATATTATTATAAATATTTGTTTTAATTTATTTAAATGTCTCTAAATTACATTTCTTTAATTTATTTTTATTAACTTTAATTTAATTGTTTAAATAAATACATTATTTAACATTTCCAAGGCCACATGTAAAAGACAGTTGATGAATACAGGATTCATTTTAGAAATTATGCCTTAGGGTCATGGATCTCTCCATCAGTTGATGACACCACCAACAACCCTATCTAACATAAGCTACTGATTTGCTCTTTTTATCTGTTGATTGGTTTTCTATAAAAATGTCTTGAGGGGTACCTGCGTGGCTCAGTTTGTTGGGCTTCCGGCTTCAGCTCAGGTCATGATCTCATGGTCTATGAGCTAGAGCCCTAGGTCAGACTCTGCTGACAGCTCAGAGCCTGGAGCCTGTTTCAAATTCTGTGTCTCCTTTTCTTTCTGTCCCTCTCATTCTCTCTCTCTCTCTCTCTCTCTCTGTCTCTCTGTCTCTCTGTCTCTCTGTCTCTCTGTCTCTCTGTCTCTCTCTGTCTCTCTCTCTCTCTCTCTCTTTATATCTCTCAGAAATAAATTTTTAAAAACTTTTTTAAGGTCTTGATGTCTTTATATAGCTAACCAAAAGGCTCATAATAGTCTGATGACATCTGTGTTAAGGAAGAGAAACTCAGAGAGCCAGAACACTGAGTGTGTATACACAAGTAGTCACAGAAAGTGGATGGCAAGGCCATGTACGAATTTAAACACCTAATTAGTACAATAGCTCTCCACTAGCAGTCCATTCATCTAGATATATTATACTTATATTCACCTGCTACTTTTATAGGCAGTTGGCTGAGAAATTAAGTGGGTGAAACCTTAAACCTGGAAGTAATATTTGCTGAACAATTTTCATAAAGCACAAGAGTGTAGCTTTCTTTTTCTTTTCCTTTTAGTTTTTAGTTTTTAGTTTTTTAGTTTTTTAGTTTCCTTTTTTCTTCTTTCTTTTTTTAATTTTAATTTTTTGTAAAAAAATAGCCACTAAAGAAACACATTGAGACTTAACTTTATGCATCTCACTTGGATCTTAAAAGTCCTCATGTGTTTAGTAAAAAAATTATTAGTGATTCTTAAAATAATAATAAAATATTTACAGAACTTAGTCATTGAAAAGAAGACATACTATGTATTCCTTTGGATGTAAGGGAATCAATTTGTTCTTTTAACAACTGCTTTTGGGAAATGACCACAATGAGTAAACAGTAACTGCTTTCCTGCACCTCTCTTAGTGTTAATTTTGAAGTCTTTTGAATTCAAGTGTCTCTCTCTGACTGCCCTCCTGCTCACTACTACTGAAACCACACAGGAGATTTTCTTTTAATTAATTAGGGTATAATTAAACAGCAGGTACCCAAGCCGAGGCTGGAGAGTCAGTTCCATCTGTTCTGCAGGGTCTCATGGTGGTGACAAGAGAGTTCCCCCACGAATTTTACCTTGAGCGGTTTTTGTATTTTAATTTCCAGCTATCTCTTTTATAAATTGCTCTTATGATTTCACTTGATAATTTAATACTTCAAAATTGGAGCCCCTCCAGCATTTACCCTGAGTACATGCAAAAAAGGATTATAGAGAGAATGTATTCTATAAAATTCAGATTGGCAAACACAATTAAAAGAATATATCATTCATTTATTAATGTTAAACAGTAGGAAGACACCATCCCAAAAGCAATCAATTTTAATTTGAAGATACAGGGATTTAAAGACACAGAGAAGGGGCATCTGGGTGGCTCAGTTGCTTAAGCATCTGACTCTTGACTTTGGCCTATGTCATGATCTCTCCATTCTTAAGTTCAAGTCCCACATAGGGCTCCACTCTTGACAATGCAGAGTCTGCTTGGGATTCTCTCTCTCCTTCTCTCTCTGCCACTCACCATTCTCTAAGTAAGTAAATAAATAAATAAATAAACTTTTTAAAAAAGACACAGAGAAGATCGTCAGCATTTCAGAATGTAGACAGTGGGATGATGTTTAGAGGAGGCATATATTAGTACCTCATTTTTAGTCCAAAAGAGTCCCTAAACTTTCAAAACCAGGAATGCAATTTTTGCTAAAGAAAATTTCTGGAAACATGAAGTAAAAATAGTAATATACACAATGGAATATTTTTCAGCCATGGAAAAGAATGACATCTTGCCGTTTGCAATGATGTGGATGGAGCTAAAGAATATTATGAATAAGACAGAGAAAAACAAATACCATGTAATTTCACTTAATATAAAATTTAAGAAACAAAACAAATGAGCAAAGGAAAAATGAGAGAGAGTAAGAGAGACAGAGAAAGAGAGACAAACCAAGAAATAGACTCTTAACTATAGAGAACAAAGCGATGGTTATCAGAGGAGGGGGTAGGTGGGGCGAGGAAGGAAATAAGGGATAGGGATTAAATAACACACTTACATCAAAAAATAATAAAATTATATAAAAATGAATGTTTTCAAGTTATGTTTTCAGTATGCTTCCCTCTTAAATAGAAAGAAATGCTTTAATGAATATAATGCACTGTGGGATAATAAAGAAAATTCATAAGATCTGTTTATAATTACTTTGTCTGAATATTAGAAAAATAAAGTTGATTTGCCTATGATAGTAAGTTAAAACAATGCAGCCCTTGAACTTTAACATTAGAAGACACATATTAACAATTATAATTTAAATATCAAAATAAACTATTATTCAGTGATTCAATAAATATGTATTAACTTTGTATGTTGAGTAAACACAGACTAAGCCTTGCACATATGGAGTTTAAAGATCTTTGATAAAATTGACAAATATTTTGTGGACAGGTATTATTGCAGAAAAGGTCTACATCTCAAGATCCTGTAGTAAAAGCATTTCACCAAGTCAAAGTGACCAGGAAATGACCCTTGAGTTGAGATGAGAAAGCGAGTAGGAAGTAGCAGGTTGAAAAGAAAAGAGTTTCTGAGCACAAAAACAGCATTCAGAGCAACTGCTTGTAGACTTCCATAAAACAATGGCAGTCATCCCATGAGGAGTGCAGCTGGCGTGGTGGCAGTGGTAGTGATAAATGATGTAAAGAAATTCCAGACATACACGCAAGTATTTTTAGAGGACATTTGGGTGGTTTATACACCACCGTTTCATCAGCTTTTAATATATATCCAAAACATGACTTGTGAAGGGCAAATAAAGTTTTGGATGGATAAGATTTTACATGGCATATGTGGAAGAATAATTTCTGTCACATATGGTTTCCTTGTTATTAAAAAAGTCAAAATGCTATAGATTTAATGCAAATGAAAGATTAGAATTCTCTATGCTGTCAGCAGGGGAGAACGATAAGCTTTATAACAAAGAGAAGCAGCAAAGTTATTGAGGTCAATACAGTTATTATGTGTGTGTGAGCAGTGATAGGCTAACGGTCTGAATGAATGGACATATTTAATATTGGAGACCTTACCACAGACTTATAGCAACAATATCCATATGCACCTGAAGCTGCAAATAAAATAGCATTTGTCCAAATGAATGTGCAATAGAAATAAATGACTTAGATGATTTGATCTAGTCCGAAGATTCCCAACTACAGGACATGACATTATAGACATAGGTCATTAAAGTTCATTAACACTATTTACTTGGGACAGGAATAAAACAAAAAGTTATGAAGAAATTTAAAAGCAATATAATATAAAATTCATACTAGAAACAGTGATTTTAATTATTCTTATTCATGTCTTACCCATTATGTAGGACAAAATGATATTTATTTCAAAAATTAAGCATCCTATAGATGCAGAAAATACTTGGCAACAAGGGACACAATAAATGGTGTGTGTGTGTGTGTGTGTGTGTGTGTTACCATGGTACTGTAAAGTCTATACAGTACTGAAAACTGTGGTTGCACTACTAAAATTTTACAGAAAAGAGTAGGCTTTAAACATTGCCTAGCTTCTTTGCTGTTATTATGACCATAATATACATAGGAGTGCAGGATTACTCAAAATCATCTGCTAGAATGTATTTAGAGCAAAGCCATGGTAAACGATTAACACCTTGGCCAACTTTCCAGTTGTCACACTGTGTTTAACTTAAATTCAGTAGTAGAGAATATTGATACTACCTATTCCTTGCCCTATTTCTGCTTTTCTGAGGACACCACATTAAGCTTTTAGTTTTTCACCCTGGTTTGTTTATCCCTTTTGGAATAGTATATTTGCACTATTATTTGTTCATTTATTACAATCGCATAATATCAGTTGACTTTCTGTTAAGTCAGAAGGGGATTTAGCTCTTATGCAACATTAAGTCTCCCCTCTCTTTCCCTCTATAAGGTCATCTAATCATAATATGAATTTAATTCAGACAGATTTTATATTGTTATGATTATGTAAATATTGTTCACCACTGAATCAAGTAGTGTTTTGTGTTACGTTTCACTTGTGAACAGTTGCAGTGAATATAACATCCAGAAACTACTAGTTGGTTATATTTCATCTATGTTCTACCTATTCCAGCAGATTTTTTTCAAATACCTGTTTCATATTTCCGAATGCCTCAATTGCTTTGTCAGTTCTACAGATTTTATCACTTATCAGAAACAACTTTGTTTTCCATATCAGATTATTAATGAGAACATTATACTTTTGTGTGAATCAGTACCCTTTCCCCTACTAAATCTCTTTCTCCTGGAACATTTCTGTTCCAATCTGAATTCTATATTGTCCCCAAACTGTCAACTTAGGAACACCCATCAACTTTTTCATGACTTCAGTATCATTTCCTATGTGCCTAATTTTGAGATTATTCCCTTGCTCTTACAAAGGACGTTTTAAAGACTTTGCATATTTTTAACTTTCTTTGTTCCACTTCACAGTTGATAATGAGTTTATCTGAGTGTTGAAATCTAGACTTTAAAACATCTTTTATTGCATAATATTGCATTGGTCTACTTACCTTTTCATAAAGTTAAGGATTCTTCCTCACTTTTCACTTCCTGAGCCTTTGCCTAAGACAAGTCTTTGTCTTATATGAGGGTTGTTAATTTTTTTTATCCTTAATGTTAAAAAAAATCCACAATGATATGATATAACATCAGTGATTTACCTTTTGTAGTAGGGGTCATAGTCCATAGGAAGACTCATGTTTTAAGTTTTTGGAAATATTCCGTATTCTTTCTTTGATGATTTCTGGTCTTTCAGTTTCTTCAAAAATATGTGTGACATTTTACATCGGATGGACACTCTTTCCCCCTGTTCTCCCTATGATAATTCTCCATGTTTTGGCTTGTTTTCTTCTCTTAATTTTCTTTTTTATATTCTATCAAGATATAGTTGACATATAGCACTCTGCAAGTTTAAAGCATGCAGTATAATGACTTTATTTACCTGTATTGCAGATTCCTACTTGTTTTGTTTTACTTTCAAGTGATACAAACTTTCAGTTCTAAAATAAGTCTGTCAGAGATTTTTAAAAAAGCAAAACAAGAGTTGTTTTTTCAACAAAATCTTGTAACTTTTTATTGATTTTTAAAATGTTTCTATTGATTTTTAAAAACTATCATCTCTTTAATTTCCAAAATTTACATTCAAATTCTAATTTTCCTCAGCATCTTGAATTTTTGTTACATCTAACAACCCTACTAATAAGTATATTTTGCTTTATATCCCAGCACACAGACACGTAAAACTATAACTGAAACAAATATTCACAAAGCAATGTGAACACGCAGTTTGCATTAGGACATTTTATGTTCTTTTTATTTTTTTTAATGTTAATTTAAATAAATGACTTGACCACAGTCTGTTGTGTATCTGTGGAACGGAGGGAGCTGTGCTGCTGTGTAGGACACGGTAAAGCAAGGAGCAGGTCTTCTCAGTAGGGCAATGTCGAATATAAGTATCTGGAGGTCTTTTTCTGAGGCTGGTCAGTTACTACAGAAAGTTCTTCAGATCCTTCACCGGCATATATACATCTGAGTGTTAACTTTCTCATGCTGGATGGCAGCAGAAGTTCTTCTATGTAGTGTAATTATTACACATAAAACCTTGACTTTAACTTATCACTGACTCTCTGCCATGCCTGGTGGCCTTAGGATCCATTTTAAGGTCAGTCCTTCCAGAGCATTAACCTGGGGGTGCAGAGAACTTCCCAGTTATGACTAGTGAGGAAGATTTGTCATTTCCCACATCTAGACTGTATCAGTCAAGTTAAAGTAGATTGTGCTGCAGTAACAAATGATTCCAGGCCTTCAATCTTAAAACAATCAAGGTTCTTTCTTTTTTAAAAAAAAGTTTTAATATTTTTTTTTTTGAGAGAGAGAGATAGTGTAGGGGAGTGGAAGAGAGAGATAGAGACACAGAATCTGAAGCAGGCTCCAGGCTCTGAGCTGTCAGCACAGAGCCCAGTGTGGAGCTCAAATTCACAAGCAGTGAGATCACGACCTGAGCAGAAGTTGAATGTTTAACCAACTGAGCCACCCAGGTGACCTGTAAGGTTTATTTCTTAATCATGCTACATGACTACCATAGGTTGAGTTACATTTCTGCTCATCATGATGGAATGTCAGTCATCTTAAATTTTGTTGGTCACCATTCTGGAGAGAAGAGAGATCTCTGGAGAGCCTCACATTAGCTATTCCCTCAGACTGGAAGTGACATAGATTACTTTGTCCTGTTAATTAATTAGCCAAGATGAATCTCATGTCCCAACCATCCATGAGAGGTTCAGAAAGTGCAGTTAATTCTATCCTGTGTGCAGGAAAAGAGTGGCAGAGACTGGTAAAAACAGAGATGTAAATTACACAGATATTTCATGACTTCCTCTCACCCCACCCCGGAGTTCCTTAAGCCTGAGGCCTCTCCCCTGGATCTGTGAAGCTTCTCTCTCAGCACATAGATTCTAACTTCTGCCGTTTGGATGTCCCAGTAATCACTGCTTTCCTTCCTCCAAACCTGCTGTTTTCATTTCTGCCAGCCTTTGCCTTAATAGACTAACACAATTTGGTTACTTTATTGTTAGTTGTGTTTTGAAAGGGAGCAAGGACCATCTTTGTGATGCAACAGCCATGTTCATGTAGATTTTTCATACATCCATGAATGTATGCAAATTTTGACATATTTCAGTCAAAGGTAGGAGTTGTTGCTACTGTCTCTTTACGACAAGAAACTCCGTTTCTCTACCTCCCCTGTGACATGACACATTTATCTCTAGGATTTATCTTTCATTCTTTCCTGGGATTTCCATCTCTCTGCTTACACTGTCTATGTGTTCTTGCATGTCATCTACTATATTTATTAGAGCCCTTAGCATATTAATTATAGTTTTTTTATTGCTGGTGTGACAACTACAACATCTCTACCAAGTCTGACTCTGATGCTTGCTCTTTATCTTCAATTTTTTATTTCATTTTTTCACTTTTTTGGTTTTTTTCTTTTTTTTGCCTTCTGGTATGCCTTATAATTTTTCAAGATAGCCATACACACCGTATCAGGCTCTGGCTCCCACATTGCTTTCCACTATTGAGTCTGCCCTTGTGACCCATGGATCCTGTATCCACTTGTCTTCTCCCCGGTCTAAGGGGCTGCAGCCTACCCTGTGACCTGCCATCTCTATGGACCTAAGACGAGTTGTTGATTTTTCAGGCTCTTCAGCTTTTTACTTGCTGTTAGGGCAGAATTGCACTTTCAAGTTCCCTATACATGGAACAGGAAACTGGAAATCCATGATATATTTTTTTAAACTTGTTTAAATTAAGGTCATAGATTAAAAAGCTCCTGAACAAAGAAACTATGTCTTTTACATGTTTATGCTCACTCTCAAATATCACCTAGTAAAATATCTTGTACATAGGGCAATTTCAGTACATATTATTTGAATTAATAATTTAAAGGACTTTTTGATATCAAATGGAATTGTGGTAAGGGCACATATGATCATATGTAGAAGTTATTTGTAAGTTTTAAATCATCTCAGGAGTATTAGATTATTGTAAGATGAACAACTTTCCAATATTTGGATGCAAAAATTACATGAACCTACATTAGATATTTGATTAACTTACCTAATCAACATTCACTCAGAGTCCTGTACTTGCTGGGTCTCAAGAACACAAAGATGAAGGAGCTGCCGTCCCTGTACTTAAATAGCTCATAGGCTATTGACAATATTGAAGAATGTTTTGATAATCTTTTTTTAGATTCATGATTAAAGAAAATAAGCTTGGATGGCTCAATCGGGTAAGTGTCCTACTTTGGCTCAGGTCATTATCTCACAGTTCTTGGGTTCGAGCCCCACTTCTGGCTCTATGCTGACAGCCCAGAGCCTGGAACCAGCTTTGGATTCTGCGTCTCCTTCTCTCTCTCTGCCTCTGCCCTGCTCACACCCTGTCTTTCTCTCTCTTTCTCTCTCAAAATTAATTAAGCATACAAAAATTTTATTAAAAAAAGAAAATCTATCACTTTAAAATTTTTTATTTTGTTTTATCAATTAGTTTTTAAGATTTTATTAAGTTTTGAGACACAGACAGAGACAGAGCCCAGACAGGGGAGAAGCAGAGAGAGGGAAACACAGAATCTGAGGCTCCAGGTTCTGAGCTGTCAGCACAGAACTTGACGTGGGGCTCAAACCCAAGAACCGTGAGACCATGACCTGAGCTGAAGTAGGATGCATAACTGACTGAGTCGTCCAGGCACCTGAAAATATGTCACTTTTTATAAATGTCCATAATATTAAAAATAATTTTAACTAAAATTTATTTTTAAACATTTTCTTCAGGAATTTCAAAATCATTCATGTATGGATGCATGTCAAAGACCAATAGTATTATGTAAGTTTTATATTTATTACCTATTTAAAGATGAATAAATTAAGATACAGCAGTTGCATATAAGTTATCCAATTGGTAGGGTCGGTTTTCAAATAAGAGAGATTCTGAACCTATATTTTACTCCTTACACAAGATAACCACAAAGTAAGTTCACTGCTGTTGAAATTAAACACCTTTATAACTTGCATTTTTTTTTGGAAAAGACCAACGGATTTTAGTGTAACAAAATATGACATGTTTGTTGATAGTGTTTTAGATTCCACATTGTAAATAATATTTTTAAGTACTGTGTGTCAAGAGATTTGGTATAGCAACAGAAACATGATCTGAAGTTTAATATGCTCTGTTTGTTATATGATGCACTTTCAATTTGATGACTGTATAACTTATTAAATAAAAGTATTAATTCATATGCTGCTTCCCTGCTCCTTACTACATTCTTTTCTTTGAAATACGTTCTTGTTTGTTTGTTTGTTTGTTTGTTTGTTTAATTCTCTTACTCCAGGACTTTTAGCACAGTGGCTTCCTAGGCAAGAAGAAATGGTCTTGCATTGAACAAAGCAATCCTTAGAGTGGTTAAGAATCTGGACATAAGCTTCAACCAGTCCTAGGTTCTAGGGCCTGTTCTCTTATTGGTTTGTTTTGTGAATTTCATTTTATTTATATTCATTAAAGTTCAGATTCTCCATGTGATCTGAGGTTGATAATATTGCTTTCAATACCATTGTTGCAGTTATCAAATGAAACAACGTATAAGAATGTAATAAAATTCAGACTCTGTAATCAATACCTTTGGTTTTACAAACAATACCCTGAGTGCCAATAGGTAAACACTTCAGTAATTAAGCACTTCCGTATCTGCAATCCAAGTATCCTGAGCACAAAGGCTATTTTCTAGATTTTTACCTCCCGTTGCTTATACTAATAATTTCCTGATCTTATTTGTTTGTACCATCTTAATTTATCACATTATACTTAGTTTCTTATGAATTATATATAACTGCCTTTTTAAAAATCTGCCATTCTTCTGCCATCTTTTCTGTACCTATGTAATATGAGCTTGTCCTTGTGCCATTCGTATTCTATATATTTACAAGAAACCATTTCCTAATTTATCAGGGTAAAATTATTCACCAATCCAGTTTTTCTCCAAATCATTTGTATTCTGAAAGAACAAAAATTATAACAATATTATGCCTGTAATATATACCAAATGCAAAAAAAGTTACTGAAGGACATCTTTGAAACGCTAAGATAGACAAATATAAAAGAATTTTTAAGATAATTGAAGGTAAAAGTTAATCAAGTGATACACTTTTGATTCAGCTAGGTATGGTAATAAATTATGTATAGAAAAGATGATGCAGAATTTAAAAATTAAACCATGGGATATATAATTTGTCCTGTAGCTTAATAGAATCACTAAGAATGATTATATTTGTCCAAAAGACATATGGTTTTTTGCCTCACACCTCATTCAACACATTATAGATTACTATTTTCTGCACAAAATGATGTTTGAAAACATGCAGAATTATGATAATGTAGATGCAAGAATTTTGTTTTTCTTGCCACTTTTATTATATTGCTCAGAGTTTATGATATGGGTATTTATGCAACAATATTTTTAATACATTTTCTAAGTTTTAGTAAATTGGTGGTCTCTTTTTAGTAAAACAAAAAAGGTTGAACCAGTGCACATGCTTCAAACATACTGTGGGGAGGAAAAAGTGTCTTCTTTCTGACACTTTTTGTTCTCTTTTTCTCCTGGGACTTCTTCCTTCCTTAGAATATACTGTCTCCCAGGGCACCTGGGTGGTGCAGGCAATTAAGTGTGCAACTCTTGATTTTGGCCCAGGTTGTGATTTCAGTTTCCTGAGTTCAAACCCCCACATTGGGCTCCATCCACGCTGACAGTGCAGTGCCTGCTTCAAATTCTCTTTCTCTCTCTGCCCCTCCCCACACCCACACTGTCTCTGTCTCTCTCAAAATATGCTTGTCTCTCACTGTCCACTCTATACTCATTCCGCCTCAATTTATGCTTCAAGACACAGACTCTCAAGAACTGTACAACAAAGGCTTGGTGCCGACAGAGTTTTAATTCATTCTGCTAATGGAAGGCAGGCAGAGGAGACAGGAGGCTTGGTGGGGGGCAGATTTGTGGGGTGCAGAGAAGTGTGCCTTTCTTCTACCTCCCCTCTCTGATGTGGACCACGTTCCTTGCAGTGACTGGGGTCCTCTATTTCCTTGCCTTCCTCTTCAGAATTAGGGCTGAGAAGAGGGTAAACATCTTTGTTGGTTTCTTTACTCCTTCCCAAACTTCTGTATAACAGACTTTTTATTTTACATTGTTAGATAGAATGCTAGTGTTTGTCTTGCCTTCACTGACTACCCATTTACACACACACACACACACACACACACACACACACACACTACTCTTAACCATTTTCTTAAGTGATGATTTTCTGTATCTTTGTGTCTGTCTGCATATCTGTCACTATCTATCATTTATCATCTATCTAATATCTTTCTTTTATTTCAATCTCTTTCACTAGCAAACTTGACACTTCTTTTAGAAGTGAAATGAATATAATATGACTTTCACACTTATCTATCCCACTACAATTACTCCTCTGAAATTCCCCGGTAACCTCTATATTCTTAGAATCTTCTGAACCCTGGTCAGACGCGTTATCCATTGCACCACTGGCCCCTTCCACCTCTGTATTCTTAGTCCAGGGACATTATTTAAGGTGTCCTTCTCTTTAACATGTTTTAGGCAATTACCTTTGACGACCACCTGCTTATGAATACTTTTCCTTTCACTGCATTCAACTGAATCTCCTATATTTCCCTTCCCTCATTCTCTTTCGCAGGCTCTTCTCTGTCTTTCCTCTCTCTCTTCAGTAGTGGCACTTTCCACCGTTTATCCTTCCGGGCACTTGTACGGCCTTAATGATCACATATGTATCTCCAAGCCTGTGCCAGTCGCTGTATTCTGTACCTCATTTGATTGTACAACACTTCTATAGTCACTGCTTCTCAAAACATTATAATTCTTGATGTTTTCCTCTTTTCCTCTTTATATAAATTCAAATGAAAAATTTCACTTCTGTCTCAGCTGCATCTCATGAATCAATCCTCTTTTTTTTCCCTGTCCATTTGCCCCAGTGAAGGCACTATGTTTTCCAAGTTGTATCACTTAGGAGTTTCGTCTCAGATTTTTCTAACTATACTCTCTTTTACGTATCATACTTAACATAATGTTATGGCTCCACTGCTCAGAATTCCTTACGGACTCTCTATGACATAAATCTAGATTTCTAAAATGATTTCTTGGTTTGATTTAGCCCCAATCAATCTTAATCACCTTTAATTCCCTAACTCACTTCCATGTTTTTAGTCGACCTGTCCCTCAGCCTGGTAAAACATTCAACTCTAATTTTATTTCTCAAAAGCATGCCCATATTTGAGACTTAACGCAAATGACACACCTTTCATGATCTACTTTCTTGATCTCCATATGGAAGTAGTTTTCCCTCCCAGTGCTCCAACAACAAAAGTAACAATATTTTTGACATTGTTGGCTGCCTTCCTTTAGAGATATGTATAACATAAATTTTCTTTCATATATCATTTCATAGGCAATAAAGGGCAAGGATTATGTTATCATTGTATTCTTTAAAGTGCTATAGCAAAGCACTTATAAGAGAAAGGGCCCGAAGACTGAGATGTTCCCATCACTATCTTTAGATTTCCCAAATTCTCAGCTTTAAATCAATTAACATACTCTTTTGGTGATGCTCTCTTCTTTTGTAACCTAAAACGGGGTTGGTGGTTGCTCAGTGTAATTGGATGTGCCAAAAGTTCAGTTGTTCTGATTCTCCACAGACTATCTAGACAGATGGTCAACTGGCAGAAGCCCAGAAATGCTAGTTCTACCTATTAAGTACCATTAAAACAACTAAATCCTACAGATGCTGACACAACTATTAATATTTTTATTGTGCTGATTTGCTGATAGTTCCAATCATTTGGAAATCATTGTATTTCTTAAGGAAATGTATTTGGATAAATGAAAATATATTTTATTTGAATTGTGAGAATTATGACATTCTAATTCCATCTTTTATTAATTTTTTTAAATTTATTTTTGAGAGACAGCGAGAGACATCATGAGCAGGGGTGGGTCAGAGAGAGAGAAAGAGACAGAATTGGAAGCAGGCGCCAGGCTCTGAGCTAGCTGTCAGCACAGAGCCTGACGCGGGGCTAAACCCACGAACCATGAGATCATGACCTGAGCTGAAGCCAGACCCTTAACCGACTGAGCCACCCAGGCGCCCCTCTAATTCCATCTTCAATGGTGTTCGCTAGCTTTGACTTATTACTTTTACTTTGAAATGTTTAGTTAAGTACGTCATTGTTTGGGAAGGGGCACAATACCTGACACTGTTTCAAGCTAGTCTCGATTTGAAAACACTAAATTGGAAACTGCGCAGTAAAGGACATTTACATCATACCAAACTTAAAATAACTCAGTCAGTCAGGAAATAAGTACCCAAGTACCAGAGGCAGGTAACACAAGAATCCAAAATGAATTCTATTTTCAGAGGTGACAGAACACTGCTTCTCCAGCACACTTAGAGTAGGCCCTGAGGTTAGATCATCTTAGATGGAATTTCCTGTTTTGCTGCATTAGATTTCCACAATTAAAATGGAAGATGGATGAAGAGGGAGAGAAAAAAGGGATACCCCCCAAAAAAACCCACACACAAATTGTATGGTATCAAGTTTTTATTTGAAATAAGTAAAACTGCATTAGATTTAGATATTCATTAGAAAATAACTAAAGCAACAATTTGACTCAAAAAGACTAAAATGACCATTTATTTCTAAAGCATAAGATGCTTAAGATTAAAGATATTTATCAGAACACCTAAGTTCAAAAATGTGATCAATCTGATTGTACCAACTCCATTTATCATGCAAAAACAACACTGCTGGTGTTTCTGGTTTCTGGTTTCTGGTTTTAGAGGCAGTTACATTGTTTCTCACTTGACTTATGAAAGTAAGGCTCTTTTATAGTGTCATTAGCCATCCACATTGTTTTTAAATTATACTATGAATGTTTATATTTCTTTACTTCACCAACATAGCAGTAAGTTTAACAAATCATAATTTATAGGGAAATATGAGAAGAGTCTATTAAATTATTAAATTTAAAGTATAAAATTCCCACTATTCTAAATATCTACTATATTGTATCCAAGTTCATCTGAGAAATACTTTAAAACAACTAATGATATTGACTATCCCATGGCAATTATGTGTGTTTGAAAATATTGGAATTAAACAAAGGAAGAATATTATAATAGGAAATTATATTTTCCAATGTCTACACTATTTTTTAAGACCTAGTATAGAACAGAGGGGAAAAAAACAATGCCCTTCTCCCCTCTCCCCAAAAAAGAACATCAGCTTCTCCAATAACAGATTGAAAATCACAGGGTGAAAAACTCATGATGGTAAATCTGTGAAGATTTTCAGTCTCAGAGACATAAATCAGGATCAATAATAGGTCAAGAGCATTAAATAGAATTTTAAAGAGAACATTAAGAGGGGTAGAAACTGGTAATTACATGTGTCTATAACTTAAAACAAATGAATTTTACCTTTTTCCGCCATCAAATGTATCCTTAGAATTAGGGAAAAAACATGATTTTCTTGCTTGCCTTCTTCTCTCTGGATAAACAATGAATGAAAACTCAAATCATCTATCATCTTCATGAAGGACTTTGTTCAGCAAATACTTGTGAGCTCGTGACATGCGTTTCAGGTACCAACTTTTCTCAAACTTCATCTGATGGACCCTCATGCATATCTTTCTCTCATTGTAATGTTCTCATGTTCTTATTTTTTTAATAGTGTGGCACTGTACATGTTTATGTCACTTCAAATGCTTTTCTAGAATCACGTGGAACATACCTGGCGGGGGAGAAATTTCAAAAACTGAAGAGCTGGCAAGAGAGTTCGGGGAGGGCAGTGAGAACAGCAGAAAGAAGCCACTGGACCTTGACACTCTAACGCTAGCAGGTGAAACTCTTCCTTGTTTGGCTGAAACGACTAAATTAAAGCATGGAATAAGCACCTGGGCTTGCTCTGGTCTATCTTTTCAGCACAGTTGCATGTGCAACCATAAAGTCGACCATCCGGTGACCTGGATTGATCATCAAGACGGCTGAACTAAATGGTTCTGCTGTGCCATGAGGGTCTGTTTGCTTGGACGTATATAGTCACAGCAAGATATGCGCAGGAATATTAATTATGGAGACACGCGAGAAGCAAGAGAATGCACGCTGAAAAGCCCCGCAGAAAGCAGCAGCCTGTTTCCCGCAGAGTTCTACAGCGCACATGGACGCTCTCCTGCTCACTGAGCCCAGGCGGCTCTGCTGCCCTGCTGCTTTATGTTAATTAGAGAATAAATAAGTGGCCAACTGTAGTCTGTGGGCATATGTTGGTCAACTGTCTCTGTCTAATTAGGTTGTAAGCCCACTGGGCAGGGGCCTCATTTAAATCTATGTTCCGGAAAGCACTTAGTGTCTTTGTTGAGGCCTAGTGAACGTGAGAGACTAGGCCAAATGGCTGAGGGTTAATAACCAAGAAAAAACTTAAGAATTGGGGTGTGTGTGTGTGTGTGTGTGTGTGTGTGTGTATTTGGTATCTTGCAGAATCCTAGCTAAATCCTTTGAGCAAAGAATGGAATTTTACTTTTGATAGACTCAATCCCCATCTGTTGCTATATGGAGCATAATAAACAAAGATGTAATTTATATAAAACTGTATATAATTTAAGATTCCCAATTTCATAAAATAAACTTTATGTAACTTTATATGTACAATTTAGATATTACACAATATTTGCAAATGCAATTGACATAAGCTTCAAATGAAATAGATACCGGTTTAACTTAGGTGCTGAATATTTACACCAGGTATTGCTCATGTGTGTGAGTCCTATCATTGTGGTGTGTGCATTTGTGTTTATATAATGCAGTTAAGTAGTGGATGGGTTATTTAGTTGCACACATGGTTGCCTAAGTATTCAGACATCCATTAAAATATCTAAGCAAGTAGTATTCTCTATTTTATATTTTTGTTTGTATAGTCCAACCTCTTCCTGTATCCTCTGATGCCTGTCATTCCATCGTGCCTGTTGCTGTTAGTGTAAAATATTGAAAGTATTTATCAACAGCAAAGGGCAAAAAAGTGATTTTGGGGTGTTTAAAGACTACTTCTTTTCTGTGTAGAGTCAATCATTTCTTTCCTTGAACCTTATGGCATTAAAATATATACTGCCCTTCACTTACATATGTGTACATTACATGCATCTGTCTGTGATGCATATTTTTCATCCAAAAGCTGTAAAATATCCAAGGATAAAGACCAAACCTTATTTTGTGTTTCTAGTGTTCCTCCCTAGTGCTAGCCAAAGTAACTTCCAACAAATATTTGATGATTGGTTAAAACTGTTTATGTACAGGGTGCCTGGTGGTTTAGTCTGTTGAGTGTCTGACTCTTGATTTCTGCTCGGGGATCATGGGATTGAACCCAGTGACTGAGCGTGAAGCCTGCTTAAAATTCTCTCTCTCCTTCTGACTCTCTCTCCAGTCTGTGTTCTCTCTCTCTGTACATACATACATACATAAAATGTTTATTTACTATGGGGTTTTTTAATTTCTCCATTAGGACAAATTTGAGAACTACATGAATACTTAAACTGTTTTGCACTTTAATGCATTATACTATTAGCATACACATCACAGAAAAGGAATCAGATAGCAGCTCTGGCCAAACATACCTGGTGTAAAGTATTTACTCATGTTCATTTATCATAGAATGTAGACCAGTAATGCCCTTCATATACTAAGATTATTAGGAAAAGATTGTTTAAAACACCTATTTTTTATGTTCTCTCCTCTAGGCTTAGACATTTGACATTTTAGAATATGATAGAAAATACATGTTGGTCTTAATACCAAATTCCTATCATCTTCCATGAATCTCTTATATCACCCAGTGGAGGCCCTCTGAAGATGAAAGGTAGGTATGTGTGGATACAGGGGCGCTATGGCAAATGTGGCCTATGGTTTGGCTACTATCTTCTTTTATGTTTGTAAAGAATACAGTAAGGACCTAAAAATAATTAGATTAATTTATTCACTTAGGATCTCCTTTAGTACTATATTGTTTGAATTGGATATCTTCACATAACAGTTAGCCTGATAATGCTCCACACATTGCTTGTTCTTTCCTCCATTTCCTTGTTGCTCCAATCTTGTCCTCTGCCTCTTCTTTCTTCTTTTTCATGGTAAAAAAAAACAAAAACAAAAAAGAAACTCTGGCTCTCAACCATTATACTTTCAGGAAAAATTCTAGAAAAAGAGGTCAAATTTCCCCCACAATAATGCTCAAAATTCCAAAGTAAACCAAGAACTCAATTATGAAAAACAAACTCTTGTTTCTGAGTCCCCGTCTTTGCCTCATTCTGTTTCCCAACTCAGCTCTATCTAGCTTCCATTGTCTATGCACTGTTTCTTTAAATTGAGCTCATTACACTAGGTTTACCTTTTAAAAAATCTGACACCATGCTATGATGACTTTCTGAATACAAGAGTCACCTTCTACAACTAAAAGCCAATATGACCCTTGTTTATTTGATCTGTTTTCGGGATCGGGAACAGTAACTGCCCACAGTTTGATAACTGGAATAGAGATGCGCATTGATAGCACTCCTACCTGAATTACAGTCCTACTAGGATTTGCAAGAGAAGCCTTCTCTGGCCACGTCAGTATTCTTTCTCTTCATATAGAGACAGATACATGGTCACTACTTTGTTTCAGGCCTAATTTTCCTTTCTCCCTAGTTAGTAAATCTCTGTCATCAATTTTTGTTTTCATATCTCCTTGGATGACACACTTGCCTAGTGAATGTGCCTTTTGTTTTTAATCAACAAAAATATCAAAAGTTGATCCAGAGCCTAGTACTGGATGTTTTCTATCTGTCTTTCTGTGGTATCTACGTTCTAAAGAGTCTTTTAAGAAACATTTTGTCGTTTTTTCATATATGTAACTCTTCTTCACCTGTTATTTTTTCAAAGTTAAATTAAAAAAAACTTTGTAAAATTTAGTTTAAAATGCACAACATCCATAAACCCATGAAGAAATTAACCTCTTTACCTCTTCTTCTCTTTACCTAGTTGTCAATCAATGTTTTGCTTATATGCTTCCTCCCCAATTAAATAGAAGTTTTTAAATATCGATAATTAAATTATTGTTGCAACTTTAATCTAGATGTGACTATATATCAAGCACTTAAATAAGCACTTTATATTTATTATCTCATTTGCTGTTTATGATATCCATTTGTCATAAGCTCTAGGCTCAATTTTAATACAGAAAGTGAACATTAGAGGGAATAAAATTTTTGACCAATATCATCTAGCTAGTAAACAATAGAGCCCAATAGATTTTTTGTTTTCTTGCTCACCATTTTGTAATATACATTTTGTTTTTATCATTTGCTTCCCCCTCCACTGGAATGTAAATCCTTAAGGGCAAAGATTTTAATTGGTTTTATCCACTGTTGTGTCTAGAACATTTCATGGCCTCTCTGGCCTCTAGTAGGCTCAGGTCTCTATGCATTTATATCTACATTTCTAGAAAGAGTATTCCTGTATATTTGTGTAAAATGTCTATTTTATATAAAAAGTAAGTTATACACACCATATTTTATTACTTTTTGGCAGTCTCAAATTCCAAGTATTATTCACAGTATAGTTTTTGAATTATTTCAAAAATTAGAAAATTTAGATAAAATAATATCCATTGTGAAGTATCTAAATCAATTTTTCTTTGTTGATAATAAGTGAATGATGTGCTAGATCTCCAAAATATAAATTAAATTCTGAAAGCAAAAAGCATCCAAATACTAAGAACATAAAAGTGCTAACATTTTGTATTTACTGGTACTAATGCCCAAAGACATTACAGCAGATTTGAGAAATTTTCTATGAATCTTTTTAAAAATGTTACTGTGCAGACTCCTTCTTGATTACATAGCCAAAGGACTGATTAAAGGAGATAGAATTCTGAAGTGAAATCAAGTAAATAAATAGATAAGTAGATAAATAAATAAATAAATATAACAAAGCAGCCTGATAATACCAAGCATCTTTCCAGGATATTCTGAGATTTGTGAACTTTCTATTGAGAGGTCTAGGTTTAAAAAAAATTTTTAACATCCTTCTTATTAATTAAAAATATGCATTTATATCAGTGAAATCAGTTTTGGTATATATTTAATAATGGCATGTTCTTTCCATGAGAGAGTTTTTACTTCAAAACTACAAATTAAAAATGACACAATCATAAATCTCAAATACCACATTCATGTTTAACAAGAAATAATTTTCCAATGATTTACTTAGCAAAAATAAAACAATATTGTAAACTGTCAAAAAAGAATGCAGTAACAGTTCCACTGGGAAGCAAAAATGACTTTCTTTTCTAATTACTAAGGCAATATCCAAATGTACAATACCAAGTACACTTAGAAGGCTAATCAGAAAGATCTCATGATGAGGGTAGCAGGGCCTGTTTTCCTTCTTTCAAAATCCTGGTAAAACCACAAATGAAAGAAAATTAGGTAGCAAGGACAAAATGATTAAATCACTCTATCTCCTTTTCATTTTCTGTTAAAATATTTTTATTATGTAAAATTTAGCATATCCAGAAAGACTTAAGATGCTTATAAAGTGTAATAAAACAAACACTGTGAACCTGGCTTCTAATTTTAAGAGCACTTATTGATATGATTTGTGTTAATCACTTCTTCTCTATTTTTTTATGATGACATTTTAGGATTGGAGATAGATCATTGGTTTTCTACACAAACATCCTTTATCTCAGGTAAATATTTAATAAGTAATACATCAAAGAGAGTGAGGAACATGTTTCAAGATATAAGTAGATCTGATGGGACAAGTGTCTGAAAAATAACTTGTCAGATTACTTTAAATTTCTGAATGCCTCAAAATTGAGATTTTTATTCATGATTCTAAATTTCATTCTTCTTTCCTATTAGTTCACCCTAGGAAAAATACTCAGAATCAATTTTTTTTACTCTATATATACTAAATGAATTATTTCCATATGTCAGGCGCTGTCACTGATAGTCAGTATGCAAACGATAATCAACAAGAGAAACAAAGCACTTATCCTCATAAGTGTTAACATTCAAGTAGAGGAAAGCAATTGAATATTTGAAGTCCTGAAGAGACAATATTTCAAAAAAATTAATGGAATGACATGCTTTTATACTGGTAGAGTTAAATAAAATATCAAATGAGACAATATTATATATAATAAAAATTTCCACCTTCCTCCTCTTGCTCTTTTCTTTTTCTTCATACTTCTTTTTCGTATCAACTCAGTAGGAACAAATTCAATATACTGTGTTTTTAAAATATAGTTTATTGTCAAATTGACTAACACGCAGTGTGTAAAACATGCTCTTGGTTTTTAGGGTAGATTCTTGTGGTTCATCACTTACATACAACACCCAGTGCGCATCCCAACTCAATAACTGTTCAGATGAGAGAGTGCTTCTCTCTTATAGACAAATTATATAATTTGTAAATAAACTCAGAACACAGAAGAAGTTCATTACGGGTAAACTGAGGCTGACCATTAACAGTTCTTTTACACTGATCTTCAGCAAAGTTAGGACATCGTCTAAATGGGATAATGTTTTATATGATTTGTAAGGACCATCTAGAGGAAAATAAAAGTCCTCATTTACTCATGGATGTTGATGAATCAATTTATCCTCCAGGAAATGATACTAGCATGTCACCTCTATAGATCTTCCTAAGTGATTTGGCATATAAAAAAAAAAGTGTACACTTTCTTTATTGATTAGACTAGGCTATATTAAAATCAGCATCTCTAATCAATTGTTTACTCGAGAAAAATAATGGGAAATATACTAAAATATCACCGCTGTTTCAAAAACAAAATCATCAGGAAAGTTAGTCCTCATCCAATGCTTTTTTTATATAGAACAGTATCGATGCCTGGCAAACGATGGAATAATTAGGCCATCTGCTGGCAAGTGGCAAATAGGCAACCTTTATATATTCAAACTGAACTGAAGCCACTTTGGGTGGTACTTCAGGGCTCTAAGAAGCTGATTAAGAGTAAGGAGTAATTTTTCTTCTTGCTGACATTAATTAGTAATTGTTCACTTTAAATATTTTCATTCACAGTAATTGAACTTCATAACTTTAAACACTTCTAATTGAAGTAGAGGCTACAATAGTTGTTTAATTCTACTGATTGCATCATTTATATATGCAACTATTCTTTACCAATGGCCTGCTATGTATAAGGCAGTAGTTTAAGCATAGCAATTTACAAGACAACTTCCTTATTCTCTCAGAACAAATGTTCTAGATTAGCAAGTGTTAACTAGTAAAATCTTAATAAGAAGTAATTTTCAGGGAGTCAGTTGGTTGGGTATCTGATTTCTGCTCACTTCCTGATCTCATGGTCATGAAATAGAGCTCTGTGTAGAGATCTAGGCTGCATGGAGCCTGCTTGGGATTCTCTCTCTTTCTCTCTGTCACTCCCTATGCTCACATGTGCTCTCTCTCTTTCTCTCCCTTCTTCTCTTTCAAAGTAAATAAATGAACTTGAAAAAAATTTTAAGCAATTTTCCCCTAAAGAATTAGGAAACTGAGATGTGGTATTTCATAGTTTTTGGTAGCTGTGACAGTATTTCAGTTTGGTTTCTAGTAGTAAAGGCAAGGATTTTTGAATCTTTGTTCCGGAAAATACTAACTTCTTCTGTCAGCCAGTGTCAACCAAATTGAATGGTACAAAATTCACTTCTGAGGATTCTTGGCCCTTGTAAATTTGACTGACTATTTTCAATGATCTTCCCAGATTATAGTAATCCATGAAAGTGACAAATCCCTAAATCTAAGAGTTTTTAAATCAGATTTTCTTGAAGTAATAGCTACTGACTCTCTTTTCAATATGAAAGAGAGAACAGGACATTCCAGCCTTGAGGATATCTGCATTAGGTCAAACTGAATATAATTCATTGCTGTTACTGCTAAATTTCTGCTAATACCACTGAACCTGTTCTCCAGGTAAATTGAGGACTTCAGTTTTTTGGGGACTTCAGTTTGGCACCATTCCCAGTATTACAGTCACACACACACACACACACACACACACACACACACACACAAACCATTCTTATAGGTTCATTTCTAGTTCATAAGACTCTGCAGCAGAAACAAATTATCTAATTAATACCCAAATTGCCTAATTGATACTCAAATCACCCAGCTAATATCAATTCTGAAACAATTTTATTTTGTTGCTGTCAACATCTTTCTTCACAGGATTCGTTACACTCTAGTCCCTATTCCCATTTTTCTCCATAGATTTCATTCATAAACAATTCATGTTTCAGCCATATAAGTTAATAAACTCTTTTACTCATTCGTTTAAACAACATTAAACTCACTGCAAATCTTTATTGTTTGATTGCAATATGCTTGACTATCTTTGGGCTTCAAAAATGAGTAGGATGTGCCCACTGAGAGAAGAAGACAGTGATAGGACTCCCCCAAGAGGATTTGTCCCTCTAGTCACATTTACACATTAAAAGGAGAAATATTTTCTAAAAGTTGCCAGCTTCAAATTTGTCCTGGACTGTGCCTGAAATCAAGACATTAAACCTATGGGGTTTTTATTTTTAGTGAATGAGGTACTGAAGCAGAAAAGATAACAGCCACCAGAGTTATCTTCTTAAAACAGAACTGTACAGCTTTCAATGTCCCTACATTGCCTATGAAAGTGCAGGCAACTTTCTGTTGCAGTGGGCATGCATCCTGCCTGTTCTCCTTGCTGGCCTGAGGCATGGAAATAGGTAGAGAAATTTTTCACAGCAAACACTCTGGACTCAAAACGAAGACTTAAAAAAATTGTATGCCAAATCAAGAGCATCTGGCCGGGTGATCATGGCTGAACTGGCAGAGATAGGGGAACGGTGGTGGCATTGCCTCAGGGAAAGAGCAAACTGCCCTTAAAAACAACAGGGGCAGAGTCTTCAGATGGTAATGCCAGAATCTGTGCCATTTCGTTCAGTATAACACAGAGGATGAAGAACCCTCATGTTCTAAGAACTAGGGACAATGATGCTTCTCTGGGTTGCAAACTCAGAAGTTGCCACAGTTAGGGTGTGACTTTTATTGACTTTGTGGCTACGGGTCAATCTAAACTATGGGAAGAGGAGCCATATTGGTTGAAACAGTGTTTTATATCTTGCATATATCCCAATGCTTCGTACTGTTCTTGATATAATTCTTTTGTTAAATCATTGCGTGATTTTGGGTAAAACTCTCTCTGTGTGTCTCCCTTTTGCTGTTGGATAGAGGTAATGGCAGTACCTATCTCAGACTGGTTTTGAGAATAAAGTGAAGTAATACATAGGAATATATTTAATGCTCCGTACAGTATTATACAAACATAAAGTATCAAACACTGGAAAGCTTTTTTGCCTGCTAATTCATAAATGCATCCACATATTAATGTTTTAGTGACTAAAATAGAATAGTAATTATCTTATTGATATATTCATCAAAATAAGTAATATAAGTTGTAAGGATATATATATTCTTATATATATACATACATACACACACCACTCACCATAAGACTCAATGTTATTTTCAGTTTGAACTGGAAAGAAAATGTTGCCTATAAGGGTTTTAATATTTTGTGATTTTTCTCCACTTGTGCTAAGTTGCTTACCACTCCTCTATAAAAAGATGTCCAAAGCCACTAGTGGGCCTTTCAGGATCATCACAAATTAACTTAGCTTTGATTTCATCTTGCTAAACTCCCTTCCCCAAGTTTTACTACATCCCAATCTGGTATAACCCCCCAGTTTTTGTCTGATCTATGTTCTGTTACTCCTCTGTGCCTTTGTACATGTCAGTCTCTACTCTGGACTTCCTATTCCCATTATTTTATCTGTTTGATAAAAAAATATTCTTGTCTTTTAAGACCCAGTTCATGTCACTTTGTATGTGTACCTGGCTCCAAATTTCCCATCAGTAGTGAAACATCCTTTTCTATGTGGCCTTTCCTACCCTTGTTAAACATTAGCTGTCTAATTAACTGTTATAAATATTAAATAAGAATGTTCTCATTTAAATTAAACTCTTAAAGGGTAAGTATATTTTAATGGCTATCCCTCTATTCTTACACCTAACCTAGTGCCTAGCAACTAATTGCTAGCAAGTAATTGCTAACTAAATACATATTAGGAGGAATTATCTAATAGCTCATCAAAAGTTTAAACCTGAGCCTCAATTTTACTTTTTCTTTCCTTTCAGCACAATTGCAGGGTCCGTGGGGTTGGGGGGAGGGGGAGACAAGAAAAGACCGTGGAGGAAGATGCTTACACTATCAGGTACACAGTCTTCCAAAAAGTACTCTTGTAGAAGCAGAATAAGTCCACAGAAAGGACTTACTGAGACCTAAGGGACAGAGAAATTGAAGAGTTTTCTTGGTTAGGATGGCTAATATTGGTCTTGAGGCTATCAGTCAATCTAAATGGGGTGGTCTACTAAGGCTAGAGAGAAAGGATCAATGAAGCTATTGACATAGTGACTATTTCTAAGTTGGAGTCCATTAAGACACAAGTATACTCCAAGCAGGTGGTCAGCTAAGGAGCAGTTTGGAGAGGAAAACAATGCACACAGCCCTCGAAGGGAGCACAGAAGGCTAACAGAGAGGTGACTTCTACAGGTAGAAGCAGACAGGTTCTTGCAGGGAAGCAACAGCAGGATGTACAGATACCAGGTTGTACAGGCAGGCAGAGGAGTGCAACAAAGCAATGTCTAAAGTTGCAAAAGTCAACAGGCTTATTTAGACACAAAGAAACCAGTATTTTAGCACATTTGAATCCAGAATTTAAAAATATTTTGGGGGTGCTTGGGTGGCTCAGTCGATTAAGCATCTTGCTTTTGGTTTTGGCTCAGGTCATGATCTCACAGTTCGTGAATTCAAGGCCCATACTGGGCTCTGTTTGCTGGCGTGGAACCTGCTTGGGATTCTCTCTCTCCCTCTCTCTCTGCCCCTCCTCTTCTCCTTCTCTCTCTCTTTCTCTCTCAAAATAAATAAATAAAACTTAAAAGAATGTTGTGGTAGGGGTACCTGGCTGGCTAAGCCAGAAGGGCGTATAACTCTTGATCTCCAAGTGGTGACTTCAATACCCTAATTGGGTGTAGAGAGTAGATTTCTTCTAAATGCACCAGTGTTATAGAAAGAAAAATAATGACTACCTAGGCTAAAATTAAGTCTGTAAATATCCATGACTAGAATATTTCACCAAATCTTAATTTTAAAAATATTTGTTATTAAATAGTTCTTGCTATGCACATGAGTTACTGTGAAGGTTAGTTAAGAGTTTAGCAAAACTATATCTCATTTCCTCATTAGGTGTATAGATTTTTTAAAATAATGGACTAAAAGTTGAAGGACAAAATTTGCACTTTATCAGAAAATAAACACTCGATACAAGAGTGGGTGAAAAATTAGAGCATTCTGATTACTGCTCATATGACTACCTTTGATTCTTTCCAAGAAGAGACCTTTACACAGCAGTTAGTATGCACCTGATACCGAGCCTGGTAGAATTTGCCTGCTTTTAGCCCACCTGCGCTGCAAAAGGATAGTGACTGCAGCACTGGCTTTAAAACTATGCTCTGAGTAAGACTTTCAATGTTAAAATGCAGAAGATAGCATATTATCCCAAATAGTCCCAGAGCAGCTTCTCCAGAGGCAGAACCCAAGGCAGGGACTTATGTGCAGGCAATTTCTTGGAGGCACACTCAAGACGAAGAACACAGTGAAGGATGACACAGGCCAGGAAAAGGCAAGGTGCTGAGCAAGGATGTGGTCTCTCATCAAGTGTAGAACTGGTCTAATCCACTGAGTGGAATGGGATTCTGGTGTAGACACTGCAGTTTGCCCAGCAGAGTTGTCCTGCCTTGAGAAGCAAGGGCTGGGCCTGTCTACCCCATGTGTCCTACACATGTCAGATATTGGTCCTGTGAGGAGAGGAATATTGTATCTCCCGCACAATCCAGGCTAGGGGCATTTCTCTGGAGATGAAAGCCCACTGACCCACACTTGAAGCACCTGCTGCATGAGAGCGTAGCCCAGTGGAAACAGTCTGGACTGAGCAACCTAGGGCATCTACTACCAAAACAGACGTATGTATATCAAATGTAAAGAATCATTTCTACTTGAATAGACTAACATTAACTCCAACGTAATTACCTTTACTGTACTTTGCTCTTAATTTAGGCATTCGGTGAATATATACGTGACATATGAGGACAGAGAGAGGGAGGGGGGGAGAGAGATGAACACTGACTGTGGATGTAAGTGGTAACATTTATAATTTTAAGACCTGGTTCTCAGTTTGATAAAATTACTAATATAGGATTGTTGTTTCTGTTGGCTACATTTATACTTTTTTTTCATTCTATGATATGTGAAGATGACTGTGCCCCCAGAAAACAGATAAGACAGAATAAGAACCTTAGAATATGGTTCATTTAAAAAATAAACCTCAACAATTTATTTTTTAAAAGTAAATATCAAATAAATACCAAAAATATTTGCATTTCTGACACTCTTCTGTCCACTATCATTGTCGATGAATTTTACTTTATTTTTTAATTTTCTTGTCATTGAATTTTGAACTGTACAACTAGAAGATTAAAAACTATCTTTTGTGTTACTCCAGCTCTTCTTACTAAAATGTCTTTGTGATAAACGTCAAGAATTTAAAGCCAATCATCCATAAATCAGTGAATAACTACATATTTTCTTTAAAAAAATTATTTGACTAGAGTTGACACACAACGTTAAATTAGTTTCAGATGAGCAGATGGAATCTTACAAACCATCACGTTTTCATTTTTGTTGGCACAAGAAGTTTAAACTTAAAACATCAGAGAAACTATTTTCCCAGATTTAATGATTTTGTGATTTTTTAGCTTTATTCAGTTCTATTAGATATGTTTTATTTTAAGAAACCTCAAAATTCACATCCTAGAGGTAGGCAGGGTATAAATTATAAATAAGTTATCACAAGATAGAATGAGGCCAGTTGAAGCCTCATAATCTTTTTTTTTTTCCTTTGAAATCTGCAGAACTCTGAAAAATATTGGCTACCCTCATAGGAAACTAAATATTCTAAATATCTTCCACTATTTCCTAAGCCAATGCTTATTTTTCAGACTTCATAATTGTGTTTATTCAGATAACCCACACAGCTTTGTAAATGCAAAATAAAATGTTAGCTATAATGGTGAAAAGGGTAAGATATGTTTAGTTCAGATTAGTTTCTGATTTCAGCTTAAAGAACAGATTGGGAAAATAGCCACCTGTCACCAGTTTTATATATATATATGTGTGTGTGTGTGTGTGTGTGTGTATTTGTGTGTATATATATACATACATATACATATATATATACTCATAAAAACTTATAAAAACACATATAGCCTCATAAATATATATAATCTAATAAAAACATGTGTATAACCTTTATGTGTTTTCATTATAGGAACAGCTCTATGAGATACATAGGAGTTACAAAAATTATAAGGATGCACTGACTTCCCTGAAAAGAACTTACCATCCACATATTTAGCTAATCACAATTATATAGTGTGAAAGCCACAAGAGAAGAATATTTTAAAATGACACAAGACTAAGAGGTTTGGGGAATAATGTATTCTGGGGAAAACCA
>NC_043700.1:111801308-111805320 GCF_006229205.1 Suricata suricatta
TTCTTCAGTTAAATAATCCAATTATACTCACTTTTGCTTTGGCCATCTTGAGTCATGTTTCTGCCACTTGCAACCAAAAGAGTCCTGGCAAAGACAAGGATAGACTGAGCCAGACAGGAAGGGTTATCTTACATGGCAGTGAGAAATAAAGAGAAAAAGTGAACCTACTCAGTATCCCCGGCCTCTTACCAACACAATTTAAATTCCAGAAACCATAGTTTGGTCAAAATACATGATGACACTCATGATAGTATTTCCTGGTCTGCTGGTTCAGAGTGCTGTCCACGTAATATTCATGAGCATGTAATGTTTGAACTATAACATGACTGAGTAATTATAACTTCAATCCGCATGACTTTCTAATGCTACCACTGGTGTTTACACTACTGTGGGCCAACCTCTTGAATTTTCACTTCTTGACTTTTTAAATCCATAATATTGGAAACAGTGGGACCAATCCAAGGCACACTAGGGCTGGGAACTCATGCCTCTGCCTGTTCTTTAACAATTCTTCCATGGATGTCCATTTTCAGAAAATTTTTCTTTAGTATGGTTCAAAAATTCATGACAGTAAAATTTATGCTATGCTTACAAGGACAATTTTTAAATAGAGATTAAGAATAATGATTACATTCTCCTTGTGTGATTACTAAGAAAAATGAGTCTTGTTATAAATTTCAATTAAGCCCTATGGCCTGCTGTGAAGTCAAATGCAAATTTCCTATTATAGTCATTTACTAATCCACATACACTAAAATTATCAGAACTATTACATGTTCTACTACTTTTAAAATATGGTTTTCTTTTCATTTATATTGAAGAATATGTTAGAATATTTGAAAGACTTTTATAAATTCTTATATAAATTATTTTTTATTTTTAAAAACTTTTAACATTTATTTACTTTTGAGAGACAGAGACATACAGTGAGCGGGGGAGGCGCAGAAAGAGAGGGAGACACAGAACCAGGCTCCAGGTTCTGAGCTGTCAGCACAGAGCCTGATCAGTGCTCGAACTCACAAACTGTGAGATCATGACCTGAAGTCAGATTCTTAGCCAACTGAACCACCAGGTGCCCCATTTATAAATTCTGATATAAATTCTTATCTGAATAAGAGATTTGTTATAAATTTATATTATATATAAAACATTTTCTTGAAGCTTGGAACATCATTTTTTTTCAAAATGTTATTTCTGAAGTAAAAGTATTTTGAATCTTTGTCTTGTAAGTAACACTATTTATTTTGACAATTATTTATTGTTTACCTACTATATGCCATTACTGAACTAGGTACCGCAGTGAACCAATCCTGAAAGGTCTCTGTCCTCTTGGAGGACGGACAGAATAAACAAGCAATCAGATAAACACTCAAAATAATTTCAGTGCTATAGGGAAATTAAAATAGGGTGCTCTGACTGAAAATCAAGTGAAGGTGCCCTTCTGAGGAGGTGAAATTTGATTGGAGAACTGAATTTGTGTTATGCAAGGTTATGGAATAAATTGTATCTCCTAAAATTACCTTTTACCTCAGAATGTGGCTGTGTTTGGAATAGGGTCTTTAAAGAGGTAATTAAGTTCAAATGAGGCCCTTAGAATGAGTTCTAATTCAATATAACTTCACTCCTTACAAGTAGAGATTAGGATACAGACACACAGAGAAAACACTGTGGAGATCCAGGAAGAAGACAGCCATCTACAAGCCAAGGAGATAGGTCTCAGAAGAAACAACACACTGCCATCTTGATTTCAGATATTTCAATTGCATAAAACACCCAGTCTGTGGTATTTTGTTATCATAGCTATAGCACACAAATACATGCTACTATGTCTTGGGAGCATTTTAGAAGTAGGGATGTCTATCATTACAACCCACAATCCTAAATTTCTGCCTACCCTCAATTTCCAATTGTAATCAAGTACATGAAAAATAGAAATACATAGTTACTCATGAACACTCATTGGATCCAATAGCTTCACCTCCAAACTTTTTATTGGAGCCTGTAGTAAGTAACAAAAGAACCAAAGTAGGATTGTATCTTTTGCAAAATATCAAACTACCAAAGTCAAAGTAATACTAAACTTTATCTTTATGTCATGTTTGAGGTTTAAGGATCAGCAGAGATATGTTGTTGATATGGGGATAATTAAAAACAAAATAACTGCAATGAGAAAAGACATTTTCCCTTTATGCACTTTTACACGTGTATATAGTTGTGTTGAAGAAGTGGAGAACACAGGTGCACTTTCTGTTTTTCTTGTAACACAATCATGTATGTAGGTATTTTAATTAGTCGGATTTCCAGATTACAAGTGACAGAGTCTGAAGTTGATTTAATTGAAGCAGTTGATAATTTATTGGTTGATATAATCATGATGAATATAGGGAGAAATGGCCTTTCCAAGTAATATATATATATATAATAGTTTAGGGAATGACTCATATTAGATTGACTTGGTCATATACCCATTCATGAACCAGTCATTGATAGATGAAATATCATTGGCTAAGGCTTAACCATAGGTTTACTTTTGCAGTCAGGAAGGTAAGTCTGTTGCCAGAGGGAGAATTGAGAGGAGGGTGAGTAGACAAGAAACTGTGTAACTCCATCCCTCAGCTGCTGTGAGCAACAGGGAGTCTTGACCATCACCTGAAGTTTCCAGGAAATTTAACAGACTGGTAAAGACACAAAGGCCAAGAACCCTACATATAGTAGTTTGTTAATAATTGTTCCACAATAAGTTTGTAAGTTTATCTTGAAAAATGAATGAATGAACTAATGAATAAAATAAAACAAGAGTTAGAGTCAGCTAAAAGACTATTAATATAGAATGATACGGGGGCACCTGGGTGACTCAGTCGGCTAAGCGTCTGACTTCCGGGTTCCGCTCAGGCCATGATCTCACTGTTCCTGGGTTCGAGCCCTACATTGGGCTCTGGGCTGACAGCTAGCTCAGAGCCTGGAACCTGCTTCCAATTCTGTGTCTCCCTCTTTCTCTGACCCTCCCCCGCTCATGCTGTCTCTCTCTTTCTCGCAAAAATAAATAAAAAACATTAAAAAATTAAAAAAGAAGGATACTGAATTGAAGTTTAGAAACTCAAAATTTTCCAATTAAAGCATTTGAATAAAAAGCTTCTTAAAGAGTTTTATCATGACATGGTCATTAAAAAATGATCTAACTTTTTAGATTCTTAAGATTAGAAATTTTGGCAGAAAACCAAAAATTAAAATAAAATTGATTTCGATGTATAAAAAGTATACCCCTTTTTTTGTACATTACTTTGTGGATTCTTGTTTGAAGATCTTCATTCCTTTAAATAATAATACAGTAAAAAAGAAACGTTACCAGCATAAAAAATGTGTTTGGAAAATACTTCTAAATTCCCGCCCCCCAACACACACAACCATCATGTGTTCAGCTTATAACCTCTCTGATATATGTTTAACATCTAATATCTATAACACCTAATATCTGTGCTAAAATTGCAAGTATGAAATGAATCTAAAGGTCTCATTTCATTATTCTATAATGTTTTCCAAACCAAGTTATATGCTATAACTAATCACTGGTTATTCAAACAGTTATCTCACATGGCTTATGATAGAGAGGATTTCCTTTAATGATGCAGAGGATACACTATCTAGTTTCAAAGTGATGGTAACCCAGGTAGCAAAGAATGGTAAACCTGAATCACTTCACTAATAAGGAACCTGAAGATGATCTTTTAATCATAGTTCTTTCATTTCTAAATGAAAGAACTTCAAATTTCTACAAATGAGGACACATGACATAAAAAGAAGCCAAATGCAGTCATGTGAGTGTAATTGTCCCAGGGTCATATAAGAAGCCAAATGCAGTAAAAGATTAGAAATTAAAATTTCATAGGTACCTGGGTGGTGCTCAGTCAGTTAAGCATCCTACTTGGGCTCCCATCATGATGTTATGATTCTGAGTTCGAGCCCTGTGTCAGGCTCTGTGCTTACAGCACTTTGGATCCTAGGTCTCCCTCTC
>NC_043700.1:111805420-111817223 GCF_006229205.1 Suricata suricatta
GATAGTTTGAGAAGACATGAATCTAAATAATAACAGCCTGTCACCTCCCCCTTCACACACCCAACCATACTTCCTTGTTAATAACACTTGATCTAGCTATTAAGAAACTGGTTGTGAGAAGTCTGCAGAGAGAAGAATGGAATCCTAAATTATAAATACTTATCTTTGTATAATAGGGATATTCAGCAGGAGAGAAACAGGAATATTAACAACAACCATGATAGCAATAGAAAACACTATGAGTGGGACTTTTGAATGTCTATTGATCAAATGTTAGAAAGGGAGAATGAGAGATTCAGCTATAACCACAGATTATCGAGCATTAAGTGATTAAACTGTAAGAATTTAAAATGCTGGCTAGGTGGGGGGAGAGTTTAGTGGTGTTAAGTGCAAACTAGTAATTGATTTCAACTACTCTATAAGGCAGAAAAGATGTTTTCTAACATAATAGGTTTAAAAACCTCTGCCATTGGGGCGCTTGGGTGGCTCAGTCGGTTAAGCCTCCGGCTTCGGCTCAGGTCAGATCTCACGTTCGTGGGTTCGAGCCCCGCGTCGGGCTCTGTGCTGACAGCTAGCTCAGGGCCTGGAGCCTGCTTCTGGTTCTGTGTCTCCTTCTCTCTCTGCCCCTCCCCCTCTCACGCTCTGTCTCTCTCTGTATCAAAAAAAAAAAAAAAAAACCTCTGCCATTTTCAGAGTTTACTGAATACAACACTAGGCCAAAAAGTTCACTACCACCATGGTCATCCTTATACAAAGATAATGTTGTATGTCATATGTACTTACATAGGCAGAGATAAAGCACGGTGACGCTATTTTATGAATTAAAAGCAGCAATTAAAGAATTAGGTCTCTAAAGCTAGACAGTCATGCATAGATTTGAATGGGACAAGAATGGTATGAAACATCCCATAGAGAATGCAGAATGAATCAGTGACTATAACTTTGGTTAATGCTATCAACACTTCATTAGCAAGCAGGGACCAGAAGCTGATACTAAAAATAAGTGTCAAGAACTATAATGGGTTTCAAACTTTACTTGTAAGCAAACAGGCCAGCCTGCCTCATTTTTACAGATGCTGGCCAAAGACATGAGACTACTAGGTCAAAGACAAAGGACTTATTACTCATGGAACAGCAAACAGCAAGAATTTCCTGTTTGTATTATGGTCTCTTACCCCTCAATTCCCACAGGGATGATGCAGAGCCGCCAAGGTGGATCTTAGACACTCGGTGGATTTATGTCACAGCTGTGAAACCCTAAATTTATGAATCCTCAGTCTTTTAGAATGGGCTGCCAGGAAATCTGCTCAATTTTTGTCCAAAGGGAGACATTATTTTTATTATCCTGAGCAGACAACAAACCCTGCCCACTGCTCCAGAGGAAGACAAACCCTGCCCTCTGCTCTATCTTCTATGTCTATTTACTATAGAAATATCCTTGAACATAGAGTCACAGTTGTCCATTAATGTAAGAGACCCATGGAGAGAATGTCACTCAATGTTAAGTGTATTTATAGAAACAGATATAAATGCCTGATAAAGTTGTCTCTTATATTTGACTGCATGTAAGTATATACAATAAACTAAGTTACATTTTCATTATGAAATATAGACAAGGTCATTTCCAAAATACTGGGTTTGCCATCTTCATAAAGTACTATATTGCAAGAACACATTAAGAATAAAGAACAGCAACAGGGTGCCTGTGTGGCTCAGTGGGTTAAGTGTCCAACTCTTGATGTTAGCTCAGATCTTGAATTGAGGTTGTGAGTTCAAGCTTCTTGTTGGGCTCCAGCTGGGCATGAAGCCTACTTTAAAAAAAAAAAAAAAAAGAATAAAGAACAGCATTGCTTCAGATGTCCACGTGGATTGGTTTCTGGAATTAGAGATGATAAGTGAGATCACAGTAATATGGAGATGCTAGTAAACTGCAGTGCAGAATTGAGCCAAAATCTCAAAGTATTAAGAATAAATAATAGAGGTGTTGAAAAAATGTTCTGGTGAATGATTCATATTCATTAATTCCACAAACATTTATCCACTTGTTACAGACTAATACAGGTGCTAGATACAAAAGCGAGTTAGATAGCCCTTGTTTTTATGAATTGTTTTAGAGAAAGAAGTCCGTATGCAAATAAACTAATAAAAACTTTAATTTGCTAGAGTGTTAATGCTTGAAGGTAAGAGAGGCAATAGCATAAACATTTTGGCGCTGATCATGGTTCTGCTCCTGTGACCGAGGAGGAACACAGAGCAGACACCAGAAATGTACACCACAGCTCATTCCTGCTCACACACCCCGTGGGAAGCAGGGTGAGCTGGTCAGCTGACCCATTTCCACATAGGCTCTCGTTTTGTTTTGTTTTTCTTTTCAAATTTTTATTTAAATTTTAGTTAGTTAACATCAATGAAATATTGGTTTCAGGAGTAGAATTCAGTGACTCGTCACCCAGTGCTCATCATAACAAGTGCCCTGCTGATACCCACCACTCATCAACCCTCAGGCGGTTCTCCATTTTTAAAAGTATTTTATGTTTTGTTTCCATCTCTCTTTGTTTTTCATCCCACCCCCTCCCATATGTTTACCTGTTTTGTTCCTTATAGTCCCCCATATGAGTGAAATCATATGGCATTTGTCTTCTCTGACTAACCTATTTTGCTTAGCACAAAACAATCTAGCTCCATCCACGTTGTTACAAATAGTAAGATTTCAATTTTTCATGGCTGAGTAATATTTTATTGTACAGATATACCATATGTTCTTTATCCATTCATCAGTCTATGGACGTTTGGGCTCTTTCCATAGTTTGGCAATTGTTGGTAATGTTGCTATGAACATCAGGGTGCATGTACCCTTTTGGATCTAAATTTCTGTACCCTTTGGGTAAATACCCAGTAGTGCAACTACTGGATCATAGGGCAGATCTTTTTTTAACTTTTTGAGGATCCTCCATACTGTCCTCCAGAGTGGCTGAACCAGTTTGCATTTCCACTAATAGTGCAAGAGGATTCCCCTTTCTTAAGGGGGAAGTTTGATAAGTTCTTTATAGATTTTGGATTTTTGTCCAATATATCATTTGCAAATATCTTCTCTCTCATTCTGTATACTACTTTTTAGTTTTGTTGATTGTCTCCTTCTCTCTGCAGAAGCTTTTTATCTTGATTAAGTCCCAATAGGTCATTTTGCTTTTGTTTCCCTTGCCTCCAGCAAGGTGTCTAGTAAGAAGTTGTGATGGCTGAGGTCAAAGAGGTTGCTGCCTATGTTCTATTTTAGAATTTTGATGGTCTCCTGTCTTCAATTTAGTAATTTAGTTTTTTTATTCTTTTTGAGTTATTTCTTTGTATAGTGTAAGAAAGTGGTCCAGCTTCATTTTTCTGCATGTTGCTGCTCAGTTTTCCCAGTACCATTTATTGAAGAGATTATCTTTTTTCCATTGGATAGTCTTTTCTGCTATGTTGACTATTAGCTGACTGTATAGTTGTAGGTCCATTTCTGGGATTTCTATTCTGTTCCATTGATCTATTTGTCTGTTTTTGTGCCAATACTATATTGTCTTAATAATGACAGCTTTGTAATAAAACTCATAGTCTGGAATCATGGTGCCTCCAGCTTTTCTTCTCTTTTTTAGTATTGCTATGGTTATTTGGGTTTTTTGTGGTTCCATACAGATTTTAGAATTGTTTTTTCTATCTCTGTGAAAAATGCTCATGTAATTTGATGGAGATTGCATTAAGTGTATAGATGGTTATGGGTAGTATCAACATTTTAACAATATTTGTTCTGCCAATCCATAAGCATGGAATATTTTTCCATTTCTTTGTATCCTCATCAGTTTCCTTCATAAGCATTCTATAGTTTTCAGTGTACAAATCTTTTACCTCCCTGGTTAGGTTTATTCCTATGTATCTTATGGGTTTTGGTATGATTGTAAATGGGATTTATTCCTTGAATTCTTTTTCTGCCACTTCATTATTGGTGTACAGAAATGCAGCAGATTTCTGTACATTGATTTTATATCCTCCAACTTTGCTGAATTTGTGTATTGGTTCTAGCAATTTTTTGGTGAGTTTTTAACAAGACAATTTTGCATTTTGTCAAATGCTTTTTCTGCATATATTGAGAGGATCACGTGGTTCTTATCCTTTCTTTTATTAATGTGGTGTATCACATTGATAGATTTGCAAATATTGAACCACCTCTGCAGCCCAGGAATAATTCCCACTTGAACGTGGTAAGTAATTCTTTTATTGTACTGTCAGATTCAATTTGCTAGTATTTTGTTGAGAATTGTTGCATCCATGTTCATCAGGGATATTGGCCTGTAATTCTCCTTTTTGTTGGGGTCTTTGTCTGGTTTCGGAATCAAGGTATCTAGGGGCTCTCATTCACGGCCATAAGGGCCACTTCTTCCTTCACGACTCTGATGGAGGTTGTTGTCCTCCTCTGCTAGGCCTGCACATGATGTGGAGACTAAATGCCCAGTTCCTATTGTCAAGTTGTGATGTGGAATCACAGCTGCAGTGATATATGTTTTTATCAGCACTTGGTTAGTTGTAAATAAAGTACACACTATATAACAGTATATACTGTTTTGTATAAGATATATTTTAAAAACACAGTGACTAGCTGGCATTTTTTATCATAATGGTCATAGATGGGAAAACTTGAAATATGAGCAAAGTTCAACTTCAAAATAACTACAAAAGAGCTTTCTGGCAAAAGTAACAGCACTCTCACGGTCTTGACCTGTGATAACCTCAGAGTATTCAAGAAAGAGCAAGATGGCTGGGGAAGAGTAGAAAATAAGAATGGTAAAAAATAATGTCCGAGCGGGGGGTGTTAGGCTATAGTAAGGATCCCAGCTTTATAAACTTGAATTATTTTCTATCTGTTAAGAAAAACCTTTCCTTTCTTCTAATAACAGAACCCTCCTTTCCTATGGAGATACCTGTCTCTCTAGGTTAAAATTTTTTTTATGTCTTTTACCGATTTTTGAGAGACAGAGAGAGACAGCGCGAGCAGGGGAGGGTCAGAGAGAGAGGGAGACACAGAATCTGAAGCAGGCTCCAGACTCTGAGCTAGCTGTCAGCACAGAGTCTGACGCGGGGCTCAAACCCACGAACTGTGAGATAATGACCTGAGCCGAAGCCGGCCGCTTAACCGACTGAGCCACCCAGGCGCCCAATCTCTAGGTTAAAAGCATATACACATGACCCAGACCAGCACAACAATATATAATCCTCTAGCTCTAGTAAGTGGTGTACATAGACACATTCTCTAAACCAGGCCAAAGTCCCTATCTTGGGACTTCTCTTATGGAGTTGTTATGAGAAATAATCAGAGACATATAAACTTATGACATGAAAAGAGAGGAAGAGCTCAGATAATATTCAAGACTTATAATCTAACCATGTTGTATATCAGAGAGCCACAGGCAACTATATACACCAGCAACTAATATATATTGATTAAGTAGGTTTATTTGAATTTAGTTATTTGCAGCTGAAAATGTCTTTGTTAATTTTCCCAGGAATACTTACCCAGCGTAAAAGATTACCTTTACTCTTGCCTCAGTGTTTAGGTGGAATAATCCAGGAAGTACCCAGAATGTCCCCAAAATATAGTTCCAATACTGGAAGATCAGTTGGTACTGCTTCTGAACTTAACCTGATGACACTCCAGTCTACATTAAATACAGAGGGGATCCTTTCCCTTCAGGGTAATGCACATCCATGTGAAATAAATGTCAAAGTTGGTCTGGACTTTTAACGTTAGAATTCTTGGAAATGCATGTGTTTTACCTCACTAACATAGAACCTTTTCATATAAATCTGCTGCAAGGATGACTCCATTCTCATGTCAACTGCCACATGTTTGATTCTCAGTTGAACCTCCATTGCACTGCTCTTGCCTCTTACAACTCATAAATAGTACATCAAAATTCTTCCTTACCTTTCCTACAGCATGGACTTGATCATTAGTATCCCATGCATACCCTCATAAATGTTGATGGCATAAATAACACCAGTACAATATTGTCTTCTAAATTTATGTCTCCAGATCTGTCTTCTGTGCTAATGTATGGGAGTACGTATCCAGTAACTCACTCAATTTCTTTACCTAGATGCCTTAAACTTAGCTCAACACTCAACAGGTACCATAATCATAACACACATCATGCCATAAGCTCCTTCACTTCCTACATTTTATTGATTTTATTTTTTAAATAATTTTACTGTTTCAATCTTTTCAACCATCAACCTAGTCCAATTCTGATATTTTTACCTGGGTTTCTGAGGTGTTCTTCTAACTGCCCTCCATGAAATTACTTTTCCCCTTCCAATTGCCATTCCATCTTCCAAAAATAACAATAATTTAAAACTTAGTCTAATCATTCCAATCTCATGCCTGAAATCAACTAACTAGTAGAGTTTCATCTGTTTTCAAATAAATAGAACATGCTCTATGAGAGCCTACGCAATCCATCTCTTGCCTTCCAGTCTGTCCACATCTCAGATCACTCTTGCTTCCCATTAGTTCCTTTGAACACAGTCTCCCTACTGGCTACATTTCAGAAGTCTGCTTCATCTTTGCAGTTGTAAATTATGGCATCTAATTGTTGTTCTTCCTCTCTGCTTTCAATATCTGTGCTCATTCTTTTCCATTACAAGAACTGAGTGAATATTTTTGCTGGGTTTTATTTTTTATAGCAAGATATGATAAAGAATGTGTTTCATAAGTAGAAAAGGGCAGATTTGAGGCTTCAAACTTAGTCTTCAAGGTCTGATAATTATTCTTAGTGACAGGAAGATGTCAATAATTACACTTGCATTTAGCATCTTTACTAGGATGAGTAAGATAGAGCATGCTAGGCCTTTTCATGTAAAGCATTATGAAGAGTAAACAACTTGACAATTGCTGACATACACCACTAAATCTGTCCTGGCATAGAATTTTATTATTGTGTCCTAAAAATTTTCCAGATATGAGCCTATAAATCTTGCTGGGAGTCTTCTTGGTTCCTTTAAGAGATGAGGCAAGATTTAAAAGACTCTTCTAATATGTAAGATAATTTAGAGGGAAATCTGTGATAGAATTAAATGCAAGGAAAGATTGTCTTCAGGATTTACTAGGTTATAATAAGAAGCCTCTGGATACTGCTATAAAAAAAAAAAAAAACATGATTTTCCAGAAGTAACCTGGAAGAGAAAATGTCAGAGTTTTATTATAGACAAGGAAACGGATTGTTATTTTCTCCTCTCTCCATTCCTTGGAGACTAGACTACTGTCTCTACATCCTTTTTGCACAATTCACTTTTTCTACAGCGACTAGTTCAAATCTTACCTAGCCTTCTTTCTCCATAATTTTATTACATGAAAGAGTGAGGTTTAATACTTTAAATGCCACAGTAATTAAGACTAGAAAAATTCTCAACAAGAAATCGAATCCCTGTATTTGTGGGAAAAAATCTCTGGTAATGTTGCTATGCACAATGAAATTCCAAAGGCAGACTACTTAAAATTAAAGCAGAAATAATGATTCAAATCAATTCTTTAGTTTCACTCAATTTCTTAGGATTGATGTGTAATTAATTTCATTCTATGTGCAAAGGACGACCTATCTCAGTTCTAATGTTTTATATAATACCACCCTTATACAGTTTTCTTTGAACACATCAACTTGGAAAATAGACAGAAAGCATCCTAATATACTTTCTTTCTCAAAACACAGAACACTTTCTCTATATATACATATATCTTTCTTTGTTAAAAGTGAATGGATAGATACAACTAGGAAATTTAGAAGAAACAATGTATGGGTAATTTTCAAGAACAGAATAAGAATTCAAAAATTCTTATGGACTGTATATCCAGAGAGAGAGAGAGAGAGAGAGAGAGAGAGAGAGAGAGAGAGAGAGAGAGGAGGCAGAGTTGAGGAAAAGAGAAAAGAAAGAAAAAATAAAACAAAAAAGGAGGGACAGGAACAAGGGAGGAGGCAAAGAAGAAGAAGAAAGATGTTTCACATTCACATCGGTGGTTTCTGTGGTAATGATCAGTGATGATCCCTGATAATAGAAATTCTTTAATATCACATGTGTCACTAAATTTTATATGTGGATAAGACTGTTCTGCTCTTGGTCATGAATAAAGAGTATGAAAAGAAGAGAAAATGAATCCTGTTAGTGAGACAATAAAACAAATGTTTTACACTGTTTCTCTGAGTCTTTAAACATTTTTTAAAAATATCCTCTAAATGCAGATTCGACAAAAGTTCATCTTCAGAAACTGATGATTTCTTAATTTTTGTTTTACCATTGAGAATACCATATTGGAAATGCAATTCTTTTTTGGATATATTTTTACAGAAGGCTGAGATTTTAAGACCCTTCTTAGTAGTAACCTGGAAGAAGAAACGATACCAATGGACTTTCGCCAAACAGCCACATATCATTCCCCACTCCTGGACCCGGAAATAGTTTTTATAGCCTTGGAAAAACATCAGAAACATCTTCTCTTGGATTTAAAGGCAGTCTTCATGGTCATGTGAAAGAGGATTAGGAGAGCTGTGGGAAAAAGCAGGGCTGGAATGTGCTTCAAAAGCTGCCACTGTTACAGATGAGTCGTGGCTGGGGGTTAGTCAAGCTGAGGCAAGCCGAGGCTTTGTGCAGGCAGGGTTCAGCCTTGAAGGATTTGCAAAATAAAAAATAAATTAAATAAATCTGTTGTTATCACACAGACTTCAATGCAGGTTTAAAGAAAGAAAGAACGTTTTAAGTTCTCTGTGTCAGCTTCATTGGGGGAAAAATAGAAAAATGTGTATTTTTATAAGTGATTGTGGGTCCTCTATGAAAACAAAAAGTAATAATTACTTTAATGATAAATAACATTCATTGAGCTTTCTCTAGACAGCAAAACTTCAATTATCAGTCGCGGCAAGTGAAACAGCAGAAACGCTGATAAAAGTCTGGGTGGAAATTCCTTTATTTTTTATTTGAACTGTATGGGACAATTAACGTTGTGCCTTGAACAGAATTTTGGTAATAAAATGGCCATTTGTTTTTCCCCAGTGCATTCCAGGATTCCTTCCAGCAAAAGTAGGCAAGAGAGTCAGTCCCCTTACCATCACGGCTTTGATTCTCTCTCCGACCTCACCCCTCCCCCAACTGCCAGTCAGTCCTCCGTCAAAGGCATTTTGGGAACAGACGAAATGAAAAGCAGTATTTGCCTCTGAGACTTTTGATCTTCTAGTGCCATCTATTGCTGCTCCAATCTTTGACATTCATAGCCAATGTTTTAAAAGCCTAAGCAACTCGGGATTTTTGGGTTTTTGGGTTTTTTTTGGTCTTAAATGATTAATTAAAACCTTAAAAATCACAGAGCCTCTTGAATTCTCATTTCACATGGAGGGATTTTTAGCAATGCTTTTCTGCTAAATAAAATGAAAAGAACAATACTCATTCACGATCTTGGTTTATCGTGGAACTAAGGATAATCCCACTTCTGCTTTATTTTGTTTCTGAAAACCCTCCCTTTAAATCTGAGTTATCAAGATAATTATCTTGATTCTCTTATCTGAGAGAATCAATCTTTAAAATTAAAAATGATTTCATCAATATTGGCTCTTCTAAAAAATCTAAGAATATTGGTAAGGGAAAATATGGAAATTGTAGTTTCTTATTTTTCCATTAAAAATGAATTTTTATTCAATATTGCTTAAAACTTTGTTGCAAACAAATTCCTCTCTCCCATCCTGCCTATACCAGTTCCAGTAGCACCAGTATTTTGTTTATATAAACAAAGAAAAAAGTAGACTTGAACAACCATCTGATGCTCTTGATGGTCCAGGAGGTTATTCTTTTGGGCAAGACACCCTTCCCTACCTTGGTGTGATAGTATTTTCAGTTCTAAATTTTTAAGACCGTTTTTCCCTGCATAGACAAAGACTACTGATTTAAAAATCTAGGTTCTAAGAGTAAAATGTGGAAATTCATTTACTTTCTGGCTTGACCTGCTACTTAAACATTAAAATAAATGAACCTCCCATGTGGAATACATGTGTTCAAAAGATAGCTTGCTGAAGATGTAATTCTTGACTCTGACTCAACACTGTTTTGACATCATATTCCGATCGTGTCAAAACTGGCTGTGATCCTGACTGTTGATCAGCTGCAGAAATCAGAGGAATCCATGGCTACTCTAAAAATGACAAAAGAGGAAAAACAGATCCCTATTTTTAAAACTATTACTCTCCCATGGTCTAGATTTTTTGCTTGCCTGTTTTTTTTTTCTTTAAGTGGTGGCTGAAAGAAATGCACATAGGATTCCAACAAAGAACAGGTAGAGTGAATATAGACATGAACAAATTACTAGTCAAAATAATTTTAAATAATAATTAAGTATTTTTTAGGCATCTGATAGGTCAATTTGCCTGTGTGTGACACAGAGAGACAGGCGGACAGACACAGGGAAGGCATGTTCTTAGTATCCTCCCATTATATCATCCAAGCAATTAAAACTGCCTTGAAGTGCTATATATAGCAACCGTCCCCCAGTGCCTTTCTTTCTTCTAGTTTCCTTCAAATTGGTTAAGAGAAAGTACACATTCTTGCTCAGAATCTGATACTTAAAACCTGTTTCCCTAGCCCAAGGAATAAAATCATTAAAGAGAAACCGTGTATAGCTATGCCCTAGAGAAAGATGAACAAGATTAAGACCAAAAAGTGCCAATTGTTTAGAAGTAATGGCTATCTATTATGCTGCTGTGGTAGAGGCTAAATGCACATGGTTTTATTAAATAGCTCTGCAGAAAGAAATTAGTTAGAATATAAAGGGAAAACGAATGAGGTAGTGTTAATTGAGCAACAGTTTTATTACAGAACCAGAAGAGGGCACTCCTCTCTAACAAATGATAGCAAACTTCAAACAAATGACCTTTGGATGGAGGTTTCTTCAAAGAAATGAAAACAAGAGATGAGTTTCTAATGTATTATCATAAAAGAATTACCCAGCATATTTTAATGATAAACGATGAACTGAACATAACATCAGATAAAACCCAAAAATATATAATTACACTTGTATTACTTTTGTCCTAGCATAAGACAGGTTAAGATTAAGTTAATTTTTTTTTAACTATTGCCATCTTTTTCCATGGTTTATATTGAAATAAAGATATAGGAATTATGTAATTTCTTTGCATTTATTTGTTTTTATTATCTGATTAAAAGGAAAAGGAAAGGCATGACTAATTTCAAGAATTAGCTACCACAATATACAGTTTGACTAAAGATAGTTTCTGGGACATTCCCCAAGGAATTCTCCTTCTCTCTCTCTCTCTCTCTCTCTCTCTCTGTCTCTCTCTCTCTCTCTCTCTCTCTCTTGCTTTTTATCTCACGTCTCTCACTCTCTGTCATTCTTTTGTTTCCTCCCTAGGTAGATAGGTAGATAAATACATATGAGTAGATAGATGCATGCATGTATGTATAAATAAATGCATGTGCATGTATATAAATACACACACATGCTTATGTAATTGTATATATGCACACATTTATATACATACAGAAATATGTAATGTTCATACCCTTAACAGAAAACAAAATATTTAAAGTAAAGTAATAATATTATATTACAGAGTTTGTAATGTATGTAGAAATAAAATAGATGACAAACATAGAACAAAACATGGAAAGGAGAAATGGGAACATAGAACAACCACTTAAAATATAAGAAAGAGTACTTAGAAAATGTGTGCAGGGGAGGAACCAAGATGGCGGAGAGGAAGGGAGCGCTGTAAACTTC
>NC_043700.1:111817323-111818751 GCF_006229205.1 Suricata suricatta
TTTGGGTAAATGGAAACAATTTTAATACAAAGTATTTGTGGAAAAGAGAAAAGGAAACTCTGTTAAGAGAACTTATTCTGGTGAAATTTGATTATTAAACTGATCACAATGTCTTCAAGTCTAAAGATTTTTCTCCTTTTTTCTCCTCTTCCTTATCTAAAGTGGTAAGGACTTGGCATCTGGGATATTTATAATAAGTATGTGAACCTTTTACAACTAAAATTTTTTCCATGATGATCTTTCTTTTTTTTATTTATTTATTTTTGAGAGACAGAGAGAGAGAAAGAGAGAGAGAGAGAGAGAGAGAGAGAGAGAGAGAGAGAGAATGAGCAGAGGAAGGTCAGAGAGAGAGGGAGACACAGAATACAGAATCTGAAGACAGGCTCCAGGCTCTGAGTCAGCACAGAGCCCGACACGGGGCTTGAACCCACGAACCGTGAGATCATGACCTGAGCCGAAGCCTGACGCTTAACTGACTGAGCCACCCAGGCGCCCCCATGATGATCTTTCAATTATGTTGACTTTCCTTGCCACTTAAACTTTTTAAAAAGGTTTGTTTATTTATTTTGAGAGAGAGACAGAGTACTCATACACAAACAGGAGAGGGGCAGAGAGAGGGGGAGACAAAGAACCCAAGCAGTCTCCCTGCTGTCAGCCTGGAGCCTGATGAAGAGCTCAGACTCACAAGCCTTGAGATCTTGACTTTAGCTGGATCAAGAGTCAAACTCTCAACCAACTGACTCAGCCAGGCTGAACCAGGTGCCCCAACTTTGCTGACCACGTAAGTTACAGGCATTAAATTCACTCTTTGCTTGTCCTCACAAATGTTTATATACTTCAGTAACATTATATTTTCCATTAGGAAGACTTTGTTCATCATCAGTGTTGGTGTGGTGTGGTAAGTGGTCTTAGCATTTAACTGGAAGTTTGAAATTTTCATTTTTTTAAAGTTTATTTATTTATTTATTCAAAAATATATTTAACATTTATTTATTTTTTGAGAGATAGAGCATGAGTGAGGGAAGGGTAGAGAGACAGGGAGACACAGAATCTGAAGCAGGTTCCAGACTGTCAGCATAGAGCCCAACATGGAGCTTGAACTCATGGACTTCAAAATCATGACCCAAGCTGAAGTTGGACAGTTAACTGACTGAGCCACCTTGGTGCCTCAAAGTTTATTTATTTTTGAAAGAGAGAAAGGGAGAGAGTGTAAGTGAGGAAGGTACAGAGAGAGGGAGACCTAGGATCCAAAGTGCTGTAAGCACAGAGCCTGACACAGGGCTCGAACTCAGAATCATAACATCATGATGGGAGCCCAAGTAGGATGCTTAACTGACTGAGCACCACCCAGGTACCTATGAAATTTTAATTTCTAATCTTTTACTGCATTTGGCTTCTTATATGACCCTGGGACAATTACACTCACAT
>NC_043700.1:111819251-111840061 GCF_006229205.1 Suricata suricatta
CAGTCTCTTATACCATACACAAAAATAAACTCAAAATGGCTGAAGGACCGGAATGTGAGACAAAGTGTTATTTTTCAATTCACCAGACATTATGTGACATCTGCCTATTTCATTTTTTAAAAAATTTTATAAATTAAAATAAATTAAAAAAAATTTAAATTATTTTTATAAATTAAAAATAAAATTTTAATTTATTTATTTTTGAGAGAGAGAGAGAGAGAGAGAGAGATAGCCTGAGCAGGGGAAGGTCAGAGAGAGAGGGAGACACAGAATCCGAAGACAGGCTCCAGGCTCTGAGCTAGCTATCAGCACAGAGTCTGACACTGAGCTCGAACCCACGAACCATGAGATCATGACCTGAACCGAAGTCAGACACTTAACCGATTGAGCCACTCAGGTGCCCCGAATTCTTTTATGAGATATAAAAAGTACATCTTAAATAAGAAAATAAGCAAAAAAATTACTTTAAAAATTACTTAAAACCATATTTGAAGCTGATGGTTTAACTATGTATAGGAAAAACTTAATTATATATCCATATTTGACTTTTTCAGAAGCTCACTAAAATTATTTTCTGGCTTTGAAGAAACATTTCGAAGTTAGTAGCAAGGAACATATGAGGATAAGGCAGCACCATCACGGGCGGTCCAGAAAGTAGACTTTCTTGCTCTAGCACATTTTGATTCCAGTCTAGAAGAACAAGATCTTCTCTGATCAACCGCTATGAGGACCCAAAAGCACCACCTTTCTGGATGACTCATACACTAGCCTGTATCCCAAGCAGTGAAGTTGCTTGTACCCCAAACTTCCTAACCTAGAGGCATGTGGTCTAAAGACCTCCACCTGGTGCCTAGCGTCATTTTCTCACGGTACGCTCTGTAGGTTAGGAAACATGGCCAGGCTGAGTCGTGTCCTTAGTCTGGTTCTTGCAGGAAAAGTTCAGACACCTCAGTCTGGTTGCAAACGTACTCTACTTGTAGTCAAACAAATAGCAAACAAGACTACCTACGGAGTTGTCACTCTCTTTTTTTCATCAGAAGCAAACACCTGTCTGGCATGGGTTTTGAACTACTACCTAGATGCGGCACGTTTGTGTTCAGTAGAACTCTTCTGCCCTCTAAATCAGCAGTTGTGTAAAAAGATATTGATGCATGGAACTGTCACCTGTTGTATCTCTAGTTAAGATGATCACACACATGGGGACACGTGGGTGATTAAGTGATCAACTCTTGGTGTCAGGTGAGGTCCTGATCTCACAGTTTGTGAGCTCCAGCCCCTATTGGGCTCTGTACTGTGAGTATGGAGTTTGCTTAGGATTCTCTCTCTCCCTCTTTCTCTGGCCTCCCCTGCTTACACTTTCTTCCTCTTTCAAAATAAATAAATAAACTTTAAAAAAGAGGTTATCACACACACAAAACATAATCTCTACATTGTTTCCATCTGTCATTAACACTCCTTGAAGAGTCAGGTCTTATTTATTTTTATGTCTCTAGGTCTTAGCAGTATGTTACATATTTGATAAATTGATTTGATGATCATGAAAAAATAAAGATAGGGCTTTACATTTAAATATTAACAAACCTAGTAATTTCTGCCTACCGCTTTGGAGGACACCCAGGGTTCTGATGTAGATTTCTTAAGTTGGTGTTTATAGAAAACCTGAGAAGTAGGTATAATCAACTCTAGAGTCAGGAAAAGTAGTTCTACCTCTTACTTGCATAGAAATCTCAAATAAGCCCCAGCCCCAATATTCACATTTCTTAACTGTTTAAATTATTAGAAATATACTCTTGAGCTCAATTTCAGCTCTAAGCTGGAAATAATTATTGTATCCATATCATAGGATTAAATTCAGAATTACCTTACACTGGTGCACCTGGGTGGCTCAGTCGGTTAAGTGTCTGACTTTTGGTTTAGGCTCAGGTCATGTTCTCATGGTTCCTGAGTTGGAACCCTGCATCAGGCTCCGTGCTTAGTATTTTCTCTCTCTCTCTCTCTCTCTCTCTCTCTCTCTCTCTCTGACCTTTTCCCTAGCTCACGGTCCCTTTGTCTCTCTCTCTCAAAATAAATACATAAACATTAAAAAAATTAGGGGCACCTGGGTGGCTCAGTCGGTTAAACCTCCGACTTCGGCTCAGGTCAGATCTCACATTCGTGGGTTCGAGCCCCGCATCGGGCTCTGTGCCGACAGCTAGCTCAGAGCCTGGATCCTGCTTCCAGTTCTGTGTCTCCTCCTCTCTCTGCCCCTCCCCCTCTCATGCTCTGTCTCTCTCTGTATCAGAAATAAATAAAACATTTAAAAAATTTAAAACAATTACCTTACACTTACATTGACAGCTATATGGAAACATATATAGTTTTAGCTAATGAGAAGTGATCAAAGGAAATACAAATGCAATATTAAAACATATTATTATTAGTTAAATCCAGGGATGAATTTTAACATGAAAATGCATTTTCGTCTTAGCCCTTATTGTTAAATTTATATGTAAGAATACCACTTTCCTAGCAATAAATATAAACTTAGGAAATAACAATTTCAGGGGGAAGAGATGGACAATAGGAGGACCCAGCAGGATCTGAGAGACCATCCCAGGGGGTCCCAAGTGTTTTGTGGGCAGTTAAAGACACACTGCTGCATAAGCCTCAGTGCAAGACTATATCCCACTGATACATCTACAAGGAAACCTTAAAGAGTAAGGCTTATAGTAAGAACTGAGTCATTATTTCTTGGTTTAACTTTACCTAATGTCAAACACGAGAAGTATCTTTCTTTTTCAGAGAAAACAGCAGAATTCAAGAATAGGAATAAGGATACCTAAATAAGCATGCTTTATAATCTCACAGGGATTTGAAGAGAAACACATTTTTGGAACTCTAAGTGTTATGGACATCAAACAAAATTTTCAGAGACAAAGAAAAAGTTAAGTAAGACCAAAGGTGAAGCTCAAGTTGTTTGGTGACTACCTAACTGCATGTATACTGTGAAAAAACATCTGATTTGCCTGCAATGTATTGTTGTCACTTTGATTTCTAGTCAAACCCTGCCCTCTAGTGGCAACATTACCCTTTGGTGTTGTGAATAATAATGAAATTAGTTATAACGGAGGATCCCACCTCCCACCTTTATCCCCACCCCCCCCTCATAAGGTCACAGAACATATTTTATTCCTTCCTGAGGTAGAAAATCCAGGTAGATTTTGTAGATATCTGTGAATTTGCATGTGTACTTGTCTATCAGGCAGAAGGTATTTTATTCCATTTCTGTAATATATGTGGGAAATATTGAGCATGAAGACTGATACATATCAGAAAGTATACTTAGTGATTTCTACTAACTTTAGGTACTTTAATGTGGAATATTTAATTTATTTTAAAATATTTACTTGGCTCATCTTAGGAGATTTGTGTAGTTTAGTGATTCTACCTCCCAATACAGACTTAATCAAAGACAGATTTATATTTATTACTTTTCTTATTTTAATTATAATTTAAACATCTCTTTAGTATGAGGAGGAAGAAGAGTTGGCAAATGTTTCTTTTCTCTTCACAAGGATGTAAGATCTTAATGGGGCTCCCCGCAAAAAGAGCTTGAGTTGACGTAAGAGCCCAAGTGTCCTGGAGGTAGACCAGGCTACTGTGCAAACTCCGAGCCACCAGGTAGCCTGAGGCCACAGTTTCTCTAGTTCTGTCCTTCTACAACCTCCAGGCACAAACAAAAGTGTCTTTGTGAACAGCATACTGTCTAGTCTTATTCCAAAATAATATCTGTCTTGTTATCAGATAACTGACACAGGCAAGGTACCCCAAATGTCTGAAAGTTGAACTATAACATACCATGAAAGAATGAGAGTGTAAAGAGAGGAGAAACAGTCCTAACCAGCAGTAGAGGACACACCACTTTATAGAAAGATAACTTCCATTCCAAAGACTCAAAGAAATTTAGTATCATTATATTGACTCTCTCTCTCTCTCTCTTTCTCTCTCTCTCTTTCTTCTCTCTCTTTCTTTCTCTTTCTCTCAAAAATAAACTTTAAAAACAAACAAACAAAACCCCAAAGAGACCAGGGTAGGGGTAGGTAGGAAGTTGGTTGTGATGGTGGTGATGATACTCTCAAATTTTTTTCCTAGTATTTTCCAGGAGTAAGAATACACTGAAATGCTGATGCAAATATCCAGTCTCATTATACATTTAGCAATATATTTCTCTAATGCATGTGGAGGAATGAGACCATAGAATCTAAGATCAATAAGCATTAAGAGCACATTACTTATTAGGCCAATTCTCGTAGGCCAATTTCTGACTTACCAACTGATCTAATTTTGTGGCTTCTCATAGTTTTTAAGTAAGAAACTGAAATTAGCTTTATTGATATGAATATCTGACCTCTTTGGAAGTTATATTTCTTCCTACAAATTAATAAATTCATGTTTTGATTAATATATGTCTCTTTTACATTTAATGAGACCGACCAATCCAATATATCTGTCTCTTAAGATTAAGAACCCAAACTCAGGCCAAGGAAATGTACCTTATGAAGTCCTTTCATGGGCAGTTAGCAATCTCCTTCCTGGTGACTGCTATTAATCACTGAGCACCACTCCCATCCTGGAAACTGCTACACTTACAAAAAGTTAGTGTCTACATCTTCTATGTGGATTACTCTCTACGAAATTAAATAAGGGCATTCAGCTCTAATTGAAATGAGATGAATGCATTCAGTTCTGATGAAGGAAAATTATACTCAGAAGCTTAAAGAATTAGAGGGAACAAAGTGATGTTTCTGAATGTGAAGTAAAATAAACCTGAAAGAAGTGATTTGGTGAGCTTACAAGAAGTGCAATAATTTCTCCCCTCCTCTTTCTTATTTAATTGACTGAGGAATCTGCCATGTGCTGTCAGAGCGACCTTGCCTTTCTACAAGAGAACTTTAGAGAGGGAAGTGCTATGGGCACAGGATGTACCAGGCCCAGTGAAGAGATTTCAGCGTGAATCTTCATGCTCCAAAATACTTGATGAAACTTAGCAAAGTAGCATCTTGTGAATCGTTCAGTCTAGAAATTTCTCAACTCTGTAATAAAGGACAATCTGAAGTCATAAAATTGTCTGAATGTGACATAATTGAAGTATTTAATTAATAGTAATTTAATTAAAAGTAATTAATAGCTATACAACATGAAAACACCAGTGCTTCCAATCATAAGATTCTCTTAGTTCTCCATATTGGATTCAACTTAATACATTGTTTTGTTATTTAAAATTCAGCATGTAAAGATGCTGAAAATACACAGTTTATTAACAAGCTTTTTAAAAGTTAAAGTTTTAGGGGCACCTGGGTGGCTCAGTTGGTTAAGGAAACAGCTCTTGATTTCAGCCCAGATCTGCACTGAGAGTGTGGAGTTTGCTTGGGAATCTCTCTCTGCCTCTCCCTTGCTCTCTCTCTTTCTTTCAAAATTAATAAATATTAAAAAAAAAACCAATAATGTGTCATTTTTGAAAAAAATAAATAAAAAATAAAAGTTAAGGTTTTATTATTTTCAAACTAGAAGGATTATTTATAAACTTGATTTTAAAATATTTATATATATTTTATATAAGATACAGATATAAAATATTTAATGTATTACCTATAATTAGATATTCTAACGTTTTCATTCTGAATTCCAATATTTTAATTTTATACATGATTTTATGTGTCTGTGAATAATGATATTTGTTCAGGTATCTCACATGGATCCCAAGTAATAAAACCTGTGGTTGCTTTAGCTTAATTAATGTCTACATGATGTATATTCATTACTTTTGAGAAATTCTACAATTTCTGGTGCAATTTTTGTTGAGAAATAAAAATCTGCAAAAAAGAATGTGTTGGAAAATGCAGTAAGAGACTTTGAAAACTGAAAGGAAAACAGTTGAGGCACATTTGGGGAGCGGCACCCAGACACTGGTTACACGCCAAGAAGGGCTCAGAAAATCCGGAGGAAAAAAAGAAAAAGAAAAAACCTGAGTGCCGTGTGGAGCGGTTTTTATTATCGTAAATGGAAAATATGAAAGAAAATTGGTGAGTAAAACAGAAAATGATTAACATTTAAAAAAATTAGTGTGGCTTCATTGAGTGAGGATTTCAAATATCCAGACAGACTTAGTTTCAGATTGGATTAGTTCCTTGAGAAGATTTAGCAACTCAAAATTCTGGAATTGTAATCAAGAGAGGAAGGGCACACAAAAGTGAGTGAAGAGTAAGAAAAAAGATACACAGCAAATGGTAGTAGGAAGGAGATGAGTTCATAAATCCTGTAAAAACCTGTTTGCAAGTAGCAGGCGGGAGAAATGAACGGATTATGATACCACAGGGAGAAAGTGGTGACTGGAAAGTGTTTCAGAAACAAAATAGGGTCAATTACAACCCATGCGGAGAGAAATGAGAGGAAGAATATTTGAGGGGGATGTGAACATTTTGAGGTTGAGTTGCCTAGATATACTTAAATATCCAGTTCTCAGCTCCATTTTTCAGCAGTATTTGGGGAGAAGGAATGCCATGTAGATAAAGATTTGCAAGAAAACTGCTATGGTCTGTAGCTGGCTGTGCGGATGTGAGGACCATGGATTTTCTGAGTTTTACTTTCAGTTTGTTTATAGCTCCCTCACCAAACCCTCTTCCTGCATTTCTACATAACACTGTCTACTTATTTTTCTTATTTACCTGCTAAATAGTTCTCAAATTAATTCCTTTATGTTTGTCTCTACCACCCCAGCTCTTGTTTAGATTCTTTTTTTTTTTTTTTTTTTTAATTTATGAGAGTGAGAGATAGAGTGTGAGTAGGGGAGGGGCAGAGAGAGAGGGAAACAGAATTCAAGCAGGCTTCAGGCTCTGAGATGTCCACACAGAGCCAAGTGGGTCTCTAACTCACAGACCACGAGACCGTGACCTGAGCCGAAGCTGGATGCTTAACTGACTGAGCCACCCAGGCCCCTAGATTCTCTTTTCTTTATAAATTTGTTTGTATTTATTTTGAGAGAGAGATACAGAACAAGTGAGGGAGGGGCAGAGAGAGAGAGGGAGAGAGAACCCCAAACAGGCCCCTCGCTGTCAGTGAAGAGCCAATGTGAGGCTCAAATCCACAAACCGTTAGATCATTACCTGAGCTGCATCAAGAGTTAGATGCTTATCTGATTGAGCCACCCAGGTGCCCCAAAATTCTGAAAGCATCTAGTTTTAATTTTTATTACAGTTTTAACCAGATCACTGAAGATCATTCTTCTTTAAGTTTTCATGCTATAATTTATCGTCCATAATATCTACTGATCGCATGATCTGTTTAAAGTACCAATAAAATCGCATTCACAGCTTTAAAATCTTGTGTGTCATACACATCTCTCAAAGGCCTAGACCAGCCTTCTTAACTTCACGCTTGCTATCAGAAGGCTCTCCTCCTACATCTTACTGTTCTGTGTTTTTATGCCTTTGCACTTGCTGTGTGTTGTCTCAAGAACCTTCCACTCTCTCCACGTCACTCTTGTAAGATTTGGCTCAGGTGTCTTCTTCTCCAGAGACTCTCAACGCTTCCACTACCCACAAAGTACCATGACTTTTAAAACCACCCTCCACGTGCCTGTGTCATAATACTCGATTGCCTACCTCCCCTAACAGGCTTAACTTCTTATTCCGTGGGGTCGTAGCTTATGATTTACTAGTAAATGTCTGCTGGTACTGATTCCTCAGAGACAAGGATATTTATGAGGCAAGCTGGACAGCAAAGAAGTAGAGAACTTGACAGAGGAAACAGAATAAGTCAGCAATGTGTGAAACTGTCACCTGAAACACGATGAAGTCAGAGTAATAATAACTGTCTTATATACGTGATCAAAGTTAGAATTAGAAAATGTGTATATTTTATGAGGGCATAAAATACACTGCATGAAAAAGTCATTATTTGTCACACTTGCAAACTGAGTAGCATTAACTGTTAACTCTCCTGGGTCTGACTTCTCACCTTGATTCTGAAGCCTTCTTCAATTGGGATTTCACGTAGCCAGAGGGCTATTGTCACAGACCTGTCATGTGGGAGGCTGGAGTTCTGTCCTGGAGGAATCTGTGCCTGTCTCCAGCCCCCGAGGCACTGCCCACAGCACTAACTTCATGGACTTCCATCCTAGTGGAGCAAAGTGACTTTAACTGAGTTAAGATACACATCAAAAAGCACATAAATTACATTTTGCATGTTTACGTATACACAAGGACATGTTTATTTTATGACACCCGCGTCAGCATTTTTTTATTACCCTACAGGGCAGCAAAGCTACTGTGGCCATGATTCTATAGCTAATGACTATACTAAGTCTAAGGAACAAGTGAAAATAAAGCATTTTCAAATTCTGAAGGCAAATCACAAATTAAGTCCATTACATTTTATTAGGTTAAAATCCTAGTTTCTTTGTTTTTTCCTCCTTCTTTTCTTTCTTTCTTTCTTTCTTTCTTTCTTTCTTTCTTTCTTTCTTTCTTTCTTTCTTTCTTTCTTTCTTTCTTTCTTTCTTTCTTTCGAGACACAGAGAGCACTCATGCATGTGCACAGGCGTGAATGGAGGAGGTTCAGAGAGACAGAGAGACAGAGAGAGAAAATCCCAAGCATGGCCCATGCTGGGCATGGAGCCCTACTTGGGACTGATTCTCACGCCATGAGATCATGACCTGAGCCAAAATCAAGAGTGGGGCACTTGACCAACTGAGCTTTCCAGGTGCCCCCAAAGCCCTAGTTTATAGTAGAAATATTGATATTTTAATCCAAACTTTCAATAATTTTCTCAAAAGGGCTTTATATTTTTGTTAGTATAGATGAAGAAAGCAAAGGTCATTTCACTCTAAAATTTCAATAAAGTTCAAAAATTATCATTAATAATATGATATTTCCTAAAAGCATAGTTAGTAGTTATCCTGCAAAACAATATTGGAATTATGAGATTTTAACTCTACAAGATAATAAATCCTGTCTTCAAAAGTTCATTACATTGAAATAAAATAAAAATACAGACAAGTAGATGGGACTTTATAAATGTTGTATAATGTGATTTATATAAATAACAAACATTTATATAAATCACATTATACATAATGTTAAACCATGGTCTTATCTCTAACTTACTTTAAGGACAAAGAACCAATGTTTAAAATATTTATTTTTGTTGGTTATATTTATTTTTACCGTAGCAAAATATTAAAAAAATGAAATGTTTGTCATTAGGAATGATCAATGTGATTATTTCACATAATGGAATATTAACCATCACTCAATGTGATGAATCAGATTGGTGTCTACTGTGATGAAAGATGTTTGTAACTCTTACTATTGAGTGTTGTTATCCCACAGAAATCCCTCTTACTTGTGGAACAACCTTTCTCACAATGGTCATTTGAAAACATCAGGAAGATGGTAATTACAAATGCAATCTAAAATTCCCTCTCTTTTTCCAACTTACTCCACCTTTCCAATGACCTTGAGCCTGTTGTAGCAGATAAGAGACGCTATACTTACATTTGTCCTTGTATACTTATCTTCAGATATACAAATATCTCCAGATCTCTGGGTAGGATAAAGATGGATTATTCATCCCAGCCCCTCTTATTTATTTACTTGTTGATAGTCATTTAAGTGCTGACTCCTCAGAGGTTCAGACATTTATAGTCTGAATCTGATGAGGATGGGGAGCCCCCAGCCATCTAGTCATCTATTTGCATGAGTGTATTCACTGGAGAACTAGAGCTTGCTGAGGACACACCTGCATTTGGTACCTGAAATATATAAAAATAAAAAGCAAAACAAACCCCAAAACACATGGCATTTATCCTCTGCCCAATTGCAGGGACTGGTAGTGAGCACTGTGGAGAAAAGAGCTATGCCAGTTTCCATGATTGGAGATGAAGGTGGCGAGGAGGGAAGCCCAGACTTTAAGTGCAAGTTTTGCTTCAGAGTATAGGGGACGGTATGGTACAAAGTCAAAGAAGAGAGAGTTCCCTCTATTCCTGTGCAATGATGAATACCATTTCATTTGGCACCTCACACACCTGCAGCTTTGGGGACCACTTGGAAACAACACCTGGGTAGACAAATCACACTCTCATTCAGGACATTCATACTAGGTGGCTGAACCAGAACATGTGATGACTGATGGAGAAATCATGTGACACACTGAATTTCCTGGAAGTGTCTGAGAGAGGCTTAGAATCTCGCAGAACATAAAAGAAGAATGAACCAGAGGGATCTGCTATATTCCAGTCAGTGTAACTCCACTTGCACCATAGATACAAGGGTTTAGAGAACATCAGTTAATGTTTATCTATCTTCCTTTATTTTATTAAGAAGTATTTCAGGTCTTTTTTTTTTTTTTAAGTCCCAGGACCTAGCACCATTTCACCCATGTGACAAATGTTGATTGAAATTAGATTGTAAGTGTTGGCATGTTGAAAAAATACAAGAGTCTTTTTTCTTTATGGTTATTCATCATCTTTTTTATCCTTTCCATGTAACTTTTATTCTCCTCTTCTTTCTGTTCTTTTCCTCTTCCTGTAAAATACTTACTTTGTCTAGACTTTCTAGCTATTGCCTACATTCTCTTCTGTCATTACCAGATGAAGACTTGCCTCTGACTAGATTACAAGGTCTCTGGTAAGATGAAAAGCTGGAGAGCCAGAGGAGAGGTCGAAGCCATGATTTCCATTGCAACGACAAATTTTTGGTTTGTATAATCTTTGCCAATTCTGGGTCACCTGTGCAGGTCAGATTGGCCAGTAGGTAAAGAATGTTCTAAGATTTTCTTTCAGGACAGAAGATTCTTTTGTTAGGTGTTTCCCAAACACAAAAGTTGCTCCAAAGTTTGATCACAGGAAGTTCAGTGCTATTATGAAATATCAGATTGCAGATTCCTATTGTTTACTAAAACATTAAGGGGAGAAGGAACTTGTCAATACTCAGAATCCTGCATCCCTCATACCTCGTTCCTTTATGTTTAAAATTTTTTGGTTTTCTTTATACACAGACACAACCAAACGATCTCTTTGAAAATTGCCTTGGTGTCAGCAAGAAAAGAGAGTGCAGGACACACAGGTAGGTGAGAGAAGACTTTACAATACTCAGCGTCAGAGTCGGGCTGGGAGGCACTCTTTGTAGATGCAAGCTGAGAACCTTCAGAAGACTATTTGCAAGAGTAATAGTAATATTTGGAAAAGATCAAACTGTTTGTTAAATCCCACAGAGCTATTAATGTTTTGCACCTTTAACTTTCTTTCTCAAATTATGAAATGCGTTTCTGTTTTATTATGGAAAGGTTGATTTATTCATCAGTACTCAAACAAATTTTACTTAAATAAAATTAAACCAATTTGTTAAACTGTAGAGTCTCCTATAGGTCCTTAGTCTTTTTGGTCACTAACAAAGTTCTACAATATAAAATAAACCAATTGGTTGCTTTAAAAAAATTATTTATTTATTTGAGAAAGAGAGAGAGCAAGTGGGGAAAAAGGGCATAGGGAGAGAGAGAGAGAGAGAGGAAGAGAGATAAAATCTTAAGCAGGCTCCATACTCAACATGGAGCCTGACAGGGGGCCTTATCACATGATCCTGGGATCCTGGCCTGAGCCGTAATCAGGAGTCAACATTGAATTGAGTCACCCAGGTGCCCCAACATTGGATGCTTTTATGAAAAATATCTACAAATACATTCTAGGACTAATGTTTTGTAAAACATAGTTAAGGAAATATAGATTTAGGCAGATTTTAATTATAATACTTGATATTCTTTGAGCATATGTTAGTAGAAATAAATTTCCAGAATTTTATAAATCATTGATATGTGAAATCCATGTTGAGGGTAGATATCAATGAGGGCTGGCAAAGAAGCTTAGTCTGGATTGAACACATAACACCGTGGTAACAAACAACCCCCAAATTTGACTCACTTAACATAGTGAGTTATATGGGTTTATTTGTTCCTCCCCATAACATGTGCATCTCAGGTCAAGAAGTCTCTGGTCATCATAGCCAGTTTGGGACTCAGGCTGAGGGAGCTGCTATCAACTGAAAATATAGTTGGTAACTATGGCAGAAGGAAATGAGGTAGATTTTGAAAGTCTCCACTTGCTAATTAACTGTTCAGGCCAGAAGTACCAGCATGCCTTCCACTCTAAATTTACAGATTGGGTTTAGATTTAGAACTTCAGTCAACTGCTAGGAACCAAGAAGTGCAATCATTTTATTGTGTCCAGGGAGCAAGTATGATTTATTCTGTCCGAAATAATGATCCCTGCAGTCAGTGGAAGTTAATTCTACTGAAGTGGAAATGTAAAGGCCCTAAGGAGTGAAAGCAATCTTGAAATAGGACAGATTTGGGGAATTCTCACTATCAGTATTCGATGTTTGCCATAATACTACAAAAATCAATCCAGTATACATTGGCCTAAGGATAGACATATAGTGGCCAGAAATAGACCCAAATCTAAATGGACAATTGATTTTTAAGAAAGATATCCTAAAGATTCAATAAGGTTTTGAAAGTATTTGCAAGAAATGATCCTAAACTAACTGTAGAAATGAAAAAAAGAAATATTGAGTTCATAATCTCTCTCATACTCTACATCAAATCAAATCAAGATATGTCCTAACCTTATGTGTAAGAGTTACAGCTGTAATGCTTCTAAAGGAAAACACAATAGAATAATGTCTTAGTGACCTTGGGGGTAAGCAAAGATTTTACAATCAATACATAAAAAGCAGAACCATAAAAAAGGACAAACTGGAACTTAGGACTAAATTTAGAACTAAAACTCAAAACTTCTCTTCAAAGACACTGTTAAGAAACCTGAAAGGGTGAACTATTTCCATTAATTACATCTGACAAAGGCCTTGTATTCAGAATATGTGTAGAACTTCCACAAATCAATAATACAAAGATAAACAATACCATTAAGAAGTGGGAAAGGCTTGAGCAAACACTTTACTGAAAATAATGGGTGGCTAAAATTTGTGAAAAGATGATGAACATTATTAATCATCAGGGAAATGCAAATCAATACCACGATGCATGGATTTTCATATCTACAAAAATGACTAAATGTAAAAGAGTGATAACACGAAATACAGGTATTACTCACTTTTTGAAAGTTTGCAGCATGCCACTTTGTTTTTATGAAAGACTTACATTAGTACCTTGTTTTTCCTAAGCAAAAGAAATCCAAAGAGGAAGGTGTAAGGCAAAAATAGTGTTCGGTGCTGGTATTGCCGGGAGCCACCAGGGAGGCTGCATCGAAGCCCTTCCCCAGGAACTACACTCAACCTCTCAGTTATCAAGCTGCCTAGCTTTGAAATGGTCTGTGAGCATCTGTGCTTTATCTTGATTTATGTTGTGCATCTATTAGCAAGATGTGTCCTAATGTATCAGGGAAGTCAAAAAGAGGTTATTTTCTAGGTCAGGGAACACTCCATTTTTTCCTACATACATTGATGGTAATTACAACTTTTCGTGATTATGCCATTTTGGCTCATGAAAGATTTCCTAAGAATGTTTTACTCTTGGATAATGAGGGAAACCTGTGTTGACAAGGATTTGGAGCACCTGGAACTCTCATATGTTGCTGACAGGAGTGTGAAGTGGCATAATCTATTTGGAAAACTGTTTTGCAGTTTCCTACAAAGTTAGACATGTATCTAGTGATACAACAATTCTACTCCCAGGTATTTATTCAATAAAAAAAAGAAAGCATCTATTCACAAAATGAATTGAACAAAAATATTTACAGCAGTTTGTTCATAATCCCCAATCTAGAAATAACCCAAATGACTCTAAACAGGTGAATGGGGAAGGTATAAAACATATTCATAAATAGAACCTTGTTGAGAAACAAAATGAAGTTCTGCCATATACAACATTGTGGACCAGTCTCAAATTATTCTGCTGTTCAAAAAGATACCCAGATCTAAAAGAGTGTATACTTTATGTTTCCATTTTTCTGATGTTCTGGAATAAGTAAAACTAATCTATGGTAAAATATTATTTTTAAAGTACTGTTTCAAATTTTTAAAATATTTTTTATTTATTTGAGTGAGACAGTGTGAGCAGGGGAGGGTCAGAGAGAGAAGGAGATACAGAATTCGAAGCAGGCTCCAGGCTCTGAGCTGTCAGCAGAGAGCCCGACGTGGGGCTTAGACCTACGAACTGTGAGATCATGACCTGAGCCGAAGCCGGGCGCTTAACCGACTGAGCCACCCAGGCGCCCTTTAAAGTACTGTTTCAGAGGATATAGATTGTTTGAAAAGAGGCAGCAACTGTTGTGGTAATGAAAATGTTTTATATCTTGATTAGGAAGTTAATTACACAGGCTTGTATATTGATCAAAAGTCATAGAATAATATACTTAAGAATATTGCATTTTACTATACGTAAATTTTACATAGATTAAAACACACACACACACACACACACACACACACACACGGACACACACACCTGCACCCACGCACACATGCACACACTGCGATACCATTACATTTAACTGAATAGATAACATGAAAAAAATTTAGATGGTATTAAATCTTGGCAATAATGTGGAATAATTGGAACCCATTGATGTCTGGGTAGTTATTTGCGGCAACAACTTTGGATAACTCTCTCATACTACTCATTGAGCCTGAATATTTGCATACTTAATGTAAAATTATATTTCTAGGTATAATGAAACTTAAACACATCCAAATTAATACAAAGGTATGTATAAGAATGTTCCCAGTGGCAGGGTGTCTAGGTGGCTCAGTTGGTTAAGCATGAGACTTCGGCTCAGGTCATGATCTCTCAGTTCATGGGTTTGAGCCCCACGCTGGGCCCTGTGTTGACCACTCAGAGCCTGGAGCCTGCTTCGGATTCGGTGTCTTCCTCTCTCTCTGCCTCTCTCCTGCTCATGCTCTGTCTGTCTCTCTCTCAAAAATATAAAGAACATTAAAAAATTTTTAAAAAGGAATGTTTCCAGTGGCACTATTCATGGCAGCTAAATTTTCTATTAAAAATGGAATTGATAAATAAATTGTAGTTATATGTGTTTAATACAATACATCCTGTAATGAGAGTGAATAAGCCACAACTCTATGTAAATATATGGTTGCATCTCACAACCTAAAGTTGAGTGAATGATGCCAAATTCAATTACATTTTTATTAAATTCAAAACAGACAAAATGAATTCATGATTGTAAATGTCAAAACAGTAGCTATATTGAGTGATGTAATGAATAGCCGAAGAAATGAAAAGTGGTAAATTTGTAAGGTATTAGTCTATATCTTTATTTTCGTGCTGATTTCACATTAATTTTGTGAAGATTCATTGAGTTTTATTCTTATTTGTTATGCACTTTAATGAATGCATATTGTTATCTGAAAATTTTACATTAAGAACATTCATAAGTTTTAGCATTTTCAAAGCTAAGTGACCTTTCCTTCCTCTCCCCTGCTATCTGTAGAGCCTTGTCCCAAAGTTCTTGCATTTGGCTCCAGAAATGTGCAAAGTTATTAACACACAAGGTCTGAGGAAAATAAAACCATTGCTTATATGGATTGAAATGGCACATTTGTTTGAAACTTTGATAGCCATTTCTTCCACAAGGTTATTGAAATAATGGGTATATTATTTAAAAAGTAAAACAAAACATTACGGTGAGGTTCAAATATAAGCTAAAAGCATCTCTGTGAACCAGAAACTAAAAAGAAACAGAAGGACATGTGATATCCAACACTGTAGTCCTGAGGATGTCTGTCTTGAGAAGCAAATAACAAGTGGCCACCGTTTAGTTATTGTGAGCTGAAATGAATCCGTTTTCTTAGTGTGAATTTGGGAAATAGGCCATGATTAATGTTTTAATCCAAAGACTAGTTCTCTCAATACATGCAACAAATCTGTGAGAGTAGATTTGACACCAGTAAGAGTTGTACCTTTGTCAGAAACTGATCCTAGAGAGACAACAGGATGCCAGGAAATGAGTCAATCACCAACAACTGCTTCTGTAACTGAATCTGCCATATCCTCATGGGGCAATAACACCCAACTATAAATATCAGAGCTGATTCTGACTCAGGAAACTAGTGCCTGGAAAGATTACCTGATTACCCAGGTAATCACAAAACATTTGGGCAGTTATAGTTGATCACTAAGGAGGAAACACAAATCGTTTGTTCAAAACGAGTCTGCAATACAAATTTCTGTGGATAAAGAATCCTACTTCTTAAGACAGCCAATAAAGTCAACAATCTGAATAATTACTTATTACATATACAATTTATTTTATGCAAATATCTTGAAGATATTAAGTGTTTCGAAAATGTTTAGAAAGATAGATAAAATTTCCTTTAAAAAGGATTATGAGGAAAGGCCAGGTGTCTATTAAAATTAATCAATTAGAAATCTTGGATATAAAAAAATACAGTAGTTTATAAGGAAAGTGCAGTAGGTAAATACACTGTATAAGAAAGGCAGTCGGAGGGCAGATTAACGAACAAAGAGTATACAGTGTAGCAAATCACACAGAATACAGAATAAAAAAGAGAAAAGGAATACTTAAGAGACACGGATAGATTGATAAACTCCAAAATCCATTCAAAAGAATAGAAGAAGAGAAATGTATAAACAGAAGTTGAGATAATTTTGCCAAAAGAAGAGAATGTATAAATGATAGTTGAGATAATTTTCCATTTTTGGAGATAGTCATTACTTTTTAGGTTGAAAATGTGCCCTAAATATGATGTTGGCTTAATTAATAAAATACAAGTGAAAGTTCACTCAGAATAGTGTAGTGAAATGGTAAATCATAAAGACAAGGAAACTATTACACAATCTATAAAAATAAGATTGCTTTTCAATAAAATATATATGACTAATGGCTAACAGCTTCTCACTAATAATCATGGAGACCAGCAAACAATGGCACAAAAGTTTAAAATTCAAAGGCAGGGTAGGAGTGAAACTGTCAGAGAATAATTTTGTGTTCAGCTTCAGTATATTTAGGAGTGAAAGCAAAATGAAGACATTTTCAAATGTATAAAGACTGATATATTTATGCCATAGAGACCTTCACTAAAGACTGTTAAAGGGAAAAAAATAAATATAGAGATACATAATTGGATACAAAAACAATGTATACAAAAATTTGAGCAAATATTTCAGTAAATGGGATTTAATATTGAATGAAACAATGTTAACATTTCTATGGATTCTATTTTTTAGGTTTATTTTGAGACAGAGAGAGAGAGAGGAAGCAAGGGAGAGACAGAGAGAGAGGGAGAGAGACTCCCAAGCAGGCTCCCCCTCCGTCAGTGCCGAGCCTGATGTGGGGCTTGAACTCACGAACCATGACCTGCACAGAAATCAAGAGTCAACTAACTGAGCTACTCAGGCACCCCTATGGATTCTTTTTACTAAATTAAAATAAAATGAGGAAGAGGGCATACCTCTAAAGTATTAGTTTTATTTACCATTATAGTTAAAACTATGAACAAAACAATAGTACAAGAAGAGGTGATTCATATGTAGAAATTGGAAAAAATAAGACAAAATTCTTTTTATTAACAGAAAATATTATTGTTCATACCAAAAATGTAAGAGAAATAGAAACTTCAAATCACTAAAATTGTCTACTGACATACTAAATCAAGAGCATTCTAGATCACCAGTAAAAACAAGCTAGTGACTATAATTTAAAAAAAGATAATTTAGTCACAGTAGGAAACACTAGAATGCACTTAGATATTTAAAAAAGGAAATAAAGAAACCAATTTGTAAACCAAAGTAATACAGAAAAATATTAGATCTATTGGTATATTATATTAATGACCTCAGTGCTTTGCTCCTCTCTGATTCAAGTTCTTTGCCAGGTGACTTTGTGCTTCCTTCTCTTAAAGAAATAGTGTCAATGTTTATACCTGCTTGAACCTCAGCTCAGCATGTGCATTGCTACGTTCCGTGAAATAAGACAGAAATGACAGTTGTGTTGGTTCTAAACCCAGGCTTCAACAAGATTTGCACATTTCTGTTTCTTCCTTGAATATCTGCTTTTGTCATTGGAAGAATCTGAGTAGGTTAGCGTGCTGCTCCCAGAAAGAGGGCAAGGTGCAGATCAAGCAGAGACTCTAACTAAGCCAAACCCCACTTTGTGTGGTCTGCATTATATAAATATGCATCAATTTGTTTATCCCTGCATTCTTTGACAGACATTTGGACCCCCATTCTAAGTCCTGTTTTCGGCTATTAGGAGTAATCTTTCTATGAACTTCTGTGTACAAGTGTTTGTATGGATACATCTTTTCAAATTAACTCATTTGATTATTGAAACCAAATAATGATTTAGGTTAGTGAGGACATTTTTGTGTATCTTTTTTTGTGAAGTGTGTGTATAAACATTTGGCTCATTTTTACTGGGTTGTTTGGCTTCTTGTTAGATGGTTGTAAGCTTTCTTTAAGCCTGTATAGAATACAAGTATTCTGAATATATTCTTACAGCCTTTGATTTGCTTTAAATGTGTTAGTGTTTTGTTTATTTCAGAGTAAAAGATGTTAATTTTTATGAAATACAATGTATGACTTATTTTGTTTTATGGCTTTTGCTTTTTGTATACTCCTAAGAAAATTTTGCTCCTCCAAAAGTCATTTTTTACATACATTATTTTCTAGGGGCACCTGGGTGGCTCAGTCAGTTAAGTGTCTGACTTCGGCTCAGTTCATGACCTCACTGTTCGTGGGTTCAAGCCCCATGTCGGGCTTTGTTCTGATAGCTCAGAGCCTAGGCCTGCTTCAGACTCTGTGTCCCCCTCTCTCTCTGTTCTGCTCCCACTCATGCTCTGTCTCTCTCTCTCTCAAAAAGAAATAAAAACATTAAAAATTTTTTAAAAATTAAAAAATATATTTTTTTCTAGAAATTTTATAAATTTCCTGCTACACTTAGGTCTATGATATATATTAACTGAATTTTTGTGCATAATATTAAGTAAGGGTGAGGTATATTCTCTTCCAAAGGAATATCCAGGTGTTATACTAAACTTTGTTGAGATGCTTTTGTCAAAAATCATTTAACCATAAATTACGAGGGTCAGTTTCTGGACAATTAGTTCTGCTTTATTAATCTGCGTATCTATATGACTGCATCACACTGTATTACTGTAGGTTTGTATTAAGTATTTAAATATACAAATTTATTCATTTTCAAAATTGTTGCATTTAAATATAAGTATTAAAATTAGTTAGCCAGTATCTATGGAAAATCATGCTTTACTTGATTTTTTTTTCATATGCACTTGAGAAGTATTTGTATTCTGTGGTTGAAGGGAGTTTTCTGAATGAATATATTAAGTAAAATTGGCTGATGGTGTTAAACCAATCCTCTAATTCCTGATTTTTTATACAACTTTTCTATCAGTTTCTGAGAAGAAATGTCAAAAGACTAACTGCATTTGCGAGTTTTTCTGTTTCCCATTCAGTTCGTCAGTTTTGCTTCAAGTAATTTAAAGCTCCATTATTGTTTGTACACACATTTAGGATAGTTATATGTACTTGATGAATTGACCTTTTATCCCTATGAATTGTACCTTTTCATCACTGGTAATATTCCTTCTCCTGGAGTATATTTTATCTGATATTAATATAGAGCCATTCCAGCTTTCTTTTTGTGGTACTTGCACAGCTTATCCTTTCTACCCTTTATATTTTACTGATCAGTGTCTTTATCTTTAAAGTGGAAGCCTGGTAGATAGCATGTAATTAGTTCTTGTTTTTCATCCAGTAGGACAGTCTCTGCGGTAAGATCATATGGTATTTGTCTTTCTCCAACTGACTTACTTCACCTAGCACAATACTCTAGCTCCGTCCATGTTGTTGCATCCATGGCAAGATTTCATTCTTTCTTAAATGGCTGAATAAACTCCATTATGTATATACATCTCATTTTCTTTATCCATTCATTTTTCTAATGGACACTTGCACTGATCCCATAATCTGGCTATTATAAGTAATGATGGGCTAAACCTAGAGGTACATATATCCTTTCAAATTAGTGTTTTTGTATTCTTTGGGTAAATACCCAGTAGTGAGATTACCAGATCATGGTATAGTTCTATTTTTAATATTTTGAGGAATCTCTGCACTATTTTCCATAGTGGCTGTACCAGTTTGCGTTCCCATAATTCATGAGGATACCTTTCTCTCTACATCCTCGCCAAAACTTATTTCTTGTCTTTTTTATTTTAGTGATCATGACAAGAGTGAGGTTGATTATCTCGCAGTAGTTTTGATTTGCTTTTCCCTGATGATGAGTGATGTTGAGCATCCTTTCATGAGTCTGTTGGTCCCCTGTATGTCTTCTTCGGCGAAATGTCTGCACACATTTTTTTTTAAAATAGTTTATTGTCAAATTGGTTTCCATACAACACCAAGTGCTTTTCCACACAAGTGCCCTCCTCCATCACCACCACCGCTTTTCCCCCCTCCCCCTTCCCCTTCAATCCCAGTTTGTTTTCAGTATTCAATAGTCTCTCATGATTTGTGTCCCTCTCTCTCCCCAACTCTGTTTCCCTCTTCCCCTCCCCCTGGTCCTCCATTAGGATTCTCCTGGTCTCCTGTTATACTTATGACTGCAAACATATGGTTTCTGTCCTTCTTTGCCTGACTTATTTCGCTTAGCATGACACCCTCAAGGTCCATCCACCTTCCTACAAATGGCCATATTTCATTCATTCTCATTGCCATGTAATACTCCATTGTATATATATACCACATCATCTTGATCCACTCA
>NC_043700.1:111840161-111846251 GCF_006229205.1 Suricata suricatta
GAGGGAGAGAGAATTGGGGAGAAAGAGGGATGCAAAACTTGAGAGACTTTTTTTTTAATTTTTTTAATGTTTTTTATTTATTTTTGAGAGACAGAGAGAGATAGTGCGAGCAGGGGAGGGTCAGAGAGAGAGGGAGACACAGAATCCGAAACAGGCTCTCCAGGCTCTGAGCTGTCAGCACAGAGCCTGATGCGGGGCTCGAACCCACGAACCATGAGATCATGACCTGAGCCGAAGCCGGACGCTTAACCGACTGAGCCACCCAAGCGCCCCTTGAGAGACTATTGAATGCTGAAAATGAACTGAGAGTTGAAGGGGAAGAGGGAGGGGGGGAAAGAGGTGGTGGTGATGGTGGAGGGCACTTAAGGGGAAGAGCACTGGGTGTTATATGGAAAACAATTTGACAATAAAATATTATGGAAAAGAAAGAAAAATAACACTTTGTTTTATTTATTTATATAGATATATTTTAAATGTTTTATTTATTTTTGAGAGAGAGAGACAGCATGAGCAGGGGAGGGTCAGAGATAGAGGCAGACACAGAATCTGAAGACAGGCTCCTGTGAGCTATCAGCACAGAGCCCGACGCGGGGCTGGAACCCACAAATCATGAGATCATGACCTGAACCGAAGTCAGATGCCTAACCGAGTGAGCCACCCAGGAGCCCCAACACTTTGTTTTAAATATTGATATCAGAAGGTTGAGGGTTAAACAGAATACAGATTCAGTTTTAATGTGATAGTGATAATTCATTCAGCTCCATTTCAGGAGGAAGCAGACTGTGGTCATTAATTTATTGACATTTCATTTGAAGTAAATTTGTATATTTTTTGGCATCAGCTATGAAAATTACACAACCCCATGATTTTCAACTTTTATTACTTTTCTTATCAGAAAACTTAGGATCCTTTTCCAGCTTTATTGGGGTATAATTGGTAGGCCCAAACTGCACATAATTAGTGTATACACTTGGTGAGTTGGACTATATGTATACAGGTGTTATCATCACCCTGAAAGTGACTCAGTTGCCCGTCACCTCCAGAAAACTTAGGATTTAGATTCAAACATATTGTTTTAATATTTAGACAATATTTGGTTTGTTTCTTTGACAGCACGTGTTCTCTTCCTTTCTGTAGGTTGCCTCAGTGCAGTAGAACTGGAGTAGGCAGAATCTCTAGATGGGACCTAAGGAGCCTCTTTGCAATGAAGTGTTATCAAAAGACCACAAGAGGGAGCCTGAATCCCACACTGGAAAATTCACTCAGTAGCCATGGATTCCTCAGACAACAGCTTGAAGTAGGTCATGTGAACTATTGGTCCATAGATTTCTTTATTATTTTCTTTTAAAGATTTATTTGTTTTTGAGAAAGAGAGTGCAATCGAGGAAGGGGCAGAGAGAGAGGGGGACAGAAGATCCTAAGTGGGCTCTGTGCTGACAGCAGTGAGTCTGATGTGGGGCTGTAACTCACTAACTGTGAGATCATGACCTGAGCCAAAGTGGGCTGCTCAACCGCCTGAGTCACCCAAGTACCCCATAGGTTTATTTTTAATCATTAGAATATGCACTTAGTGTCTCCAGATGTCAGGATGCATGTCCCTTCAATCTGAGTAGCAGCCCTGACATCCCCTTCTGAGAGGAACTTTGTTACAAATATAGGAAAAAAGCAAGGATTTATTTTTACAAATTTCTCAAAATCAAAAATTGCAAATGACTTTTATGTAATGTAACTGCATCCCAGAAAAAACTCAAGTGTTATTTCTGAGAACACAAAATTTAGAACCCTATGAAGATTTTTTATCCAATCAGATATAAACAAACATTCAAAGAAGAAAATAAATCCATAACAAAGAAAATTGATCAATAGGAAAAGGCCTTGAAATAGCACAGATGATAGAATTAAAAACAATAATATTTTAAAAGATATAATATCCATACTATTTTAGAGCCAAAATATGTGTCTGTGTGTGTGTATATATATATAATACATATATATTTATATTTATATTTATATGTATTTCAAAGCCAGAAGAAATACTGAGCATGTTCAGTAGAGATATGGGGAATATAAAATACAAGGGAAAAATGACTCAAGGCAGATATAGTGCTGCGAAGAAAAGATTAGTGAAGTAGAAAGGAGGGTAACAAAAATTGTCCAAAGTAAAAGACAGAAAAAAAATTTTGATCTTATGATCTCATTGTTCGTGAGATCAAGCCCCACAAAGAGCTCTGTGCTGACAACATGGAGCTGGCTTGGGATTCTTCTCCCTCTCTCTCTCTCTCTCTCTCTCTCTTTCTCCCTCCCCACTCACATGCTTGTATACCCTCTCTCTTTCTCTCAAAACAAATAAATAAACTTTAAAATTACATTTGAATAAATAATGGCAGAAAATTACCCAAATTTGATCAATACTGTAACAGAAGTTTCCGACTTTGACTACCCCCTTTTCAATGGAAGAGACAGGAGTTCAAACAGGAAAGGTGTCCAGATGCCCATGAGAGAGCTCAGCTTAAGCACTATGATTAAAGTTCTGAGCAATTCCTGGACATAAGTAGGGGAAGGAGAAGAACCAGTAGAAGTTTCCAAAAGACTGTGCTTGATCAGACAATGAACACAAGCATGGTGGGAAGTAGGGCTGGTGTAAACATGCAAACAAAACCCCACACATCTTCTGGACTCTGTGAAGACCCCAGGTCCAATGCATACATTTTGGGTGGGGAAAAAATAAGGAGAGATAAACTGGATTTTTCAACATGTACCAAGTGATATGAACTAAGAACCTGATTTTAATTGATTTTAGAAAAATAAAGCAAGTTAGTATTTTGTTGTTGCTGTTGAAATTATTATTTTCCAGAAACATGGAATAAAATTCTTATCTGCCAGTAGATGTCACAAAATCTTTTCTTACAGATGGACTGCAGAAAAAAAGTTTTAGATTTACATAATTTCAAGAATCAAATCTCTTTATATTATCTGAAGTAAATAACACATGTCACTTGGACAAAATAGCTAGAGGATTTGGGGAGTTAGGATTTGCTATCTTACTTTTGATGATGCCACTTTGAATATTTTTACATTCTAGAAAGAGTTAGGGTTTCTATTTTACTGTGCCATTTTCTTTGAATTCCTTTGTAGAGATTAGAATGATCATAAAATTATTAGCAATGGTGCTATGCCTAAAATAATTAGCTAGACAAATGGAAGGATTGAAAACAAATCTATATGCAGATATGGGCATCCAATTATACTTTTCAGAGGTGAATAGAATCTATGTAGATACTAAAGCATTTTCCACATTAGTAATTTTATTCAAAATATTTTAATATAAAACCCCTGTAAAATGTTAACAGAATAAAGTTATCTTGCTATGTTTTCAGGCACAAGTAAACACTTTTTATGGCTTTTAAGATGAAGCTTGTTTTTCCTTTGAACCTAAAATTACTCCCAAATGGTGGAACTCTTATTCCCACATGGAAGACAAGAAATTTGCTTATTATTTGTAGTTTCTTGGCAACCAGACTTACCTTTCTGGGATTTACCTTGAGAATTGTAGTGGGTTGAATAGTGTCCCTCTAAAATTTATGCCTACCCAGAACCTTAGAATGTGAACTGATTTTAAAAGAGGGTCTTTGCCAACATAATTATTTAAGTTAAGCTCAGGTCATACTGAATTAGTGTGGCCCTAACTCCAATGACTGGTGTCCTTATAAGAAGAGGAAATGAATACACAGAGTCACACAGGAAGAGCACCCTGTAAAGACAGAGGCCGAGATTAAAGTGGTGCGGCTACAGGCCAAGGAGCACCAGGCATTGCCAGATACGAGCAGAAGCCAGGAAAATGTAAGGGAGAATTCTTCCCTACAGCCCCAGAGGCAATATCACCTTGATGGCGCCTTGATTTCAAACTCAAGCCTCCAGAACTGCGATAGAATAAATTTGCATGTTTTACATCACCCAGTTTGTCATAGTTTGTTAAAACAGCTCCAGGAAGCCAATACAATGACCTATCTATCCTCAGCTCCTTTTACTAGATGAGAAAATGTTTGGATGTTTCAATCAGGATATTTACTTCTGTTCCCCACAGAACATGTTGATTTATTTGGTGCTTTGAGGAACAAACCAAATGATTCTCCAGCTGCTTTTTCAGGTAAGTAAAAGGGAAAATGTTACATTAGTTGACTGTATTTTTAAATCATTCAGTGCCCCTCTTGTTAGAAAAATTGATTTTCTAGACTCTGAACTGCAGCAAGCAATCACTGCTGTTGATTAGGAAGAATGAACCTGCTAACAGAAAAAGATACAATCAACTGAGAATTGCATGAAAATCAAGTGTCACTCTATCCATCTTATTTTCTAAGTAATGCTTTCACCTAACTTATTTGCAAAATCGGTAACGCTAGCATTTAAAAAATATTCTGGCATTTATTTATTTATATCATATGAATTTCTCATTTTTTTGTGGAAGGGGTGAAAAGAAAACAGCCAACAAATTGTAACATTTGTTTTAGCAGGAACAATTGGATTTATGGACATTACCATTATATTTTAAAAGTAGTTTTAAAATATCAGTAGGATGAGAATGAGAATGGAGATTGAAAGGACTTGGGGAAGAGACAGAAATAAATTTGGAATTAAGATGGCTTGTTAATTCTTATTTATGTATTTTTTTCTAGTTTGTTTATGAGTCAATTTATCTTTGCTTAAAAAGTGGTAAATGATTGAACACCCTTGACCCTCACCCTTAAGAAGAGTGGGTTTGGTACTTAAGACTGGTTCTCCTCTGATAGAAAAGCAGAGAGTGGGGAGCATCATGGCAACCCAGCTAGGTGATGCCAAATTGGAAATGGCAGACCCTTCTCATTTTGCACGTATTATGTCTTATTGCAGAGGAAGGTAGGGAAGGAAACAAGTTTCTTGACCCTCTGCATTACCAGTTTTCCTTACTGCTGCCAACAGCCCTCTACTGGCTGGGGTGTAACGCCTGAGCAGTCTGCTGCAGAAGAACACAGCATCAGCAAAGTTTCGGATACATTTTCCCTGTAAGTTGGCTCCAATTCTGTGATTTTTTTGCAATGAGTTTTCAAGATTTCTAACATGTCTCATGTAATCTATCTCTGGCCTCCGAAAAATTAATTAATTTCAAAAAAACCCAAAAAGTAAAGAACAACATAAATTATTGAACTTAGCATTATAACACTTTGCACTGCTGAGGAATTAAATATTTATTGATTTTGTTAGTGTAGAAGTTCGAGTTCATATTTCCACAAGTGACAAAGAGCTTAAAGCTTCTTCCTTTAAAAATAAGGTATAATTGAAGGGAATTACAATATTAAAATTTCATAGAAAGAATATTTTTGTTTGTGACTTTACAAATTATGGTTCATACTTTCACAGTTGAAAGACATCACAGAAAATAGCCTACCCAGTGACCGTCCAATTCATATGCCTCTGTTCTATCTCTCATCCATTCAAAAATGTTTGTTTTTCCAAGAAGCAGCACACTCCAAAGAATCTCAAAGGAAAATAAGTCACTGAGAAAGAAATTATCCATGGCATAAAGTAGCAGAGATTGTGTCCCTAGATATCATTATTTTTCTGAGGCCCATCAATGAGAATACGTGATACCTGTTTCAAGATCTAGGAGTATATACATGTATGCTTCTGTGTGTGTGTGTGTGTGTGTGTGTGTGTGTGTGTGTGTGTGTGTGTACATCTGTGAGTTTGTGCTCCTGCATTGGTGGGTGTTCAAAGAAGAGAGAGAGAGAATAAGACAAACTCTTTTGTATGAAGAAGGGAAAATAAAGTGTAACTTGGGTACTTTATTTAATTTTTTATGAGTTTTTTTTGACTCTTTTCTATGAGGACTCAACCTCCATAAAGGGAAGACCCAATCTGTTATGTTATTACTGTTGACACAATGGAAAGAACAGTACCTGTGAAATAATAGATATTTTATAAATATTTCTTTAGATGATTATATGAAATGAATTAATATGGCACAGTCTACACTGAAATGTAGTTTAAGATAAGTATAGGAGAACAAATGATGTATCATTGCTGGAGAAAAGAGTGTAATAGTTCTATTTGGCA
>NC_043700.1:111846751-111959365 GCF_006229205.1 Suricata suricatta
AATAAGATTGTTTCTTTCTGTGATTAATTGTTTTATGTATTTGGGTGCTCCTGAATTAGGTGCATAGATATTTATAATTGTTAGCTCTTCCTGATGGAGAGATCCTGTAATTATTATATAATGTCCTTCTTCATCTCTTGTTACTGCCTTTACTTTAAAGTCCAGTTTGTCTGAAATTAGTATGGCTACTCCAGCTTTCTTTTGGCTTCCAGTTGCCTGATAGATATTTCTCCATCCCTTTACTTTCAACCTGAAGGTGTCTTCTGGTTGAAAATGCATCTCCTGTAAACAGGAAATAGATGGCTTTTGTTTTTTGATCCATTCTGCTACCCTGTGTCGTTTGTTTGGTGCATTCAGTCCATTTACATTCCATGTTATTATCGAAAAATGTGGGTTTAGAGTCATTGTGTTCTCCCTAGAATTCATGTTTATAGTGATGTCTCTGAAACCTTGTATTCTTTGCGAACTTTCCCTCATAGAGTCCCTCTTAGGATTTCCTGTAGGGCTGGTTTGGTGGTCATGAATTCTCTCAATTTTTGTTTATTTTGGAAAACCTTTATCTCTTCTTCTATTTTGAAAGACAGGCTTGCTGGGTAGAAGATTCTTGGCTGCATATTTTTTCTGCTCATCACATTGAAGATTTCCTGCCATTCCTTCCTGGCCTGCCAAGTTTCATTAGATAGGTCTGTAATCACTCTGATAAGTTTCCCTTTGTATGTGAGGGCCCTTTTCTCCCTAGCTGCTTTCAGAATTCTCTCTTTATTTTTATATTTTGCCAGTTTCACTATGATATGTCGTGTCAAAGGCCGATTCAAGTTACTTCTTAAAAGGGTTCTTTGTGCCTCTTGAATTTGAATGTTTATTTCTTTTCCCAGATTTGGGAAATTTTCAGTTATAATTTGGTCTAGTATCCCTTCAAAACCTTTCTCTCTGTCTTCCTCTTCAGGAATTCCTAGGATATGGATTTTGTTCCGCTTGATTATATCACTCAGATCTCGAATTCTCCTTTCCTACTCCTGAATTAATTTATCTCTCTTTTTATCAGCTTCCTCTTTTGCTATAACTGTATCTTCTAATTCACCTATTCTTCTCTCTGCCTCGTCAATCCTTGAGGTGGCTGCCTCCAGTTTGTTATTCATCTCACCTATAGCCTTTTTTAACTCATCAGTTGATTCTTTGATGCTTTTCTCAACCCCAGCGATTAATCTTATGACGAGGCTTTTAAATTCTTGATCTGATATGTTGTCTAGATCTGCCTTGAGCAGTCTGTGGCTGTGACTTCCCCCTGGAAGTTCTTCAGGGGAGAGTTTCTTCGTTTTGTTATTTTTGCTAGTTTTCTGTCTCTTGTCACCTTTAGAAAGCTCATTGTGCACTGTGCACCTATTAATATTTCTCTGTTAAAAGAGACTTTTTGCCTGTCCAGGGCCTGTTGTTTCAGGGAATGTTCTCCTAATTGTGTCTCTCGGTTTCTCTTGTTGTGCCTGTGAGTATTTTATTTTTCTACTCTGCAATATTTGGGACTCAGCTTCTTGCACACTTTGGCTTGTTTCTTGGTGCAGTCCTAGGAAGGAAAACAGACAGACACACACAGAGGGAACAGAAGCACACATACACACAGACAAATCAAACAAAGAAACACATAAAAAGGGGGAAGAAAAGATAGAAAATGGGAAGGAAAGAGACAAAAAGAAGAGAAGTAGAGAAAATAAAAAGAAAAGAGAAAGAAGAAAAGAGAAAAAATAATAAAAAATATAGAAGGGGGTCGGAGACAACAAAGGACAATAGACAGTTTAAAAGTGTATGACCAGTTGAGGGGAGAGTTAAGGATGAGATACAGGAGAATATATCTGGGTTGCAAAAAGGTGAAAAAGTAAGGGAGAAAGGAGAAAGTAAAATAAGGAGTAAAAATTTAAAAGAGTTAAGTAAAGAAAAAGAAAAAGAAAGGTAATAATAACAAAGAAATAAGTAGGAAAAAAGTGGAGAAAGAAAAAAAAAAAAGCAGCAGCTCCCCCTCGTGGATAGGCTTGGTTTGATGTGGTAGGTCTCGGAGGCTGTTCTCAGAGGCTCAGTCTTGGTATCTATGGAGATTAGAATGGCGGCACGCCAAGCTCCGCTGAACTAGGCACTGTAGGCCACTCTAATGAGTCGGATCTCCTTGGGCCGCAGTTGAGCTTAGTTGTATTTTCCAGACCAGCCTCGGTTCAATGTTCCAGTCCATGCATGTTTGTGCTATCACAGATGAAATGTATTTGTTTTGGTGGCTAGCTTCTTAGGGGGAGGAATCAGTTTGTCTTGGCTCAGGCAGGGATCTCAGCTGCCCCTGCCTGAGGCAAAATGAGCAGCAGTAGGTGAAGTGCGCACTTTCACAGACCCAACTGCGGAGTCCCCACCCCCAAGCCAGGATTGCGATTGCAATGTGGGAAGGAAAAAAAAATAATTGAGTCTCTCTTGGCTTTGGACAGCTGCTGCTCAAGGTGCTGTGCACTGCTGGAAATGAGCTGGGAGCTCCACAGCCCAGTGCGTGCCCAGGCCTCCACCCGCCGCCGACTCCCCGTCGGGGGTCGTGTAGATGTGGGCCCTATTTTTTCCTGTGGGCACCCAGGATTCAGGATTCGCACAGCCAGTGCAGGGGGCAAGATGCGCCGGGGAAGTGAGGTGCGTGGTCCCGTTCCCAACACCAAGTTCAAAGTGTGCGCGCCCCTGGCGCAGCAGCTGCCGGGGCACCGCTGCTGCCACCGCCTCTCACCACACCATGGCCCGCCGCTGCCGCGGGCACCTCTCAACGTGCGCGCAACCCTGGCGCAGCTGCCGGGGCCGCTACTGCGGCTGCTTCTCGCAGCGCCACTGCCTCCACCGCGGCTGCCACTGCCTCCGTGCGGAGATGGCTTAGGGCTGGAAGCTGTTCCTTCCCTTGCACCACCCGGATTCGGGATTCCGGCAACCCAGCAGTTATCTATGGAGTGGGTCCCTCTCTCCAAGCGCAGCCAAACGTTCTTTACCTCTTCCCCAGAGACAGTACCTCTTCCCCAGAGACAGTACTATGAGCGTGCTCAGACTCTCTGTCTCTCCCCTTTGTCTCTCGGGCTCTGTGCACTTGCCCCGCGTTGGGCTGGGGATCTTGCCTCCCCTGCCCTTCCCAGGCTGGCCCGTTTTCAGATCTACCCAGTTCACACTCACTCACTCAGGTATCCTTGAGGTTCTATTCTTTCTGGAGTCCGTATTTTCTCCTTCCGCTTTTGCAGATGAGAGTAATATCCTTCTCAGTTCGATAGATGGGGTGGATGGAATTTACAGAGCTCCCTTCCTCTCTGCCATCTTGGCTCCCCCCCTGTGTTCCACTTTTTTTATCCCTTGCTCCCATGATATACTGGCAACCACTGATCTTTTTACCGTCTTTATAGTTTTCCCTTTTCCAGAATATCATATAGTTAGTATCATGCATTTTGGAGCCTTTCAGATTGTCTTCTTTCACTTTGTAATATGCCTTTAAGTTTTTCTCATGTCTTTTCATGGTTTGACAGCTCACTTTTTTAGCACTGAATAATATCCCATTGTCTGGATGAGCCACAGTGTATTTACCAATTCACTTACTGAAGGATATCTTGGTTGCTTCCAAGGTCTGGCAATTATAAATAGGGCTACTATACTGTAAATATCCATCGGCCAATTTTCGTGTGGGCATAAGTTTTCCAGTCATTTGGGTAAATACCAAAGAGTATGATTGCTGGGTCATATGGTAGGATATGTTTAGTTTTGTTGGAAACTGCTAAACAGTCCTCCAAAGTAGTTGTACCATTTTGCATTCCCACCTGCATGAATGATGTATTTTCTCTGTTGCTCCACATTCATACCAGCATTTGATGTTATCAATGTTTTGGATTTTAGTCATTCTAATATATGTGTAATGGGAACAATCTTATTATTGCTTCAATTTGCAATCATTTAAGGGAGGAATGATGTTGAACACCTTTTCATATGCTTGTTTGAAAAATATGCAATGTGTTGCAAATTTATGTGTGCGTTGGCACAGAGGATATATTAATCTTCTCTGTACCATTCCAATTTTATTATATCTATTTCCAAGGTGAGCATTGTCCTTTCTTTTGATTTCCAAGGTAAAGGTTGTAACAGACATACAATAATGAATCAGAATGTGCCATTCGTGGAGCTGTCTTATCTATTTCTATAAAATATAAATAAGATTAGAGCTGTGGATGCAGAAAATGAGCAAAAAGAATCTGGGAATATGGAAGAAAAAAATAGTAGAAGGGAAATATACTTTCAGACAGACCACAGAGGCACCACAGGTTCAGTGTGGAACTACAAAAACAGGGCAGATTTTACAAAGGAAATTAAAAAAAAAATGGACAGGGGTATTATTAAAACTTAGTTTTAGAAACACTTAGTAAGTTTCCCCCCATATCTTATTCTTTCACATTTTCCTCCAGTCAGGCTCTTTTTGTGAAAATTTTATCTCTTTAAGAAAATTAAATTTTAGGGGCTCCTGGATAGCTCAGTCAGTTAAATGTCTTACTTCAGCTCACATCATGATCTAGCACTTGGTGAGTTTGAGTCCCGCATTGAAATCTGTGCAGACAGCTCAGAGCCTGGAGTCTGCTTCAGATTCTGTGTCTCCCTTTCTCTCTGTCTCTTCCTTGCTTATGCTTTCTCTTCCTTTCTCAAAAATAAGTAACATTAAAAAAAAATAAAATAAAAATTAAAAAAGAAAATTCAATTTTAAAGTGTGGGAAAATAGTGTGACTCCATACTTATAAGAAAAAAAATCAAATTGCTTAGGTAAAGAGTTATTTTAAGCTCAAAACTGGATACCTAGATACCAGACCCCATATAGTATACTAGACTCTGTTTTGGTGCTGGAAAAACTTTTTTTAAATGAAATAGACCTTATGAGTGAAATCATGTGGTATTTTTTTTCTCTGACTTATTTCACTTAGCATAATATACTCTAGCTCCACCCATGTCCTTGTAAATGGCAAGATTTCAACCTTCTTGATGACTGAATAATATCCCATTGTGTGTGTGTGTGTGTGTGTGTGTGTGTGTGTGTGTGTATCACATCTTTATCCATGTATCAGTTGATAGACATATAGATATAGTTTGGTTATTGTTGATAATGCTGCTATAAACATCAGAGTACATATAGCACTTCAAATCCATATATTTGTATAGAATACTTTTGTTTTTAGTTTTTTGAGGAACCTCCTTGCTGTTTTCCAGAGTAGCTGCACCAGTTTGCATTTCCACCAACAGCAGGATTCCCTTTCTTCACATCCTCACCAACCACTGTTGTTTCTTGTCTTCTTAATGTAGCCATCCTGACTGGTATGAGGTGATATCTCATTGTAGTTTTGATTTGTATTTCCTTGCTGATGAGCGATGTTGAGAATCTTTTCATATGTCTTTTGGCCATCTGTGTGGCTTCTTTGAAGAAATGCCTGTTCATATCTTCTGCCCATTTCTTACTGGATTATTTATTTTGGGGGGTGTTAGTTTGATAAACTCATTACAGATTTCAAATAATAACCCTTTGTCCAATGTGTCATTTACAAATATCTTCTCCCATTCTGTGGGTTGCTTTTCAGTTTTTGTTTTTATGGGTTTATTTATTTATTTATTTATTTGCGAGAGAGAGCAGACATGAGAGATGATGGGTAGAGAGAAGGGAGAGAATATCTTATGCAGTCTTCATGTCTAGGCATAGAGACCCATGTTGGGGTTGATCTTATGACCATGAGATTATGACCTGAGTTGAAGTTAAGAGTCGGACACTTACCCACTGAGCCATCCAGGCGCCCTGCCTTTTAGTTTTGTTGATTTTTCCCTTCACAGTGCAGAAGACTTTTATCTTGATGAAATCCCAATAGTTCATTATTGCTTTTGTTTCTCTTGCCTCCATAAGTGATGTGTCTAGTAACAGGTTGCTATGACTGAGGTCAAAGAGGTTGCTGCCTGTGTTCTCTTCTAGGATTTTGATAGTTTCCTGTCTCACATTTAGGTCTTTCATCTATTGTGAACTTATTTTTGTGTATGGTGTAAGAAAGTGGTCAAGGTTCATTGTTTAGCATTTTTAAAGGACTAAATGAAAACAACATTTTAAAACTTCAATTCTATACTAGTGAAAAGATTTTTAAGGTAAAAAAGAAATACTTATTTTCCATTGAAATGGTAAAGAAGTTATCTAAGGAGAAAAAAATGATTTCAGATATGAACATAATTCTTCAAAAAAAGAATATAGCGCTCAAGAAATAGTAATTATATGAATAAATACCTATTATTCTTTTCTACTTATTTAAATCTCTTTTTAAATATTGACTTTCAACCAAAAATAATAAAAGTTAGGTCTGAGGTATATAGACTACGCAGAAGTAAAATATATTAAAACAATAGCATACAGGCTAAGAGGGGCAAGAAACTACAGTGTATTACAAGGCTCATGATACAAACGACATGGCCTAAGACCATGTGAAAATAGACTGTGAAACACTAAAGATGCACTAAAAATTTAAAGAAAAATAGCAAACTGTTATTGTTAAGAACACAACAATGGACATAAAATGGAATAATAAAATATAGTCTAAAATTAATAGATAATTGAAAGATGTGAGAAAAAGAGGGAAAATGGAATGAAGAAAACTGGGACAACCAGAAAAAGATTGCACAATGACAGGCTTATCCCTACTAACTATGTCATTAATCCCCTCAATGTAAATGGTGTAAATCCTCCAAAATAAATTTTCAAAAAGGGCCAAGTATTCAAATACACACTTAATCAAAACAAATCAAGTTTTAAAAAGGGCCAAGAATTCAAATACACACTTAATCAAGATTATATATGAATGGCAGATGAGCAGATGAGAAGGTTTTCAGCACCATTAGTCAACTGCATAAGGAAACGCAAATTAAAACAACAGTGGGATATCATTACATACCTATTAAAATGGCTAAAATTAAAAAGACAGGCCATAAAAAATTTGGTAAGAAAAGAAACAACAGTAATTCCAATAAACTGCTGGTCAGAATTAAAAATCAGACAACCATTTAAAAAACTGGCAATTTTGTAAAATCTTGAACATTTACCTACTAGATGATTCATTCCACACTTAAGTGTTTTTCCGAGAGAAGCGAAAGCACTTGTACACAATTACTTATAGCAATTCAGTTTATAAAAACCTAGACTTGGAAGTTACTGAAGGGCCTTTCAACAGGTGAATCAAAAGTCAATTTGTGACATTTTCATACTACCTAGCAGCCAATGAAGAAAAACACTATCAGTACCTATAGTAACATAGATGAACTCAAAATAATTAGACAAAAAGGTAGACCTCAAAAAAGTACTTGGTGTATGATATCATCTATCTGTATAAAGTTCTAGAGAATATATAGTGACCAAAAAAGTGTATTTGTAGTTTTTTTTTTGTGATAGGATGGGGCTGCAAGTCATGGGAAGAGATTACCAAAGACTACTAAAAATTTTGGGAGCTTGATAGCTATGTTCACTAGTTTGATTGTGCTGATGTATTCACAGTAAGATATTTTGCCAAAACGTAAATTTGCACCCTTTATTTTTTTAACATTAATTTATCTTTGAGAGAGAGAGAGAGAGAGAGCATGCATGCACGAGTTGGGGAGAAGCAGAGAGTGAGAGGGAGACTGAGGATCAAAGCAGGCTCTATGCTGTCAGTGCAGAACCTGACGTGGGGCTCAAACTCACAAATCTGGGATCATGACTTGAGCCAAAGTCAGACTGAGGCATCCAGAATTCCCCTAAATTTGCACACTTTAAATATTCATTTATTGCAGTTGGATCCAAATTTATTTAATACATCATGAATATTTTATTCTGGGAATGTAAGTTGATTTAACACTGGATAAACCAAACATTGTAAGTTATCATACACACAGGGGGAAAAAGAAAATCATTTTCAACATGAGAGATGGAGAAGCATTTGCAAATATTCAAATCACTTTTATGTCAAAAAATCATGATAAGTATTGAATACTACATGATAAATATTTTCTCTCTTGGGTAAAAAGCATCTGTCATATTTTTAACCAGCATCATGACTAATGGACGACTTGTTAAATTATGTTCCCTGAGATGAGGAATAAAAAACTATAGCAAAAATCACCACTTCTTTTTAGCATTATAGTAGAGATTTTACTCTGAGCAAGGAAGCCAAAATTGAAGAAAGAATGTGAATGAATGAGTAGAAAGAGTATTTGATATGGAGAAACACAATTGTCATTACAATAGATGGCATTATTATATCCATAGAAAATTCCAACAGAACTTACAAACTACTTAGTAAGTTAATTAGTGAGTTAATAACTAAATTATCCACTTAGCTTGGTGTGAAAAATCAATTACACATTCATCAAAATAGGAAAAGAAAAACTCTAAATAGAAAAATAAACAGCACCTTTAAAAAATGTTAAGGAGAAATCTAACAAAAGATCTGAATTAAAGAGACCTGAATAAATTGAAAGGAGTGCTCTTTTGTGGCTGGAAAGACTCGTGTTGTAAAGATGTGGTTTTCTCAATGGTGGGTAAACTCAATTCTTTCCCACAGAATATTGTGGCTCATTGAGTGTGTGTGTGTGTGTGTGTGTGTGTGTGTGTGTGTGTGTGTGTGTGTGAGTGTAGATAATTTGATCTAAAATGTATACAAAATATAAATAACCAAGAAAAAACAGGCACAATGCTAGACAATGATACCAATGAAACAGAAGAGTATGTCAAGAAATAAACACATATATCTTGATCTGATTTAAGGCTGTGAGATTCAACAAATGATGCCAGGTAAACTGGATATTCATATAGAAAAAACAATTTCTAATGAATTATACATCTTAGTCTGATTGGTAAGACCATTAATGTCTTTAGGAAAAAATGGGTGACCATGATGTTGAGATAGGTAAAAATTTCTTAAACATTATGCCAAAAGATCCATTAATAAAGGTAAAATTGCAAAGTTGGATGCATTAATGATGATAACTTTTTATAATAAGAAGTGAAAAAATCCCAAAGATGGGAATATATACATTTGACAAAGGAAATTCATTCATGATAAAAAGAAGTTTTACACTCTGAAATGTAAATCTCCTCTATTGCTATAATTCTTCACCAGATATTTAATACAAAATGATACCCAACTGATAAATAAGCATGTTAGAAAGTGTGCAACTTTGTTCGTTTTCATAGAAATATAACTTAAAGCACAAACCACTACACACCCACCAGAATAGCTACCAGAAAAAAGACAGGTAATATCAAGTGTTAGTTAAATATGAAGCAAGTGAAAGTCATAAAATGTTCTGATTTAACCACTTTGGAATACAATTTGATAGTATCTACTAAAGTTTTGCGTATACCAAATGATTCAGCGAGTCCATGTCTATTTATACACACAGAAAAAATTCATAGACCTACTTCCCAAAAGCATGAGAAGATTTCTCATAGCACGTGCTGTTCTTAATAATCCTAACCTGGGCTATTTTAAAATATTAAGCATGGAACAACAAAAATATAAAAACAAACTAAAAACACTAAATAATACAGATTCTATATGTATATTTATTTATAAATAATTATTTTAGAATACTCTTTATTGCAAAGGTAATATTTCTCTCTAATCTAAAAATCCTAATATAATTCAATTTTATATTCATGAAACTCTGAAAGTTATTTCTAAAATTTATTGGGAAGAATTAGTACATAAGTAGAGCTAAGTAAACTTTAAAAAAGGATAATATGACAAGATCTTGATTAAAAATATATTAAAATACTATAAGGTGATAGTACTATAGATACAGAAATAAATAAAACAATTTTAGAGAATGGAAATTTCAGAAAAAAGTCATATATAGATACATACTACGTAATACATAAGAAATGAAATACAATAGAAAGATAAAGGACAATAGTCATCTCAACATCACAGAATGTTGAGATGACCAGCTGCTCATTTTAGGAGAATATTATAAGCATACTTCATATTATAGGCAGAAATGAATTCTAGAAATGTTAAAGCTTTAAGCTTAAAACTAAAGGTTCTAATTTCTGGCAATGGTCTTGATTATTAAGATCAAATTTAATCCTAAAAATAATTAAACATGATAGATAAAGTTTTAAAATGTCTTGTCACAAAATGGCTGAAATATATACTGAGGTCAAAATAGTCTAAGGTCAAAACTGAAGAGGAAATAAAACACTACTGAATACTGACACACACCCCTCTGTTTTCCTAAGAGGCAATAGAAAATTACAATAAATTGGGACTGTTTCTGATTACCTTCCAGGACATAAAAGTGGACCTAAGTAAAAAATCCAGAGCCCATGTTAGGGATATAACTAATCATAATATTAGGTAATAATCCAAAGTTGTACACCCTCAATGGAAGCAAGAGCCAGATTTAATCCAGTTGCCATGCAAACATACAGCTTGTGTTTGTATGTTCTGGGAAGCTGAAAGAAGTCGAGGATTAGGATGGCCTTGACAGCACAGTGGTTGTAGTTTTGCAAAGCCCATATAAATAGGTTTTGAAATGGTCAACATAAAGTCAAAGATATTGGGTGCAGAGGAAAATAAGGAATGATGTCTGGGAACAAACAGAAATGACAGAAGGGAGAAACAAGTGAAAACGTCAGATACTAGAAATAGACATGGATTATTGAAGATTTAATGATAGCAACTACCCATAAAATAATATTTCTCAGTTGTGTGTTTTAATTTGAAAATAATGATTTTGAATTCCACAAAGTATTTTTGTGTTGTACTTTTCTCCTTACAATTTTTCATAACTTTTACAATTATTTTTCTAGTTTATTTTTTTAATATTTTTATTTATTTGTTTGTTTGTTTATTAGAAAGTGTAAGCAGGAGAGCGGCAGAGAGAGAGAGGGATACCAAGCAGGTTCCAGGTTCAGCACAGAGCCTGGCTCAGGACTCCATCTCAGGTTCATGAGATCATAACCTGAGCCGAAAACAAGAGTCAGATACTCAACCTACTGAGGTACCCAGGGATTCCTCTTTTCTACATTTTCTCATTAGTCTTGTTCCATTAAGACTGTGTATTCTTGGGGGTCCTGGGTCAGATGGGCATCCAGCTTTTGATTTTGGATTGGATTATGGTCTCAGGATTCTGAATTTGAGCTCTGCTTTGGGCTCTGGGCTGACTGTACAGAACCTGCTTGGGAGTCTCTCCCTCGGTCTCTCCCCCTATCCCACTCATGCTCACTCACTCACTCTCTCAAAATAAATAAATGAACTTAAAAATTTTAAAAAGATTATATATTCTTATTTTTGAGTTGGTTTATATCCATAGAATTATTGAATCCTCCAAATAGGATTGTATTTTTTCTTTAATTTTAATGTCAATGGATGTGATTTTTCAGAAACCCATTCTGGATGACGGTTTCTCTTGTGTAGGTGATAGAATACAAAGCAAGAGGTCTGTTGCAATTGGTCTGTGGCAACAGAGGGAAAATGATTTTCTGCTATGGGGAAGTGGAAAAACTTCATTTTTGCCCTGGGTGTGAACAGAGACACGTAGCCTTTCCTAGATATGTTGAATAGAATCAGTTCATTATTTCATTCTCTTTCCCAAAAGTCAGTACTACCAAGTGGGTACAATACACAGCAAGGGATCCTGGGCAAACCGTTCCTATTGTGCCAAAGGGTTCAGTTTGATTGATCGGACTGGCTCTTACGGGATAAATCAGGAATGTGTAGTTATTACCAAGGAAACCCAAAACCAATAAGCATTCTTCTGTCACTGAACACTTACTTTTCTTTTTCCCTTCTTCTACAAACAGTATTGCCTCACATCTATTCCTGTTTTCTCTTTGTGTATCCTAACTTCAAATTCACCTGAGATTTCCTCCAGGCTGTATAGCTAATGGAGTCTTCCTAAGAGGTTATAATAAGGAAGGTAGGGTCCTGAGTCGCTTTTCAGTTTGTCAGTCTCATAATATTTTAGTTTTTATATGTTGTTTTTTTAATTCAAGCATTCAGCATTGTGTTATACTTGTACATAAATTCATAGCAGATTATTATGATACTTTCTAGAGAGTGCTATTGTTTAATTTTATTGTATATTGCTTCTTCTTCATTCAAACAACCATTCTTTTTCCTATATGAACATCTACTATAATGGGTTTAATAAATTTCTTCAGGTAGGTATTTATCTTTGGTACATAATATGCAGTATTATTTTGGGTCAATTATTAATGTATGTTGCACTAACTATACTAGTTAAATATATATTTTTATATATTATATAACCAAAATTATATACAACCAATATGTATATATATAACAAACATGTATATTTGTAGTAATCTATTTGTGTTTCGACTCAATATTCTTAGATCTGTTCTCCTTACTATGTATGTATTTAGCTCACGACTACTCTATGCTTAATATTTATCTACTACCTGGATGATGGTAGCATTTGCACCTAAGTTTCTGCTACCGGAAACAATGCCATGCTGAACAAAAATCTTTATCAGGCTTATTTACATCCAATTATAATCATTCTATAAAGTTATTTTTGATTTTCATTGATTATAAAGAGCAATGTTGGGGTGGGTGGGAAAGAAAAGAACTGGAAAACTTACAAATCTTTATGGGGTCAGTATAACCATCAAAAATTGTGATTCATACAGATGAATCTACTTCATAATCAAATATCACACCAAGAGTGTAACATTGTGTCAGGCTCACTGACTCATGTACCAAACTACTAATTTGCATGAAAAGAATGTGTAACAATCTAGTCTTTTTCCATTATGTTATTATGAATATGAGAAAAGGGAAAATAAATAAATAATGGTTTACTCGAAAATAAAATCAACATCTGCTAATTGATGGAGTCAATCATTATAAATGCCTAATTACATTACATGTTAACTATTCAAATATGTGCACTTTATGTTATAATTTCAAAAGATCAGGAGTCTCTTGTCAGATGAAGCCACTGATTAAAACTTCTTTGCTAAAACATACACTCCCTACTGTCTTGGATATAATTTTGAATGTTTGAAATATGTTTTCATATCCCTCAACTGATTGTTAACATATAACTTTTTAAGAGGTCAATTTCACATAAAACTATAAAAGAAATGAAGGTCAATTTAAAGATCACTTTACAGGGGCACCTGGGTGGCTCAGTTGTCTCAGGTCATGATCTCACAGTCTGTGGGTTCAAGCCCCGCATCAGGCTTTGTGCTGACAGCTAGCTCAGAGCCTAGAGCCAGCTTCAGATTCTGTGACTCCCTCTCTCTCTACCCCTCCCCCATTCATGCTCTGTTTCTGTCTCAATAATAAATAAACATTAAAAAAAACAGTTGATTAACACATATTTAAAATAAAGATCATACATGGAAGTATTTTTCTCAAAGATTTGAGTGATGTCTATAGTGGACAATGATTTTTGTGGCTACTTTAATGCAATTTTATAAACAATGCTTTTGGTTATGGATTTATAAAAATATCATCAGAATGATTATATAATGATACAATTAATACAAAGCATGTGTAAGAGCCAGTGAAAGAATATTTTTATACACATAAAATTAATGAAAAGTTATTTAATTAGCTATATTGCTACTACCACAATGAGACATATTGTGGTGGGATGCCCAGAAAATGTTAAGGAAGAGAAACGACACTATTTTAATTAAATTTCATTGTAAGAAAACAATTTGCTATATATTAAGCATTGTACCCATGCAAAATATTTTTTCATATCTATTACTATCTTTATAAATATTCCTCTAAAAAGACAGAAATATATTCCACAGATAGAAGCTTTCATAAGTGACAAGAATGCCTTCAGAATCAGAAACAGTAAAAGTTTCTGTATGGCAATTTGAAAATTTCATTATTTCTCCCTGTTATATCTGAGGTCTTCCAAGCTAGTTCTCACCTTAATACAATTCAAATTTCTGATTATGTTCAAAAGATAATAAGCAAACTAAATTTCATTGGGATGTGCAGTCAGCCCCAACTCACCTGACAGAATTTCAGTATCATTCTATAATCTTGTTCATGATAACTGGGGTGCAGTTCTATGAATTCAAGCAGTGTATATTCATGTGATCCAAGTTGTTAGTCTATTATTATTGCCATGATTTATGATAAGGAAAATAAATCACAATTAATATTTGTAAAGAACTCTGCATTTTGCAAAATATTCCCAAATGTAACATGTGCTACAATAAACCATGGTGTGAGGTATTATTATTATATGTTGGTGGAAACATTTGGATCTGAAATTCAGGATTAAATAATTTTATATGTCAATCCTATTTACTGAGTTGGAGATAACTAAAAAATTGTATTCTGATTTATTAAGATGAATTTGCACTAACATTTACTAAATTTGGCATTTTGTAAACAGAAAGAAAATACATTTTTGTAAGGCAAGGAGTACGTATCTCTCTATTGTTATTTTTTTTAAGTGAACAGAGATTCCCTGCTCCAAGTCCTAAAATAAGAGCAACAGTATTTGCCAAAATCTGGGCTAGAGTTTCAATTACTTATTACTAAGCTGTGTCAATCTAAATAATCTTAATATTTTTTGTTGACAGCATTTAGATATTCAATTTTTTTAATATTTTAAATTTTATGTATTTATTTTGAGAGAGAGCGTGCATGTGGGGTAGGGGCAGAGGGAGAGGAAGAGAGAATCTAAAGCACACCCCACATTATCAGCACAGACCCTGATGCAGGGCTTGATCTCATGAACTGTGAGATCATTACCTGAGTCAAAATCAAGTCAGAGGCTCAACTAACAAAGCTACCCAGCTCCCCAAGATTCAGATTATCTTAATTTAAAAATATTGCTTTTGGATAAAAAGTGGGTTAAATTAGTAAAATAAAGTAATTTAGACAAATGGATCACAAGCCTGAAGACTGGAATAATGAAATCCAAGGATAAAGTCTACAGCAAAACTAAATGAAAAGCTAATATGACAAAAGACAAATTAGAAAGGATTCCAGAAACAACAAAGCCAATATATTAAAGTAAAATACAGAATAAAACCTATCAATGACTAGAATCTTCTATCAGCTGCTTACTCAAGACATTATCATTTGGAAAGTTTTTGAGTCTCAGAAAGAGTGAATGGAACTTGCTCTTTGGACTTCACATTTGGACTGCAATGGAACCTAATGATTTACTCTAGCTTCACTCCATATTAATGGTACCAAAATAATTCTATGTCATTACAAGATCATATTTACCAAGATAACTGTGCTTTTCACTCATTCTCTTGAAAAGTTTCATCAATTATCATTAGCTTCTGTCAGTACCTTGATTTGTTAACTATGTCATGGTGCAAATATTTAAAAATTGGCCTTTAAAAGCTTATACTATTTACATTTTCCTGGTAACATTTTAAGAAAGAATTTGAGGAAACAGAAATTTTTGAAAAATATATTGTGCTCTGTAACATTATAATACATTTTTAAATCATACAATCATATCATTTTATATTTGTTTTAGCATATTTCAATGTTAAAAGTATATTTCATCACCCTATCTTCACATGGGCCTGTGGTTCTCATTATATAGTCTGTATATCATCAATATTATTTTAAATGACATAAGTGTAAAGTGCAATACATGTTTCAAACTCTCTTTTCTCCTAAGATAGTGTTGTTTGACCAATTTAAAAGAATATTGACAATAAAATAACAACAAATTGTGCCTCTATTAGTATGAGATAGTGTCTCATAGTTCATCCATGTATAATGGTTGTTCTGATAGCTTTTTTAAGTTTATTTATGTATTTATTGAATTTATTTTGAGGGGGGGTTTGGGGGGGAGAGAAAGAAGAGAGAGAATCCCAAGCAGGCTTCATGCTGTCAGCAATGCAGCCTGACACGAGGCTTGAATTCATGAACCATGAGATCATGACCTGAGCTGAAATCAAGCATCAAATGCTTGGGGCACCTGGGTATCTCAATCAGTTAAGCAGCCTACTTCAGCTCAGTTTATGATCTCACTGTTTGTGAATTTTAGCCCTGCATCTGGCTCTGTGTTCATGACTCACAGCTTGGAGCCTGCTTCAGATTCTGTGTGTGTCTCTCTCTCCACCCCTCTCCCACTTGTGCTCTTTCTCTCTCTCTCTCTCTCTCTCTCTCAAAAATAAATAAACATTAAAAATAAAAGGTGAAAGGTTAACTGAGCCACAGAGGCACCCCCTAATTTTTTTGTTCTTTTTTTATTTTTATCATTAGCTTCCTGAGAAGAGAAACTTTCTTTGGTATTATCCATAGTCAACATATTGTTTTAAAAAATTATTAATGAATTATTTTAGAGCTTTGTTGAGGTATAGATTATTGATATATAATTTATATACAGTAAAGTCCATCTATTTTAAATACACAGTTAAAGGAGTTTTGGTAAGTGTATGCAAGTATGTAATTATAACTAAAATCCAGTTCTGGAATACTTCTATCACCTCCAAATGTCCTTTGTGCTACAGTGCAGTCTTTCTCTGACCACTCTTAGGCAATAGCTGATCTACTTCTGCACTGTAATCTTGTATATCCTAGAATTTCATGTAAGTAAAGTTATATTGTAGGTGCTCTTCTATGGTTGATTTCCTTAGCATGAAGGTCTCAAAATTCATTCATGCTGTTGCAAGCATAAGATGTTAGTTCATCTTGTTGCCAGGTAGGATACGCTACATTCTCTTTATCCATTTACAAGTTAATGGCTATTTATGTTACTATTTATTGGCTAAAATGAGTAATCCTATTAATACTTGAATGCAAGTTTTTTGTGTGGACACATATCTTTATTATCTTGGGAAGATACCTATTAGACCTCTCTCTTTATTGCCAGACTCTAGAACAGAATTAGCAGACAAAAATCAAAATCTCCCCTTTACTACTGAAAAAAAGTTATTAGATAATGTGGCCTTGGGCTATTAAAAAGTAAAAACTTCAGTATTGCTCTCCAGAATTATGCAGACTTGTCCATTCTATCACAGGCAGCCCTGGATCACAGTAGGTTGTCCTCATCTGCAAAGTCTGTGTATAGTACGGAGGAGGAGGACACACAGGAGAGCGGTGATTACAGTATCTTTGTCCAGATGGAGATCGGGGTATAAAAATCAGCTCCTCAACACTTTAGAGCTATTTGTTTCTTTCTTAACCCATTGTGTTAAACTATTAAGCCTGAAGTAATGGGTAACAAGGAGGGTACGTGTTGTGATGAGCACCAGGCGTTGTATGCAAATATTGAATCACTAAATGCACACCTGAAACTAATATTAAGCTGTGAGCTAATTTAAATAAAAACCTAAAAAAATAAGACTACCCTATCATACAGCAATTGCAATACTGGGTAATTACTCAAAGACTATGAAGATACTAATTGAATGGGATACATGTGCCCTAATGTTTACAGCAGCATTATCCATAATAGTAAATTATAGAAACATTGATGAAAGGATAAAGAAGATCACACACACACACACACACACACACACACACACACTGGAATATTACTCAGCCCTGAAAAGAATGAAGTCTTGCCATTTGCAATGACATAAATGGAGCTAGAGAGTATAATGCTAAGCAAAATGAGTCAAAGAAAGACATATACCATGTGATTTCATTCATATGTGGAATTTAAGAAACAAAACAAATGAGAAAAAGGGAAAAAAAGAGAGAGAGAGACAGACAGACAAATGAAGAAACTAACTCTTAACTATAGAGAACAAATTGATGGTTACCAGAAGGGAAGTGGGGGGGGGGGGGGGGAATGGGTTAAACAGGTGATGGGGATTAAAGAGGGCACTTGTGATGAGCACCCGGTATTGTATGAAAGTGCTGAATCACTATATTGTACACCTGAAACTAATATTACACTGCATGTTAGTTAACTGTAATTTAAATAAAAACTTAATAAAAAAAGCAAAAAAATTAAATAAGCCATTAAACTTGTAGTTAACCAAATGTGGAAGACAGATTGGCAGTTTTTTATGAAAGTAAAGGTTTACCATACAATCCAGCAACCACACTCTTGGATATTTATCCAACTGTCTTAATCCATCTGGACTACTATAACAAAATGCTGTAGACTGTACAGTTTATAAATAACAAACATTTATTTCTTATAAATAGCCTCTTCCAGGAGGCTGGAAGATCAGAGTGCCGGCAAGATCAGGTTCTAGTGAAGGTCTTTTTCTTGTTACAGCTGCCAACTTCTCACTCACGTCCTCACTTGGTAAAAGAGGCTAAGGAGCTCTGTGGGATCTCTCTTAGAAGAGTGCTAAACCCATTCATGCTCTCATGACCTAATCATGCCCCAAAGGCCCCATCTTCTAATACCATCACATTGACCTTTAAGATGCAAACATGTGAATTTGAGGGAATCACAAACATTTAGACCATCCCACCAAGCATTGAAAGCTTATATCTGCATAAAAACCTGCACATGACCATTCATAACAGCTTTATTCATAACTGCAAAAATTAGAAGCAAAGGAGATGTCCCTCAATAAGTGATGGAGCACATATTAGAACAAAGCCACTTCCATATTTTCAAAATATCTATTGAATTTAGAACAATCATTTTTTAACATTTATTTATTTTTGAAAGAGACAGACAGACAGACAAAACATGAATGGGGGAGGGCCAGAGGGAGAGGATGACAGAATCTGAAGCAGGCTCCAGTCTCTGAGCTGTCTGCACAGAGCCAGTGCAGGGCTCCAATTCAGGAACCATCAGATCATGACTTAAACTGAGTCGATGCTTAACTGACTGAGCCACACAGGTGCCCCATAAAGTAGAGTAATCACTGATGGTTTAGTTTACATAAGCAAAAGTTTGTGGTGCACTCAATAATTTTTAAGAAGGTGAAGGAGTCTGAAGACCAAACACTGAGAAATTCAGGACTAGTATATATGTTGCCTAAGATTTTGAAATGAGGCCCATGGATCCCAACTGGTTTTGCCTTTAAAAAGCTGGACTGTGGGTACCTGGATGATTCATATGGTTAAGCATCTGCCATCGACTCAGGTCATGATCTCAAGGGTTCATGGGTTTGAGCCCCTTATTGGGCTTTTCAAATCAGAGCCCACTTTGGATCCTCTGTCCCCTTCTCTCTCTGCCCCTCCCCCACTATCACTTTCTGTCTCCCTCAAAAATTAAACATTAAAAGCCTTAAAAAACTAGATTGCTTCACTCTTGTACTTGCATTTATTTTGCTAGTGTTATACCTTTATAAAACTAATTTTAAAAAACTAGTTATTAGTTTTAGCTATGCAAAATCAGTTCCATAGAAGTGTTTTGTCTATGACAAAGCTTTGAGGGTCTTGTTTGTGGTCAGAATTTAGAAGTAACATTTGGGATGAGAAAACCTTGAAAAAAGGTTTAAAATAACTCAGGAGATATGCTTGGGGCTGCTCAGTTCAGCTATCCATCTTCCAATTTGAGTTTAATTTTCTGATTTCAAGGTTTTGTTCTTGAATAAGGAACTAGTGTATAGGTAGAGCTAATGTCAGTACTTTACTTTTCATGATGCTTTCATAAATATATAAGGCATACAAATGATTTTGTCTATTTTTCCAGTAAATACACTCACATACCTCCACCTGACACTTAGTCTGATAACTGGTGCAGCCAAGTAGTCTGGCAGATTTTCTTCACCAGAAGAGGAAGTAGCATATTATTAGATAAAAACTTAGCAATAGTTCTCACTGGGAAAAAGCTAGTACTAAGGCTGATGTTTCTTCCTAACTGTAGACTGCACTATAGGGAACATTATGAATTATGAAATCATGCAAAGAAATTTATAACTTTTATATGCATAAAATAAAACCTGGAAAACCTAATGGAAAAGGATGTTTAGAATATTTAGCATATACAAAAAAAAGTAATGTGGATTTCGGAAATCAGAAATGACATAAATTTAGAAATCCTCAAATAATTTTCATCAGAATGTTTTAAGTCCCCAAAATGTTGCATTCTACTCAATTTTGATTACATTATAGTAGTCAGCCAATGATGAATGAGCATGTGATGCAAAGAGAAGGGCCTTGACCCAATGGATTGTTATTAATTAGTTTGATTTGGTTAAACACTGTCACCATCAACTAAATTAATGGCAATTGAGAGGAATAAATGAGCAGATGGGTAGCTACCATATGCTCATGCCACACTCTTAATTGATAATAATTAAGTAATTATGGATGGAAGAAAATGTTCATTCAAATGTCTATGGCATTTGAAATGCCTCTTTATAAAACCGTGTCATTTAAAATGGATACTGTTCCCAGTTGACCCTTGAATTAGCAAGACGTATTGAGGGTAAAAAAAGGAAAGAAATCCCTTGGTGTTTTCTAACCCATCCTCATACACTGACCACATTTATTAAACATTTCTGAAATACGCAGCCTCAATGGGCAAATAAGGAGTTAATAAACATAAACTTTACCTCTATTTTCTTATTCTTGATCTCAAGACAACAACATATGCATTAATTGTTGAGATGGCTCTGGATGGTAATGGATATGATTTTAGCACCGTTTGGAACATGGCTTGACTACTTCCAGTTCTCGGTCTTCAGTTGCTTTGGTCCAACAGGAAAGCTAAGCGATTAGGTCTGGTTTTAAAATATCATTCACACTCTATGAACAACAGTATTCTGACCCCCCAAAAAGGCCATTTTGTCTTTTTATGTTTCTCTTTTCCCCAGCCTGCTCTTTGCTATCTTCTCACTGGAACTAGATGCCTTCTTTGCTGGTCAACTCTCCTAAGATTTTTATCTCACATTAGAGAACCGTTTCCTTTTATTCATATTAGAGGTCAATGATTAGAAATAGGAGCCTACTTCTTATTGTCTCAACTAGTTTGCTTCTTTTAGTGAAAAAGAAAAAAGAAGAAAACTAGCAATGCTAAGAATTGCAGTGATCTTTAAAATGGTTTTTTCCCCACTGTCATGTTACTTTATTATCATAGTATTTGTCTTGCATAAATGAACTTGACATTGATCATCCTCAGCCTTTTTTTATGGTGAGGTAATGAATTTGACTAGAATCCAGATAAATTCCTACTCAGATACAGTATTGATTGCTCAGACCCTGAAGTGAATTTCCAGTACTGGATAAAATTTAATTAAACACCTAGTATCAAAGAATACCAATATTTATTCTCAGTAAATCAGGTAAATAAACTACATTTCCAATACTGCAAGATGTGTCTTTGAAGCATAAAAAATGATTAGCCTCCCTTACTTGAATTTCATTAAGAATTTTGAAATGCTATGACAGGTAATGTATTATCTGATAAACAAGTTAAAGAAAATATATTTCACATTGGTTTGTTAAGGTTGCCATAATAAAGTGCTATGGATTGAATGGTTTAAACAACAGAAGTTTATGTTCTCACAATTCTGAAGAATATAAGTTCTAGATTCAGGCATCAGTCAAGGTTGATTTCTTCTGAGGCTTCTCTCCTCAGCTCATAGATGGCTATCCTCCCCCTGTGTCTTCACATGGTCTTTGCACTGTCTTTGTGTACAAATTTCTCTTCTTATAGGGACAGCAGGCACACTGGATCAGAGCCCACACCAATGACCCCATTCTAACTTGATAAGAGATCCTATCTCCAAATACAGTCAACATCCTGAAGCACTGTAGGTTAAGACTTCAGCATATCCATTTTAGGGGAACACAATTAAGCTCATAACATAAACTCTGAGATTAAAACATTTAGGCAAGTCATTTTTACATTAAAATATTTTTATTGTTGCATCCAAGTGGCCCAATTGGTTGAGGGCCTGACTCTGGGTGTCGACTCAGGTCATGATCCCAGAGTTGTGGAACTGAGCTCTGTGTCAGACTCTGTGCTGAGCATGGAGTTCGCTTGGGATTCTCCCTCTACCTTTACCCGCTACCCGACTTGCGCATGTGCTTTTTTCCTCTCTCAAAAAGAATAAAAAATAAAATAAATAAAATATTCTTATCTACAATTATATTCAGACACATGCAATAATAAATAAACAGTGATCTCATTCATTTGAGCTGTCACTTGGATGGCAGCGTGACTACTCATAGACAACCATTTCACAGGACATACACCCACCACTCACATCTGAGGAAGTGAGCTCAACTCAAGTCAGTGAGGCTGCTCGGCTAATTTAGCAACTTGGGCTTTTCCAATTTAGCAATATGGCAGCCACTTTACAAATATAAGTTTTTAAGAGACAGAAACAAAAAACTCTATACTTGTTTGATTTTTATACATTATTTTTTCTCTCAGATTTTCCCCAACCTGTATAAGATCCAGTGATCTTATATTACTTCTTTCTATGTAACGTGTTGACTACAAATGGATATGCTAGGTATCAAAGTAAGCATTTTATATGTTTCTTATTTAAAAATATAAAGTCAGTGTAGTATTTTATGTCATTATTTCCATTTCTCATAATAGGAATCTGAAATTTGGTTTAAATAATTTTCCAAAGATTAACAAAAAGTAGTAGGTATAGAATGAGATTTCAAACCTGGGTAATCTTACTCCACAACCATTTTCTTAAACTCCACAAACTGCTACTTCCACTAGGAATTAAAACCTCATCACACTGGAGAAGAAAGCATTCATTCTTAAGTATGATCTTAGTTGCTGATTTTTATTATGTGTCCTTTATCAGACTGAGGAAGATCTATTCTATTCCTACTTTGCAGAGAGTTTTTTCATAAATGTTATATTAAATTTTGTCAAGTGCTTCTTTTCTATTAAAATAATCATACACTTTTTTCTTTTTTCTTTTTTTGATATGGTAGATTATATTGATTGGTTTGCAAATGCTGAGTGAAGTTGCAATTCTGGGGTAAATGCCACTATCAAAATGCATTATCACTTTGATCATTATCACTTTAATCTTGCATTCAAATTGCTCACCTTTTAAAGTTGAGTTTTTGTGTCTGTGTTCTTGAGTAATGGTGATTGATATCACTTTTTTTCTTTCGTGTAATGTTTTGTCATGTTTGTTTTGTTTGTTTGATACATGAATTAATGTTGGTCTTTTGAGTGAGAAATGTTGCTTCTTTTCCTCTGAAGGACTTTTGCATAGTTTCTTTCTTAAATATCTGATAGAATTTATAATCCATGGTACTTGACCCTGGAGATTACTTGACCACCTTCTCTCTCAAATTCTGCATTCAGTTTAACTGTATATTCATTATTCTTTTTTTTAAATGCTAATTTTTATTTATTTAGAGAGGGAGAGAGAAAGAGAGAGTTTTCAAATGGGAAGAGGCAGAGAGAAAGGGAGAGAATGAATCCCAAGCTCTGTGCTGAACATGGAGCCTGACCTGTGGCTTGATCTCACAAACCACAAGAACGTAACCTGAGCTTCTCTTGCCAACTCCAGTCTGTTCACCCCACAGAAGGTAGTGTAGGCAAGGAATTCATTTGAAATATGAATATGATCATGTTATAAGCATACATGCATATACACATGCATTTAAATGCTTTTGTCATTCTTAACATAAAAACTTTTTAGCAGAGTCAACAAAACCCTGTATAATGTGGCCTTTCTTTTCTCTTTTCTCTTCCTACAGGCTCCGTTCCCATGCCTTTCTTTCTTCCCAGGAAATTTTAAACTTCTCTTATTCCATAGGACTTAACTTTTTTCCTTTAGTGAAAAGCATACTTGTTCTTTCTTATCCCCAGAAGACATTTCCCCACTGTATCTCTGGTTAGTGTTTGCATATCCCTAAAATTTGAGCTCACTAGCACATCGCTCAGGGAAATCTTTCCTGACAACAGTACTATATCATATCATAGGAAAAAGCCATCCAATAATAGGTCAAAAGGTTTTATTCTTGAGCTATTTGTTTAGTGCTTATTATGTGCCAGACACTTAACTTTTTGTATACAAATTATTTTAATTTTAAAAATAATCATATGAAGTTATCAGAGTTGTAATTTAATATTTATTTCAGTCAATATTTAATTAAAAAACAAGCTCTTCACTAGGTAAAACTCATAGAAAGATGTTTTTTCCCTTTATTGTATACCAAGAACCTAGCACATATAGTATTTGTTGAATTCATAAAATAATGAATGAGTGAATGGCTGAATAAACATGTAGCAATAGTTCCTGAACTTTTTCTGAATTTGAGATTCATTTGCTGTTTGATATGTTCTTTTTTAAGATTTCAACAGGTTATTATCACCCAAGATTTTACAAACATACACTTTGGAATAATAAAAAAAACAATTTTAAATTGATATTTTAAAAATAAGATTAAATATGAGTATATCAGGAACCTGTCAAGGTTTCAGGTATAAACAAAATGGTAGTGAATATCTTCTTTATGTTTAATCTACCTCTAACATTCTACCATTTTAATGAAATTTTCTAATGAAAGGGTTCTCAAATTTTTACATAAAATGTGAGGTTTTATTACTCCGAATCATAGGCCTTAATCAGCTGACATTTTGCAAATGAAAGAAATTACCCTATATTTAGTCTGAAATAATTAAATATTTATAGAACAACTGTAATCAGTCAATGGGGCTCCTGGGTAGCTCAGTTGGTTGAGCTCTTGATTTTGGCTTAGGTCATGATCCCAGGGTCCTTTGCTGAGTATGGAGGCTGCTTAATATTGTCTCTCTTTTTCCCTCTGCCCCTCTCTCTTGTCCATGGATGCTCTCTCTAAAATAAAATAAAATAAAATAAAATAAAATAAAATAAAATAAAATAAAATAAAACAAAATAAAATAAAATAAAATAAAATGTAAAAATTTTTTTTAATTCATGAAAAAGAAAAAGTTCTTTAAAAAGACTACCTATCATCAGTCAAGCACTATGACTCAAATAGTTTTGAGAAATATTATGGCATTTTATCATCTCATGAGGTTTGTGGTAAAGACCAAGTCATCTTTGTCATAATTCAATGATCACTTTTATTTAAACATATAAAGATAAACATATAAAAAATAGAAGATAAGGGTGGCTTAGTCAGTTGAGTGTCCAACTTTGGTTTAGGTCATGATATTATGGTTCATGACTTCAAGCCCCACACCAGGCTCTCTATTGTCAGCACAGAGCCCATTCCAGATCCTCTGTCCCCCTCTCTCTCTGCACATCCTCTGTTTGTGCTCCCTGTCTCAAAATTAAACATATATATATATAAATATACACACATGTAAATATAATAAAAATTATAAATTCTATATAATTCATTTTAAGTATAAATATATATAAATAATATATAATACAAACATTATATATAATATATAATAATATAGCATATATATGTGATGAATTATGTTCTTAAGAAACCTATAATGGTTTAATAATTCAAGAAGCATGCATAGCAACAATTCAAAAAACAATAAACAGATTGCATAATTTTGTTAACTTGCTGGAAACCAACACTAAGAATTTAAGATTTTGGAAAACTTGAATGGATTAATTTAATTGAGGAAGTTTCCACTCAGGAGAGAAGACTGGGACTAGACCTGAGAAAAGAGCATTTGAATGATCAGAGAAGAGATAGGAGAGTGAAGTCAGAGACACACAAAAAGGGCTCACGGACATATGTTCAGTGAGAGCATAGGGAAAGGAAGTGGAGAGAATTCCAAGGCCAAAAAGAATTGGTGATAGGCACATGCAGGGAATGAAATAGGAAAGCAGATTTAAATAAATTAAATTTCAGGCTACTGATGACAAAAAAAATCTTCAAGGAGATAGTTATACCTCTTCTTCTTAAAATGATACAAAACTCTTCTTAACACTGCAGTGCTTACTATGATCCAGGCCATTCTCTGGCTCACAAAGCACAAGTGAGCAGTATTGTTATTACCATATTTGGAAGACAATTTGCTATTCTACATAGTTCTAAGGAGATAATGTATAATACTTGATGAAGAAGTTTTTACAGGATTTCTTCTCCAAGAGAATTGTGTTTAAGTTTATTTAATTCCTTACCAAATATTTTATAGATTTTTTAAAAAATATTATTTTTATCATCATAGAGACAAAAAGTTAATTAAATTCATAAAAATTACAGAGCTAAACCACAGAATGACAAATACACTTATCAGGGTATGCTAAGACACAATCAGCCTTTGTGTTTTTGTTTGTTGTTGTTTTAATTTTTTTAATGTTTTATTTATTTTTGAGAGAGGGACAGAGCATGAGTGGAGGAGAGGCAGAGAGAGGGAGACACAGAAGCAGGCTCCAGGCTCAGAGCTGTCAGCAGAGAGCCCAATGCAGGGCTCAAACCCATGAACCACGAGATGATGACCTGAGCTGAAGGCCACTTAACCGACTGAGCCACCCAGGTGCCCCTGTTTTGTTTTTGTTTTTGTTTTTTTAATAGCATTAATTATAGCACTTGCAATTAAGAATGATGTTATATGTCCCAATTGTTAATATTAACAAGCCTATATCTATAGAAATTTTAATTCTCTATAATTTTATTCTGAATTTTTATTACTATAATTATACTCTACTAAAATAACTAACCTGAGAAAACAATATCAAAGCAAATGAGTTATATTTTTGGTTCATTTGTATTGTTACTGAAGTAAATAGAGTCAAAATGAGTTAGGATTATAAAGTTTTTGACAGAAATTGCCTTTTTATGTTTGGTTTCTTTTACACAAAAAGTGTGATGAAATTTGGATATTAGGAATGAGCTTAGGATTCAGAGATCAATGCCCTTACATATATGTGTCTATGCTAATTTTCCTCTACTTTCTTTAAGTGGGGGAAAATCTCCAAAAAACTGGATTTTCCTAATTAGATTAACTTCTTGCTATTGTATTTTGTTTCCTTTTTAATTTCCTCTAATTATTTACAATATTAATATTTGTTTAATGGTTGATCTCTTTTTGGTGTGTTTGTGTGTTCTATGGTTCCTATTAGATCGTAAGTTATTTGAAGGAAGGGAGCACATTCTCTGCATTTTTTCACTCTGTCTAAAAAATTTATCCCCATCGCACTTCTGCCTTTCTCTGTCTCCTATACACACACAAATCCAGAAGAGCTCAACCCTTGAAAAAATATACATAAAATAGTGAATAGTATATTATAATAAGTGAAGAAATATAGTCATAAAAGTACCAACAAGAAAGTTAATATAGTTTGAGTGATCCAGTTTATAAAGATTTTAGTAGTGTTTGGTGTAAGACAGCAGGGAAAATAATAAGATGATTATAGGAAGAGCATGAGGTGCAGGAAAAAAAATCAAATTTAAAAATTAGTTTTGCCCCCAAGTAAGGATAACCATCCATAAAGAAAGGAGAACGGTGCTGCCAGGTGGCTGCCTGCTCTGCGTAAGGGGATTATTTGGAATCTAAGGGTGAGCCATGGGAGCAATGTGCACTCCTAGTGGAGACAGCTTGTGAAAAGAAGGAGACATCATATTGAGCATATATTTAGTCACTAACCCTGATCTGGCAACTTGCTTAATAAAAACAATATTCAACAAGCCCTGAGATGGTAGGGAAAGAATGTGTACATGTCAATAACCAACATAGGAAAAAGAAACATTCTGTGTATTTTAAGGAGAAAAGGGTCTAAAACAGGAAAATAGATGCTTATAAAATCATTGAAAGAAATGGAAGAATGAACGTTATCGACATGAGCTGGACTGCTGGACTTGGGGCTGTAATCACTGGTCCTGCAGCCCGGAAGTGCTACCCCAGTGGTGCTCCATTACAACCGCCAAACACTCAGGACCTTGTTGACCAAACATCACAACATGGTGCCTCGCCGCTGCAAACTTGCCTGTCTGTGAGAAGTTGCTTGTCAACACCATAGCTATCAGAAGATGACTTCTATTTCCCTTCTGTCTTTCAGATACCACCAATCTGCATCTCCCTGGCAGAACCAAGCTTTCATTCACAGCCTTAAGTTTTAAGGAATATAAAAAATGTAAAGTTTGTCCTTCTAATTCTTGTGATAAGGAACAAATACTGAATGGGCAACATCTCGCACAGGAGGCTGACTTGTTGAACAAGAGAGTTATCCTTTCTATCCTTCTATGTGGTCCTATTGACAAGCATTCATCTTGAACACAGTTTTTTTCATCCGCTGGGAATGTCCCAAATGGTTTTCCTGCCCACCTCTTTACCAGATCTTGTCACAAATATCCCCATCTTTTAAATGTGCAAGTTTTGACATTTAGATCTATACTCGTGTATCTAAAGATCTTTATCTCTGTCCATCTATTCCATGCAAAATGGACAACAAAATGGTAATTTGGGGATAGCTTTTCTTCTCCATTTCTGACTATTGACATTATATGATGCAGGACCATTTCAAAGTCAGGCTCAAAGTCAGGCTCTTATTTTTTCATACTCATATAAGTTGTTTTAGGAATCATTTCATGAGACCATACATGTTGGTTGAAGGAAAGATGACAGTGAGTAGGTTCAAGCATGCTGGGATTTTGAACAATAGTCTTATACAATTTACATGTGACCCCAGGCCCTATACAGATAGGCTCTGATCATAATATTTTTACTTGGTGCTATCAGGTTTGCTTGACCTTCTATCTAGGAAGATGAAATCGGATTCAGTTAATAATGGTTGGTTCTGTGTTGCATGGCTACTTTCTGGTCTTTCAAGATCAGGTTCAGTCTATTTTTTTTCAAAGGTTATTATCTAACCAGAAACACTTTATCCAAGAAAAAAATACAGTTAAAAGGTGCAAAAGACTTTTGTTCCATGAACCCAAAAAACTGCAACGTGAGTTTCCTATGTGCAACTAGTGCTTGGCATAGACTCTTTGAGATACCCTGACCTAGCACATATACTTTGAATACAATTAGATCTGCTGTTATATAAAGGCCAAAAGACAGGCTGCTTAACTTGTAGCATATACCAAAGATAAGTTCATAGCCGGAAGTTCTGAATTATGTAGTAAACGCTCTAGAAACCCAAATGTAGCAGGCATTGCCCTACAGAGTTTTCCTTGTGGAAAACAGCCCAAGATACGTTGCCATGTAATTTGAGAGACATTAGGAGAGAATCTGAGCAAAAAATTGCTCAATAGCATTGCATCCATAGAAAGCAGCAGGCAATTCACTGTTGGCAGCACAGATGATAAGACCAAAAGTTAAGAAACTAATAGATACGAGTCACAGAGAATCCTGATCACATACTGATAAATTGAAACTTTATTTGATGGGAGATGAAGTCCTGTTCTGTGAGAGTTAACTTCAGCAAGCTTGAACTTATTCTTATTTCGTACATTTATAAATAGACCTTCTTGGCACTGACTTCCAATCAGCATGAAACATATTGATGAAGTGTTGCTTGGTAGCCATAGGTCTTAAAAGTTGCAAGGGAGTTTGCACCACCTTCTAAACATCATTGGATAACAATAAGACTTGTGATTTGTCCCATGTCTTGGTAAGATCCCTGTATTATGGATCAAGAATATGTCTGTATGACCAGTAGAATATAAGGAACCCTAACTAAGACTGAATTGGGGTCCCTTTATTCTGAAGAGTTCCATTCACATGTTGGTTGTGTCTTAGTCAAGAAAGAAATTTGGGGGCACCAGGGTGGCTCAGTCAGTTAAGTGTCCAACTTCAGCTCATGTCATGATCTAATAGTTCATAAGTTCTAGCCCCACATCAGGCTCTGTGCTGACAATGAAGAGCCTGCTTCACATTCTCTGTCTCCCTTTCTTTATGTCTCTCCCCTGCTTGTGCTCTCTCTATTTCTTTCTCAAAAATATATTTAAGGAGGAAGGAAGGAAGGAAGGAAGGAAGGAAGGAAGGAAGGAAGGAAGGAAGGAAGAAAGAAAGAAAGAAAGAAAGAAAGAAAGAAAGAAGAGAAGAGAAGAGAAGAGAAGAGAAGAGAAGAGAAGAGAAGAGAAGAGAAGGAAGGAAGAAAGAAATAATCTGTCATGGGATGTCCCTTACAGATGGAGGACAGTAGGAGCTCATACTTGGCTTCTCCAGATATTTTGCTGTGAGGAGCTTTGGCTGTGATGCATATTCTTATTTTAATGCTGTGTCTATATTATACTTTTTTCCCTGCAATAAACTGGAGATTTACCAGCATTGCCATTTTGGGTTGTATGACTCTTTCTTAGGAATCAAAATTTGCTTGATTGTTACATTAGCACAAGCCACATTGAAATTATTAATGAATGGTATATTGTTGGATGTAGATATTAGGGAAGTCACTCACATGTTTCTGGTTTGGATGACTATAGATAGAAGTACAGTTAGTATCCACATAGAAAATAAAGCCCCAATTAGAAGCTTGAATATTATTATATCAGATCTGAGATCCCCTGGGATTTGGAAAATAGTGTTGTCCAATGAGAAATTGTAATCAGAAATATAATGGATATTACTTTTAATTTCAAATAGATTATCATCTATTTTTGGTAATTTCCACAGTGTTCAGCACTATCTTTGAGCACGCCAATTTTGCTTCTGAGCTTACTTTACAAAACAGTTTCCTTATCTCACTGACAAGAAAAGTTTGTCAATTTATTATCTTGATGCTGTGAGACACAGATCCATCCTTTTATAGTGGAGTTTCTACTATACCAAAGCTTAGGTCAGTGCATAGATGACCCTGTGTTAGGTGCTACTAATAGGATGTGATAAAGGTTGGCTGGCTCTGACAAATAATCAGTAAAGACCCTCAACATCACTAAAGCCACGTTATAGGAAATCAATAACTTTCTAATTTACACTTAAACTTTATCAACTGCTAGGTGATTTTTTTAAATAACTAACTGTTGATTTACTCTTCTCTGATTGCAAGAGTGAAGTTTCTGGCTTTCCCAGAGCGTCCCACTAGTCATTCATTTACAGAGTTGAGAGGGAGCCCTTAGGTTAGTTTAACTGCTCCAAGAGTAAGTAGCAGCAACTTAGTCTCTAAACTCTTTAACTCACAGGAGGATTTATTCCAGTTCTGTCTATGTGTTAGACACTGCCTCACTGTTGACAATATAAGGTATTCCCAGTGAGCATGCCATCTGATAGTCCCCAGTCTATTCAAGTAAAGAATTCAGCTACATCATGATTACTGGGATTTCAGGGTGAAGGAATGGGGTGAGGGAATGGAATACAATATTCCATGCAGAGACCAACCATGACTCATTTGGTTCTCTGCACAGATTGATGAATTGTCCTAGAGAACTTTGAGGAATTGAATCAGATCTTTGGATCACGAAGATGGCAGAATATGTGGTCTCTGCTACAACATTGTTCTCCTATGGTTTCCATTCTCTACTTATATTACCAGAAATGAGAAATTTTGAAATTGAATTTTTTCTTTACTTAAAAACATTTTCTCTCTTCCTTCTGGTAACACAGCTTTTCTGTAAGGAACTAATTCAATATAGTTTGGATGAGCTCCCCCTGCTTTCCACCACCCCAAACACACAGACTCTGGATGCAAACTGGACATGGGACCCAAGTTGATCAATCAAAATACTCATTACCCTGACCACAATGTTGAACATATTATTTAAAGAATATTCAGGTTTCCCTTAAGACTCTTTATTTTTATTTTTTTAAATCAATTCTTGAATTCTTTTTATTTTATTTTATTTTATTTTATTTTATTTTATTTTATTTTTATTTATTTTTGAGAGACAGCACAAGCAGGGGAGGGTCAGAGAGAGAGGGTGACACAGAATCTGAAGCAGGCTCCAGGCTCTGAGCTAGCTGGCAGCACAGAAGCTGATGTGGGGCTTGAACCTACAAACCATGAGATCATGACCTGAGCCAAAGCCGGACGCTCAACTAATTGAGCCACCCAGGTGCCCCAAGACTTTTTAAATGTACAGTGAGATAGTCTCTGGAATCATGAACTGTTGGTTGCCTTTGTTGCAGATAGCTAGAGTCCACAGAAATGGTCCTCTCAGAGAAAACTGCAGTGAGACAAATCACCAAGGGACATGGAGATGACTGAAGTCAACATGCTTTCAGATGGGGCATAGAGGTGTCATATTGCCTACAAGGAAGAAGAGAAAAGGAAATGTTTCTAAGCCAGTCAACAGTCTCTGTAACAAACTTACTGAGGTCTGAAAGAGGTATCAATGCCTAAGAGGTAACTGATGACAGATATTGAACTAAATAACTCAAAGCACCTTACATTCAAACCAACATTCTTCTGTCTATATCACACTTGTTTTAGTCATGCCTATATTTTTTTACATTATTTTTATAGCATCTCTTTGGATTGAGAAGGAACCAGCATCATGCTTCTAGTTCCGGAGATGATTAGTGTAGGTTAAATTAAACTGTTTCACAGTTAGAAATAGGAAGGAGACAGACAAGCTCTGCCTAGAAGCAAAGATTACTTAAATCCATAATGTTGTCATTAGTTATTTGTAAATACTATTTATATGAATGCTGATATATTAGGATGTTGATTTTAAAGCCACCCTCAAATAGCTCAGATTTTTATTTTGGGAAAAATAATTCTATGTGTAAGTGCTAAAAACTAAAATTTTGCTTCATTATATCAAAACCCAAGTTTTGAGAGAAGTCCATGAACAACTGTGAGTTGTTCTATACTATGTGAGTATTTTTATCAATATGATCCAAAATAAATCTGACACAAGTCATTGAAAATAAAACAAAAAAAATCCAGAGCATTTATTCAATGTTTGATGTTCACCTGACCCTGGGCTCAGCTCTGAGGAAACTGTGAGTAGATCACATGAAATGACAGCAATATATCATCTGGGGTTGAGATATGTCTAGATGGAATTTGGATGAAGCTGTTAAACACAGTAAACTTTTTTAGCTGGCAATATGGTTTCCCAATCTTCAGAGTGTGACATAAGGCAAATTCAGCAATTCAAACCAATGTCATAGTTTTAAGGACCAAACAAAAGCAACTTTTAAAAATTCTATTACACAATACTCATACGTCTAATTTTGTATCACTCCCAGTGAGTTTCCAATTAAATTCAAGGTTTGACCAGAAAATGTTTTAAAAAGAGAGAAGCTTTGACTGATAATGAAAATTAATATTGAGTACTGAACATAAGGAAATAAATAAAGCTAGTAACCTTTTTTTAAGATTACTGTATTAACTTGAAATTAGAAGATCCCGTTTTTATACAGGCTATATGACTTTGGGCTCATATTTGTTTTCTTCTAAATTCAGTTTCCTCAGTTATGAAATAATAAAAATTATATAGTTTATTATCTCATAAAACTTTGTAGTAATCAAATAAAATAACAACCTGAAAACTTTTCACACATATTATAAAACACAGTATATATGTAAGGCAATTTTCCTTATGATAATGATCATTCTGACTAGCTTATGTTAGATAAATAAATATCCTTTTTGAGTAGAGAAGTTAAACAATGTCAAAATGAAGTGATATTCTCACCTCAACGAGTTGTTTGCAGAAATAATCCTACACTCTACTCCCATGTGGTTAGAGAAGGGTGCAATAGATTGAATAACATTTTATTAATAAAATTCTTGTAAACTGATCATGGTAATGTTCAAAATGGTAATAATCACAAGTATGATGCTAGGGAGAAAGAGGATAAGAACAAATATATATCCAGTACAAAGTACAGAAAATTATTTGATAGGAGACACCTGGGTGGCTCAGTTGGATAAGTGTCGGTCTTTGGCTCAGGTAATGATCTTGTGGATTGTGAGTTCCAGCTCCGCACCAGGCTCTCTGCTGTCAGCACAGAACCCTCTTTGGATCCTCTGTTCTTCTCTCTCTCTGCCCCTGCCCCTCTCACAGTCTCTCTCTTTCTCTCAAAAATAAATAAACATTACAAATAAAAGGTAATTATTTGATAGAAATTCATCTTTCTAACAGTTAGTTACCAGTCTGGGTATAAAGGAACAAGAATGATTTAGGCATTTAGAGTACAAAATGAAGCAAAACCCATTTAGCATTCAAAGAATGTGAGTGAGTCATGAGTGGGGCATGGTGGGTATTATTAGCAAGAATAAACAAGGGTTTAATAAACTTTTACCTAATTTTTAGTTTAACACGTGGGTCATTGAATGATCATCCAGTTCACCTCCCACCTCCACTGCTCCTATGTCTTCTCTGTTCTCTGGGAACGTTCCTTTTGATACTGGTAAACCATAAATTTAAAAGTACTGACCTAGTGATGGAAAAGTGTTTGTGCAACTATATCTTACTTCCCATTTCATCAAATTTTATCCATGCTTTGATTACATTTCTTCACCATCTTTTCTCTCCATATACACTCTGGTTTGCTTGTATCTAACACTTCCTGCATCCTACTCATGTATCGCCGTAGCGGTTAGTTATATATATGACTACATCGTATGCCACTCTGTAAGCTATTTAAAGGTATATCATTTTAAACTCATTTTTATATATGCTACATGTGTGTGTGTGAATTGATTAGTTGAATCAAAATCATTTGAGAGACAGTCTTCCTACTAAAATATACATCTAATCTAATCTTGATTTCCACACATTTTATAAATTAATGATACATTTAATGTTTTATGATATATTAGTTTTATCAGATATTTTGGTGCTGCACAGAATCTTTGCTAAATTTACTTCTAATCTTGTTCACTTGGGGATAATTATTAGTCAGACTGGTAGGTCTCGAAATTTCTTAAGTCATGGACCTTAAATGGAGAACCTGGTAAGAGCTTTGAGATTCTTTCTTACCTCTGCCCACCAGCTTTAGTATAAAAACTTCCTGATGTTTATCCAAGGTCCTCATATAAAGAACCTACCATCTAAACAGGTGGCTGCTTAAAGAGGGTTTTTTGTTTGTTTGCGTGTGTATGTGTGTGTGCATGTGTGTTGTCTACTTGCCCATAATTATTTGAAACTCCAAATATCTACTACATATTGGGTAAGAAATTAGCTCAACAGAAGGGAAGTCTGTATTAATTTTAGAAAGAGCAGCAACCTTGGGCATGTTTTCAATCTGAAAAGATGCAGTCATTTTTTAATGAATGGGAAGAGTGAGGGGCACTTGGAAGAAAGTCAGGGGAGCCAGAAAATGGACCCAGCTACAGTCAAGCCAGAATGTTAATCTCAGATGAAATAATAGAAACAATCTAACCAGGTGAAGAAGTCAGGCCAAACTGTATTTACTACTTCCTGGCAAAAAATAAATCATAACATCTTATTGTCATATATAATAGTATATACAGTATTTTAGGCAAATTGCTTAAATATACATATGTGAGGGAAAAAGTAAGAAGGGAGAAAAACAATAAGCCAAAAGTACTTATTCTTTAAATATTCTATTCCAAGCTTTTCTGTATTTTCCTGGTTGTCTACAATGAGAATAACCTTATAAAAAGAAAGTATATTTTATGTTGCTGGCTATAAAGAAAGTGCAAATCCAAGAGTTAGGGGTTTAGAGGTAAAGCTGGTAAGTAGATGACATGTAGTTTCAGAAGCCAGTGCAGGTGACAAAAGGCAAGAGGTGACTCAGTCCAATATGAGAACAGCAAGAATTGGGTTTGTATTCCAACAACTGGAGCCGATGAAACAGACCATCAGAACGCAGATGTTCCTAGATGTGGTATGGTGTTCTTAATGGAGAAACCATTGATCCAGTGGGTCATATTTCAAAGTTCTTTGTTTAACTGCCCTGAAATAATAGAAGTCAAAACTACTGAGAACTCACCAACATGCCAGGGACTTCTCTGAGCATTTTATATAACTTATATGATGTAATCCCTATAAACATCCCATGAGATAAGAAACTATGATGATGTCCACTCTGCAGAGGAGGACTCAGAAGTTATGTATCCAGCTAGCATCACAAAGCTACATTCCAGGCCCACTGTATCATAATATACTAGCTTCTTATTTTTCAACATTGGTGATTTATTACATGAAGGTTATTGTCTCATCTCAATTTAAGAAAGAACAGTCAGCCACTGGAGAACAGAGGATCATGGGAGAAAGGCCAGCATGGTGCTAGGCATGGATGACCGTGCTGTAGTGTGACATCTTAGTTTTCCTAATAATAGCAACTTTCACTTGCATGTGCAAGGCTGTGTGAAGTAGCTGTGTTAATGTATTTTCATTACCTAATGAGTCTTTTATTTTCATTTTGTGCTCATGCCCAGACAAATAACATAGATTGGGAATCTGTGATATGGGGATAAAACTGTAGCTTTTAAGCTCCCTTTAAAAATATTCTTAACTAGGGGGACCTGGGTGGCTTGAATGGCCAAGCATCTGATTTTGGCTCAGTCATGACCTCACTGTTAGTGAGTTCGAACCCCACATCAGGCTCACAGCTGTCAGTGTGGATCCTGTTTTGGCTCTTCTGTTCCCCTCTCTCTCTGTCCCTCCCTTGCTCACATGTGCTCTCTCTTAAAAATAAATAAAACATTTTAAAATGATTAGTTAAGACTATGTATTTATGAGAATGGTATTTAATTTCCTTGCAACTTCCCTATCTGGACTTAGTATCTGACTTATGTCAGTGCTGTACGGCAAGAGACCAGAACCAAAGACTTCAAGCAAAGCAGGAAACAAATAATGGTCCTGGAATTGAAGAAGCTTCAGAATTGGAACTACTGTAAATTGGGAATCAAGAAGGAACCAGCAGTCAGAAGCTATCAGTCGAGATTTATGGAGGGAACAAATTGAGACAAAAATCAAGGTCAAGTTAATAGTTTTTTTTGAAGGTCAAGTTAACAGTTAAGAAAGCAAATATGGTAGGCAGTATTTGTATCCTTAGATACAAGAAGACCTTACACTCAGGTGACTTCTATTTAAGAAGGCAAACATCATGGTTTCTACCTGCCAAAAGAGTCAGATGTTATGAAGGCCACACAAAGGTCCATGAATCAAAGTAAGTGAGACTTAGAAATGTGTTAAGTAGCATATGGTCTTGCTTTGGGAGAAGTGTATAATCAAGTAAAAGGGATTCTGTATATAATAATTCTTCTACACATGTCTATCAAGTGACAAAGAAAAATGTGCAGCTATTTAGTCACTTATGTGTAAAACTAAACAGAGTTGAAATGCCCTGATTAGGTCTTCAAATATTATGATAGCACCAATAAGAAAAGTTATTTGACTTAACCTTGGTCTAATTTTGGTTACATATATTTATAACACAGGGATGTCTGAGTGGCTCTGTTGGCTGAAACTTGGACTCTTGATTTTGGCTCAGGTCACCATCTCACAGCTTGGATTGTGGGTTCAAGCCCTGAGTCTGGCTCTGATCTTACAGTGTGGAGTCTGCTTAGGAGTCTCTCTCCTTCTCTTTCTGCCCTCCCCTACTTTCTCTCTCTCTCTCAAATAAGAAAATAAACATTTAAAAATTTCAGTAACATAATATAAACTTATGTAATCACTTGCAAACTTTAACTTCTTCCTCCAATGTATTTGACAATCATGACTATCTTTAGAAAAATTGTTGGAAAAGAATTCTTCCAAGACAGTGATAAAGAGGAAGCTTTAATTTGTGTTCTAAGGTCTGGTTTGATGTAACTGTTTTTCTTAAATATTTTAAGAAGCCCGAAAGATGAATAATTCTAAAGAAAATACTCAATTGTTTGAGATGTGCTCAAGCTATCTATTTCCATGAAACAAACTATCTCAATCTTAATGGCATAAAAATAAGCACTTAAAATGCTCAAAGATACTGTGGGTCAGCAATCTGAGTAAAGCACCATCCAGATAGCTTGTCTCTGGTCCATATCGGGCCTCAGCTAAAAAGACTAGAAGACTGGAAGTGACATAACAGCTGAGAGCTGTTAGATATGAAGGTTTCCTCATCCAGGTCTTATGATTTAGGCGTTATGATCCAGGTCTTATGATTTAGGCATTTCACCAAATGCATGCTGGAAATATAGAAACTTCATATATTTGTAAAGAAAGAAGATGAAATCCCTACTGTCTAGTATCTAGCTTCAGTGTCTTCATCCTAGATATTAGGGGTCTTCAAAGCTTCTAGATTTTTTCATCATGATAGAAATGTCCACTTTAGTCTATGAATTTAAGAAATGGCTTGTTTTTAGAAATTAACAATGGGATGATTTGTGAGTATCACATAAAGGTAAAAGCATTTTGGAAAAATTCTAATATCACTGTCTGTATTACACTTTAATTTAATTTAGTCTGAAGATGCAGGTTTATTCATACTATTTTTTCAGATAAACTGAACAAATTGATTCAGAAGATAACAAAAAAGATGAAGAGGAAATTGCTTATGTACTATCTAAAGTACATATTGATTTGGCTGATTTTTGAAAACATTATCAGGAGGAGAATTTTGCTTAAAAATATATACATACTGATTTTATCTATATTTATTTTGTGTTTATTTAAATTTAGTTGGTTAACATACAGTGCATTATTGGTTTCAGGAGTAGAATTCAGTGATTTATCATTTAAACACAACATCCAGTACTCATCACAACAAGTGACCTCCTTAGTACCCATCACCCATCTAGCCCATCTCCCACCCATCACCCTCCACTAACCTTCAGTTTATTTTATATCTTTACAAGTCCCTGTGGTTTGTTTCTCTCTCCTTTCTTTGCACCTTTCCATATGTTCATCTGGCTTGTTCCTTAAATTCCACATGTAAGTGAAATCATATAGATTTTGTCATTCTCTGACTTATTCTTTTTTATTTTTTAATTTTTTTAATTTATTTTTGAGAGACAGAGAGAAATAGTGTGAGCAGGAGAGAGTCAGAGAGAGAGGGAGACACAGAATCTGAAGCAGGCTCCAGGCTCTGAGCTAGCTGTCAGCACAGAGCCCGACCTGGGGCTCGAGCCCACGAACCATGAGATCATGACCTGAGCCAAAGCTGGATGCTTAATTGACTGAGCCACCCCTGATTGACTTATTTCACTTAACATTAGACAGTCTAGTTTCATCCACATTATTGGAAATGGCAAAATTTTATTCTTTTTGAAGGCTGAGTAATGTTCCATTGTATAGATATACCACATCTTCTTCTTTTAAATTTATTTCGTAAATTTTTTTAATGTTTATTCATTTTCATGAGAGAGACAGAACATGAGCAGGGGAGAGGCAGAGACAGAGAGGGAGACACAGAATCTAAAACAGGCTCCAGGCCCTGAATTGTCATCAAAGAGCCCGATGCGGGGCTCAAACTCAAATTTGTGAATGGTGAGATCATGACCTGAGCTGAAGATGGACATTTAACCAACTAAGCCCACCAAGCCACCCCTACCATACCTTCTTTATCCATTCATCAATTGATGAAGATTTTGGCTCTCTCCATAGTTTGACTATTGTTAATAATGCTGCTATAAACATTGAAATAAACATCCAGGTGCATGTACCCCTTTGAATCTGTATTTTTGTGTCCTTTGAGTAAATACCCAATAGTTCAATTGCTGGATCATAGGGTAGTTCTATTTTAGTTTTTTGAGGAACCTCCATGCTGTTCTTCAGAGTGTCTTTACTTGGGAGCACCCACATATATAAATCAATTATTAACAAATATACAGAAACTCATTGATAATAATATCATAATACTAGAGGTCTTTAACACCCCCACCTACAACAATGGACAGATCATCTAAGCAGAAAATCAATAAGGAAACAATGGGTTTGAATGAAACACTGGACCAGATAGACTTGACAGATATAATCAGAACATTTCATGCTAAAGCAGAACAATACACACTCTTCTTGAGTGCACATGGAATATTCTCCAGAACAGATCATATAATGGGTCGCAAATCAACCCTCAACAAGCACAAAAAGACTGAGCTCATACCATGCTTATTTTTGGGTCACAATGCTATGACACTTGAAGTCAACCACAAGAAAAAAATTTGGAAAGCCCTCAAATACATGAAGGTTAAAGAACATTTTACTAAAATGAGTGGGTTAGTCAGGAAATTAAAGAAGAAATAAAACATTTGGAAGCAAATGAAAATGAAAACATGACAGTCAAAACCCTTTGGGGACACAGCAAAGGCAGTCCTAAGAGGAAAGTATATTGCAATACAGGCATTTTGATTTTAGTCAAGTACACAGTAATCAGTATTCTTTAATCCACTTAATCATTAAAAAAATAAACCCTAAATATTACTGAATCTAGGTATGAATGTTTCTGATATTACTTTTTTCTCTCTTGATATTAATTTTAACAAAAATATGGGCAAATTGCAGGATAGAACATACATAAAATAACAGAAATTATTTTTGAATTGATTATCTAGAGTAAACTTGTCAGTTTTACACAAATGAGAACTAAGAACAGAGAGAATACTCCCCTAATTCATGAAACATGAAGCCAAAACTAAGATCATGCATTTACATTCACAAAACATGTGGGTTTTATTTTAAAGGATTGATATAATAAATTTTTATAGATTTGACAGTCAGATACTCAATTTAATGCATTTATTAAACAGATGACTTAGCTCATTATAATGTTAGCCAGTCAGATCAAAACATTTTACTTAGCAACAATATGTTTTCATATTCATAGTTAATAATAATACAGTTAAATTAATCTAAGATGTCTTTTTTTATAAAACATGGTTGAATAAGTTTTAGATACTAATGCCATTCCTGGGATTAGAATTTAGTGTATTTAACGTTTTAACTAAGATACATTGCCAATTATAAAGAGAAATTTTACTTGGTTTCCTGGTTTCCACTAATGGTCTCATATCAGTGCTTTCCTACTTATTAATCTTTCATATGAATTTTATAATGTTCACTCATAATGGATATTTTCACATAATAGATTGTGATATATAATACTTATGTACAAAATACATAGTTATCATGTAGTGCTTCAGACCTAGTTGCTGGAGTCAGAAACTTGGGTTTAAATCCATCCCATATGTACACTGCAAGTGTGTACATATATATACATATGTACATACACATACATATATAAATATGTAGAGACAGGGACAGAAATCACAGAACACTTTTAGTAACATAGAATGTTCCCAATTAATTATTTTAAAGCTTAGTTGTTTTATTAACTATTAACTTGACTTTGAGTTTTATCTTTTACCTGCAAAAATCCTGACTGATGGCTTTTGATGGTTATATAATTTCTTTGAAGATGTAATTATTTTATAATTTAAGGCAAGTGTAAGGGAATTTTAGTACTCTTTTTTATTTAGTTTACTATTATAATACTACAATTTCTTTGATCAATATTTTAAGAATATGGAAATTCTTTTTGGAAGAGCAAATTTCCCAGGAGGGTAGATGCATCTAGTTCTGTGGCTGAACCTGAAATATCTCCTTCATTCCAACTATTTTCTTGATGTAATTTTTATATTACTGGCTAATTTATTTTCTTCTAAGTAAAATTGCATAGCAGAGAAATAAAGTGTGTGTAAAAGTAAGAAGTAAAGGATAACCTGACTGGCAGAGAATTCTAGCAGGATTCATTGCAGAGAAATGAAAGCAAGAGTTGAAGATTTTAAACATGCCAATGATTTTTCAGCGTTCTTTGATGAATTATACATGCCCTATACATTAAATACAGGTTGCATTTGGGGGAGAAATAAATCTTGTTAAGAAAGCAGAGAAAGGTGATGTGAATAAAGGAAAACATATATAATACTTACTGTAATACTCATCTGTGAACAACAGGTTGTGTGAATGTGTGTGTGTGTGTGTGCACGTGTGTGTGCAATAGTATCTTGGGGCTTTATAAAGATTAAAAATGAATTCACTAAGAGTAAATATAAATTTATTCCTTAATAATATCATCACAGCTAACAACAAGAGTAACTACCATTTATTGTATAAACTGTGCCATGATCTCTTAGGAGCTTTGAATTCATTCTCTCTTTCAGTCATTTTACCATCTCCATGGGGTAGGCAACATAAGGAATCTGAGGCTTAGAGAGATTAGTTTGCAAAATTGTAGAGCTCATATTCCTAAGACCTTTTGTCCTAGGAGAAGAGTTTTCAAGGAAAGGAGTTACCAACTGGCAGGGACAACTCACCCTGATCACAACAAAGAGGTAGGTTTCTTCTTCATATGGTAGACAGAGGTAATACATTAGGAAGTTAGTAATCACTGGGGTATTTTTGGTACTTTTATATCAAGTTCTATCTATAAACAGTCTATTATAGTAATTACCATGGTAACCAGCATCTCAGATTTCTCTCCAACATAGATCTTGACCACCCCAATTATCAGGCAACCTAGACCAGCAAAATGGTAGCCACAGGTAAAAGAAATTTAACAGGAAAAGGAAGTCCTTGAGACCTACAATGGAAAACCCTGTAAGTTATCCCTCCAATCCTTTTTTTTTGTATATTTTCATCACAAATTGTGACCATTGACTATTTCCAAGAATGCATAACTGTATAGGATGAACCTAAGTATACATGAAATTGAGTAGGTCTGAGTATAGAGTGGACTGTAGCAGATTATCTCAGATCCCTTCAGATTCTTTTTTTCCGATTTTTGTATACTTAGTTCCTGATTTTGTATATTAAATATCCAAAGAAAAGTAACTGTAGTTTATTCTGAACACTGCTATGGGGTAGTGGAGTCCTCTTTGTCCACTGCCAGAGAGCCAGAAGTTTCTTGTCAGGAGAGCAATTAACCAATGACTGACAGGCATAGAGAAATATGAAAGCTCACATCTTATGCTCTAGCTGGGTGAAAGGTATGAAAGCAACTTACTGTGTGAAGTTTCCTTGGAAACTAAAGGAGGCTAAACTAAACTAAAGGAGTCTAAAACTGTCTTCTGCAGGACTTTGCCTATGATTGTTCCCTTTTTTTGATTCTCTCCTTTCTCTTACTTCTTGTTCACTTTTTCCGTGGTAGCATTTTCTTAATAAATTATATGGGTGTGAATCCTTATCTCAGAGTCTGCTTTTGAAAAACACAATCTAAGAGCAGATACAATTTTAATACAAGAATGCACAAGCTTATAAAATTGTTGGAAAGGCTGCACAGAATTGCTCTTTCAGAGAAAAGACCACTTCTGACACAACCAGGAATGAGGGAAATCAAATAACACCACTGGAGCAATTTCAATTCAAACATTTCACCATCATAGCTGAAATCTAGGTAACAAAACATTAAGATCAGAAAGATGCCACACCCATCACCTGAAACCTATACAGCTGATGACTAGATACTAGAATTATGAGTGTATCTTTCCCACCACACCCCCAAAACTACTGCCTGGATATTGCTGGAGAAGCCCATATCTCTGTGGTCTTGTTTGCCACTGATAACAGTCTAAATTAGCAATGTAATTTGTATCCAAGCTCTAGCTATGGCAGGTTCTGGGAAATGTTGTTTATACCTTGAAATATTGAGAATTTAAACAGCAGTCAAATTAATCCATAAACCACATTTACAGTAATGGTTATGTCTGTAGGATAATTCCAAGAGGCAATGTTCTGGGTCATAGATAATACATATTTAAAAGCTTTATAGAAATCGGCTATTGTACTTCATTGAGGTTTTACTCATAATGTGTTTTTGACAATTGAACCATGACTTTAACAGTTGGCTTCTAAGGCTGTCCAGCTTAATCTTATGGCTGACTTTTAACTCTTGTTCATGATCTTGCTTTGACTTTTTTGAAGACTTCCTATAAAAATTTCCTCATCTGACACCATTCACAGTCCTAGCAGGATGATAACTTTTTAAGTATTTAATATTTTGAAATTCACTGTAATAAAAGTCATTCTCCATTAGCTTTAATCCAGTGTTTTTTTATATTCTTTTTAAAACGTGGCAGACAGAACCAAAATGCTAATCCAGATAGTTTTCACTAAAATAATATAAAACAAGAAACTATAAAAACTTAAAAATTAGATGGTATTTTAGGTATCTTTAGTCAGCTCCTATACTATATAAAAGTTTATGATACTTGTCTAAGGTTGCACAACTAGTTGGATACAAAGGTGAACATAGAACCCAGCTCTTAATGTCTGGTAGATTTGACTTTCTACTACATTTTCACTGACTTTAAATGGATGGCAAAATCTCACCTACAGTTTCACCATACATTCAGGTTTCAAAGAGTCTCAATATCAAAATCTACTTTTAAAACTTTACTAACAATTGTCCTCAGAAGTCCCTGAACTTATATTATAAAATTATAGTTCCTGTTGACAAAGTGATAAGCAAATCATATGAAATAAAATTATTCAAATGTTTCTGACATAAATAAAAGAAAAATAATTTCTTTCCATTTAGGAGCATGTTCTATCATGAAAAGATAAAAATATTTGTGGGGTTTTTTTTTTTTTGGCTTTATATCACAGCTCAACATCCAAGCAGAAGAAAACCAGTTCTGAATGTCATTTCCTTTGCTCTCATTTCTCACAGTTTCCACAGTACTTTGAGAAAGAGGTACCGATACACGTACTGAGTGATTACACTGCATCTCCAGGCCCCAGTGTACTGAGACCTCTGTGGGACTGGGGGATGGAGGCAGTTAGCCAAACACCCGATGATAGATTTAAACGTAGATCAGCTCACCCGTGAACAACACAGGTTTAACTATGCTGGACCACTTATATGTGGATTTTTTAATGCATACTGTACAGTACAATAAATATATATTCTCTTCCTTATGGTTTTCTTATTAATATTTTCTTTTCTCTAGCTTACTCTATTATAAGTATACAATATATAATACATAGAACATACTGAATATGGGATAATTGACTGTTTACATTATTGGTAAGCCTTCTGGTCCATATTAGGATATTAGTAGTTAAGGTCTGAGGAAGTCAAGTCATATGCTGATTTTTGACTGCATGAGAATTAGTGCCCCTAAACTCTACATTGTCCAAGGGTTAAGTGTACTAGTTACCTATTGCTGGGTAACAAATAACTCCCAGACCTAGTAGTTTAAAATGAACAGATGTATTTAGTATTTCTCAGTCAAGCCACTCCAAATTTCTGAACAACAGAATCTATTTTCTATTTTAGTAAAAATTAAAATATTCTTTTTTTCATTATCCATTTAGTGATAATTTTACCAAACATCTGTCATAAATATATTTTCTATAGACTGATGCACCACTGTAAAACTTTCTGTTGATATAGGTTCCCCCGTCAAAATCTCCCATTCCTTCACTAAAGAGGAAGGCCTTTAGTGCTAGGAAAGCACTTAATCAAGGGCTGATTTTTCTTCTTTCATGATTCCCAATAATTTGCACTGCATTGTGCGTATATTGCATTTGGTAAAGAGGAAAAAGAAAGTGACTGAAAGCACTGTCACCTATACTGTTATAGTAGTCACTAGCCATGTTGTCTATTTGAATTTATAATTGATAAAAAAATTGACAAGATTTTAAATTCAACCTTTCAGTCCTATCCACCACATTTCACATGTTAAAATAACCACATGTGGCTGGTGTCAACAGCACAAAGCATTATTAGCATCAGAGAAAGTCTTATTAGAAAATGCTGGAGCCTAGCCAGTCCTCAACTTATTCTACATGTATCTGTGTTCCTCACATGTACATGTATATTGTAAAACAAGGTCACTTCCTAGTGACTATAGAAACTGCTCTTCTTTCTTAGATACTACAACTTAGGCATTCTTTCTTCTCTTTCCTTGCATTCACCTCACATGTCTTTCTTCTCCAAGTCTCCTAAGTCTTCACCACAGAACAGTGGCGTCACTGTCAGCAAAACACTTTGAAGAAAAGTGAGGGACTCAGCACTCCTGCCGTACTCTTCTAGAGAATTCTACTCACTAACCTTCTCAGCTCTGTGGCCAAGAGTCCCCAAAATATTTAATTTCTTCTTTTTTTTTTTACATTGGCGAACATGATTAAACTACACACAAAATATCTATAATGACATTAACAGTATCTTACTTTAATTAGCATATGATAAAAGAATGTCTCTTACTTCTGACCACCAGAGAAAGATGTACCGTGACTAAGTGAATTATATGTTTAGCCATCTTTTGATCTGGGCCATCAGATACTAGTTACCTGGCACCAAGGATAGTCGGCAAGCATGAGGCTACTTTGTTTTGTTTGCATAAGTGGCTTCACTGCATGAAGAAAGAGTGAAAATGGGGCAGAGGCTCCCCTGGCCAGGAAAAGAGGGTGGAATACTGTGTTTAAGGAAGATTGTTCAAGAAGATTTCTTCATATTGGGCAGAATCAATCCTGTCTTAGTCACTCCGGTAAAATTTTCAGTAACTCTTTCTTCACATGTGCCTTGTAGAGTTTTACGTGTTTTTTATTTCTTGTCTATGAAGATTTAAAGCTATAAATATCCTTTTTAGAAATTATGGCAAAAATTAGAGGATGTTCATGTATGAATTTACATACCCACAAGACTTATTCAATCCTAGTTTCTTCTGAAAGGCAAAATAATCTTACTCGGTACTTGGAACACTTAATAACCTGTCATTTTTTCTGTCTCCACAATTTTCTTTCTCTATATAATCTCAGAAATAGAAGGTTATGAGAAACAAAGGGATAATCCTTATACTAAGTTCTTTTCCTATTATTTGCAGAAGTAAAAGTATAGAAAAAATTTTAATGGATATTCACTTGCTTCAAGGCCAGCTAAAGGGGAAAGTCTTAGTTTTGCCCTTTAGTGGGCCAAGTAGAGAGGCAAACTCTGGTAAGAGGTGAAGTGTCAGTGGAGGTGTAAGAATCCCTGAAATCCTTGGAAGAGCATAAAATGAATACAATCCTGGGTTATACCAAAAGATATCTCTGAACCCCTTACCTTACACTTTCTATCCTTTCCTCATCTGTCATTCTTTCTCCAAATTTTAAATCCACATTTGAAGCCAAGGAACTACGTGGATGGTTCAAATTATGCTATTTATTTAGCTTTATTTCAAGTGGGTGAAGTAAACTTTGCAAAGGATCTTGGAACTTAATCATTGGTTGTGCACTGAATCCTTAAGAAGATACATTTTAAAATCAAAAGACTGACTCATCAGTGCATTTTTGTACAAAACTTATAAATAAATTGGAAATTGTCTTCAGTGCTCCTTACTCTTCTTTTCTTTCTTTCTATCATGTGGCATTGATTAAGAATGTTGTTGTAATAGAATATGGGGGGGGGCTACATAAGAAACTCTGATTTGGTGACATATTGGTAATATATTCTAAATCCCACTCAAACTATTATGTTGAGCTAAAGATGACTTCACAGACAACTAGAACGTTTACCGCATTATGGCATGGTTTATTTAGAAGTTAATGTATGTCCTCCCTGGGAAAAACAACATTAGTCCAACTTAAAATAAGAACTAAGATGGAGCACCTGGGTGGCTCAGTTGGTTAAGCCTCCGACTTCGGCTCAGGTCATGATCTCACGTTCGTGGGTTCGAGCCCCATGTGGGGCTCTGTGCTGACAGCTAGCTCAGAGCCTGGAGCTTGCTTCAGATTCTGTATCTCCCTCTCTCTCTGACCCTCCCCGCTCATGCTCTGTCTCTCTCTGTCTCAAAAATAAATAAAACATTATGAAAAAAAGAACTAAGCATTGTAAACACACTCCTTTGAGTCATGGGCTACTAATCAATAAAATATTGGTTTTATTTTTATAATAGAGTACTTTAGAAAAACTCACCTGGTACAGAAGCAATTTCATTAAATAACCAATTTTCCTTGTTTCTTTAATTAAAAAATTAAAAATGTTAATAGCATTCTGGCAGAAATAATGGCATTATCTGGGCACTACATACTGGTAACTCCCTACGAAACTTATAGTCAGGAAACCTTCCATACAATCCTTTCTCTATCTAGAAATCACTTTGGATATTGGACAAGTTACAAAATCACACCCTGTGTTAGTTTATTAGGGCTGCTGTAACAAAGTACTACAAACTGGGTGACTTTAAGCAACAGAAATGTATTGTGCCATACTTCTGAAACCTAGAACTCTAAGATCCAGGTGTTGGCAGTTATGGCTCTTTTTGAGGGCTGTGAGGAAGAACCTGTTCCAAGCTTCTCCTCTAGTTTCTGGAGGTGGTGGCGGTCTTTGACATTCCTTGATGTATAGAAGCGTTACTTCAATTTCTGTTTTCATCATCCACATGGTGTTCTCCTTGTGTGCATGTCTCTGTGTCCAAAATTTTCCTTTTTACAAGGAATCATCATACTGAAGCCGAGCCCATTCTAATGACCTCACTTTAACTTGAATAATTACATCTGCAATGACTGTTCTCAAATAAGTTCACATCCTGAGGAACTATGGGTTAGGACCTCAATCTATGAATTTTGAGGACACAATTCAAGCCATTACACACTTGAATCAGTTTTTTTCATCTCTAAAATGTTGGATTTGATGTTACTCAAGCTCTATTTGGATAAGAATTTTTAAAATATAAAAATCAATTCAATCATATGATTGGTATACACAAAACTATCAAAAGATCAACAATAATCAACTTAAAATATGCATAAAATGAACACAACTTAAATATAAAATATTGCTAATACCATGTTTCATATATCCTTCCACTAGTGTATATCTCCTTATATTTTCTAAATATGTGTTGTCAGTGTTTTTAATTTGAAGGGGAAAAAGAGATTACAAAATATAATGTTTCTTTCATTTGTGGGTGCTTAAAAGCATGCTAATAAACTAGAAATTCATCTTTGCCTTCTAAATCTTTTTTTGTTAGAAATGGGCAGTGGACTACTATTTAGAAAGACAAATTGACATCTAACAACATACTAGAGCATGTGCCTGCATTTCTGCATAATAGCAACTCTGGAATGTATAAGCTTCTGTCAAGTGGAAATGTTACCCAGAGTGACTAAACTAGACTGTGTCAAAGGAATCACTCAATAAAGTAAATATATTCTATATTTAGTTGCAGCAGCCAGAGTCTTAAAATGGATTCCTGGTGTTCATGTCGTCATGCAATAAATACCCTCCCATTAAGTGTCAATGGTATCTAACTTCTGAATGCAAAATACAAAAAAGTTGAAGGGACGTACGGGATTATGTGTATATGACCATATGATTATATTACACAAACTTATAAGGCCTGTTTTGTTGGACTCCTTCTCTCTTACTCTGATTTTGAAGAAGCAAGAGACTTTGAGGGTGAACCTCATGTGGCAGGAAACTGCAGGGAGCCTTCAACATGAGGGTTGCCCACAAGGCATACATGTCTTCAGTCCTACAACTTCAAGGAAATGAATGCTGCCAATAACTATGTGAGTTTGCAAGTGAATCTTTCTGCCACCGAGCCTCAGATAAGACTCTATGCCTGGCCAATGCCTTGATTGCCACCATTTGAGTCCCCAAAGCAAAGGACCCAGTAATGCTATGCTCAGATTCATGATCCACAGAAAATGTTAGGTAATAAATGTGTGTTGTTTGAAACAGCTAAATTTGTGATAATATTGTTAGACAGCAATTGGTAACAAGTACATCAGTGAATTTACTTTATCTGCTAATCTTTGGGATATATAGCCTAAGTTGGCTCTATGTTGTCTATAACAAATGTTTTGAGTGCTTGCTAAGTACTGTACGAGGTATTCTGCATCCCTTATTTTATTTAATTTCCAGGTTGGGAGTCTCTTATTCTAAAATTGCAAGTTTTTCTTTCTAGATGAATCAATCTTAAAGGATGCTCAGTAAGCACATATTTCTTACCTATAATTTTTAAAAACTTAATAGTATTAAAAATAAAGACAAATTATCAAAGCTTGGAGAGGAATCACCAAACATTGTGTATTCTCTATAAGCCTAGATTATTACTAAGTATAACAGACTAAGGGGAGGAAGCATGAGTATTGATTATTTTAACTTAAATCAATAATTAATTCAATTCTAGATACAAAGAATGAGAGAAGATACAAATGGTCAAGTACTCTACATATCCTAAAGCTGAAAAGCAAATCTTGGATAGAAGAGAAGGACAACCAAATTCAGTTCAAATCATCTGAGCCAACTGGTAGGAGAAGAAGGCCCTGACCTTACAACACATGGTGATATGAATAGACACCCTCAGCACCAGGAATATTTGGGAATTGACAGATTCTTCACTGGTGGAATTACTCTTCAGCAAGGGCTACAATGTTCTCAAACTCATGCACAGTCCAATAAGGTATTCACATATAACATAGTAACAGATTGTTTTCTACTTTGCCCCTTCTTTCCAGATTATGTCCCCATGGAACAAATACTGTCATATTGTATAATTTAAGTGACACAAACATTTTGTGTGAGACTTCAAACATGGCACTATATCTGAAAGACATGAATGGCCTATTGAGAAGACCTGAAATTCCCCTGCCATGGGGAGTTGATTCATAACCAGTGGTGCTATTGTAAGAATTGAATTCACTCCAATCAAAGGGTTCAGAATGAGAACGGATGTTTTTGTCTGGAATTATTTTTCAAGCAATTGCTACAGAGGTCATCATTAGTAAGGATATGTCAGAAAATAAAATATTCATACTCCATTAGGAACTTGGGTAAAACAATGCCACAAACACATCTTTAGTACTCAATGTTTCTGGACATTCTCTCTGATAATAAAAAATAAATTTTAAAATGAGGAAAAAGGATAGTTTATAGTATAATAATGTTAAATTAATTTTAAATATCATTTTAATACAATTGTTTTCTCTAGTTTTCTTGAATCTGGCTTCTTTTATCCTTAAAATTAACAAAAATTATAATTTCCTCAACAATTATCTTCAATAGTTAGAAATGATGAAAGGAATATCCACCAATATCATACTATCACATCGGAAATAAAACACCTGACTATCAGTAATTACACAGGATATAGTGTAACAGTTTCAGGGATTTTATATCTATTTCCTATTCTTTTGATGATAGCATCAAATTTTCTTCAGAGAAATTATTTCTCGCTTATTGTTTACAGTCTTAGTGAAAATATCAAACACTGTGTTTATGCTTAGAATCCAAGCTTGAGTATAAAAATCAAGGAAGGTTCAGACAAATGAGGCAAGTTAGGGTAATTAAAATCTCCCTCCCAAGATATTGACTCTAAAGAAATGATAAAAGGGCAGAAAACAGATTGACCCCAAACCATTCAAAAATATAAATTGTTAGCTCCCACCACTTGAAAACCCAGACTGTTATTGTTTCTGAGCCTAGTTCTTTATTTTTTTTATTGGATTGTGTAGGCTAATCCATGTTCTTTCAATGATTTCTCCTTTATTTAAAATATTTAAAGTGGTTTTAATTTTTTTGCCATCAAATAACTTCAGTAGTAAGAAACTCATTCAAAAGGCTTAGTTTTAGGAAGTATCTTGAAACAAATTGTTGTGCTTGAATTGGTACCTGGGTAGAAAGAATATTGAGCAGTAAGAAACAAGTTATATTTCACATTAGGAGCCTAAAACTTATAGTACAAAATATCAAAAGATTAAATTAAACTGTTTCTGTAACCAGGGAAAAGATCTGGATAACCAGGCAGCTATTGCCATAGAATATAAATAAATAAATATATAAACAAACAAATAAGCAAACAAGGCAAGAAGTAAATATTTTGCTGCATCGGACTACATTTAACATGAAGAATGAAACAACAAAATTCAGATCTGTAAAGTCTCACCTCAAACACAGAATAAAATTCAGAAAGTTTGCATTATAGAAAATAGTTATATCTTATTTATTTTGTCATGAAGCTCAGACCACCCAAGTAATCGGAGTTGGATTCTACAGAATTAGTGCAGCAGTTAAATTCACAGCTTTGTCTTGTCTTGTATATAAAATAGAATAGTCTAAATACCCACCAGAGGAGATCTCAATGGATTTAGAAGAACCATAGCATCAATTCACTCAAGTATTTTGAAAACAAAACTTACTTTATGTACTTGACCAACTAAGTGGAAGAGCTTGTCAGATAAAATTGCTTCTTCTTTGCCGAAAACTTTAAAACTAATACCTTCTCATCTTTCACCTCTGACTGCAAGTAGGCTTGTAACATGACTCTTTTAACATTGTAACTTGGGTATAGATTTAAAAAGTTAATGTATAAAGAAAAAGCTCACATGGAGAAAGACATACAGGAACTTTCTAACATATAATTAAGAAGTCTATGAAACAAATTAGGAGTGGGCTTTAAAAGGCACTCTATCAAGAAAAATCACAAATTTAGGTCATAAAGAATTTATGGATATGGGAGTATTTAACAGAGACAACTCATTTGATGTCTTAACCCAGGTAGAAATCTCTGATTTGTAGCGATTTAATAGGTTAGATAATTCAGCCATAGCTATAACAAGGACTCATTTTATATTATACTGAAGATTATGGCCACCAAATATAAAAGAAGAAATTCAATAGTATCATGAAAAATATAAAAGTATAAGTTCAATAGTATTATAGGAAGAAATACTAGCTTTGCTATTTTTCACCCAATAATTCCCAAAAGGGCTCTAATGACAGATTTTGAAGAATAGACTGGAGACTAGAGCAGCTAAATTCTTTACAAACAGCCTATTCACTGTTCTATCATAGACAGAAATACTGGTGAGAATGATTGCAAATACTTGTTGGCTTCCTTATTGCAGTAGAACTATACCTCCAGACATATAATGGGTTAACTAACACAACAGTCAACTGGACTTATAAAAGTGCTAAGGGCTTTTTTTAGTATATAATGATACTATATAAACATAGACCTCAGGCTATAGTTAATAAATGAGATTGCTAGATATAAAACTGAAAGTCAGGGCGCCTGGGTGGCTCAGTCAGTTAAGCATCCGGCTTCGGCTCAGGTCATGATCTCACAGTTCATGGGTTCAAGCCCCACGTTGGGCTCTGTGCTGACAGCTAGCTCAGAGCCTGGAACCTGCTTCAGATTCTGTATCTCCCTCTCTCTCTGACCCTCGCTGTCTCTCTCTGTCTCTCAAAAAAAACAAAAATTTAAACTGAAAGTCAGCCCATTAATGGGCTTGAATGATAAAAGCAAAATGAAGTCATATGGATTCTACCTGTGCTTAAAAATTTGTAAGTTCCTAGAAATAAAATAGAATGCCAGGTGAAGTAAACTTGTAAAATGACACCATGTAGTCATTACAATCCTATTGAGTCTATCATGAGGTATACCAAGGTCAAAATTAAAGCAAAACAAACAGAAAACAAAACCAAAAAAAATGAAAAAACACCAACTTAAAAGTAAACAAACTCAGGACTATTGAATAGAAGACAAATTTAGCCATAATACTAGAGTTACTACTCCTCATTCATTTCTCTGACTTAAATGTAGTCATAAACTGTTACATTATTATGTAAAGGTATAACAAATATCCTCGAGAGTGACTCTTGCTGTGGTACACAAATGCACACTCTGATCTTACTCAGTAACTTTTCTCAAAGTTATCTATGCCATTTATTCAGATAACAAGATAAGGCAGGGGGAAGGGTAAAGGACTACACAAAACTCTGTCCGGGCTTATTTGATAACAGCTGTAATTCCTAGGACACACAAGGTAACCCGGTTCACTAGTCAGAGCAGGGAATCGTGGTGCCAAATGATGAGTAGAGATATGACCCTGGAACACTTGATTGTGGGGTCCTGAACACTACAGATGTTAGTTCCCAAATTACAAAGGATAGGTTTGGAATAGTTATCTTCCATAATTGTGGAAACTTTTTGTTGACATCTTCAGTTATGGAAAAATATATAATGGCAAGAAGGTATGTTTGGAAGCCATATGTCTCCCTTGCCCACCAAAAGCATAGCAGCAATTACAAACTCCCACTTGATCCATGGAGATTCAGAGAGATTGATGACCACGTTGAAGAGTATACCCAATGTTTTAAAATTCAATTTATTTTCGTCTTTCGTTGGCCAGCTTGGATTATGTAGAATATTGATAGAATATAGAAAATAAGAGCAGAACGTGATCCACTCAAGCAAAGAGAATCTCCAATTTTAAATGCTGTGCTACGTGTGGTTTTCCCACTGAAATATATCAAAACATCTCCTAGCAAACAGTATGTAGCTATTAAAATGATGGCTATTTGTCTTTATTTAACAAAAAGATATAGAAAACATCTATTTTCAATTGGCAAGGGTAAGAATATGCAACAGTTCCCTTTACTATTGTGCCTTAGCAAGATTTTAACTCTTTTATTTTGTGTTTTCATTTAGTATTCAAGGAATGTAAGCATGTCAACTCTTCAACTAAACCTGGCACTAGTTACTTATGCTGACTGACTCTGGGGAATAGAAAAAAATACTTCATTAAGATACATACAATTCATAAGAATGTTGGAATATAAATCTACAAAAAATATAGAAATTTGGGGATATAAATTCATGAAAAAATACAATTGTTCTGTTGACTGGGATATGTTAGCCAAGCCTCACAAGCACAGACTGAATTTATAAGAAATGTGAATTCATGGACATTAAAACATTATCAGGAAACTTTTTTAAAAGTGCTAATTAAGAGAATGAAGAGAGTTGAAAATTTAGTTTGTAATCTTAATAGTAAAGAAAGTGATTTCTAAAAAATATAGTGCAAAGAGATTAAAATTACATAAGTTAAAATACATGGATATTAATCAATAGACTTAAAAGAGAACACATCCTGGAGCACTTGGGTGGCTCAGTTGGTTAAGTGTTTGACTCTTGATCTTGATTTTTGGCTCAGGTCATGGTCTCACAGTTTGTGGGATCAAGCCCCACATTGGGCTTTGTGCTGACAGCATGGAGCCTGCTTGGTATTCTCTCTTTCCCTCTATCTCTCTACTTCTCCCCATGCTCTCTCTCTTAAAATAAATAAACATTTTTTTAAAAAAGAGAACATATCCAGGTAAAATGGTCAACTTCAAAAAACAACAAAAAATGAAACTATTATTATTACAGATTTTTTTTTAAAAAGCACTACTTACAGTGAATGAAAATAGCACTAGAATAAGAATTCTTATCCGTAACATAAGATGCCAAAATATTTCTGTTCTCATTTTCATTCTTTCCTTCCCATGCCCCACTCCTATCCCCACTGCCTCTAGTCTTCTGGATAATTTCTGATAAACCTTTATGTACTGTCAAGTCCTTGTCACAGAAGATTTTTTGTTCTCCAAGGCTGTGTTAAGCATAGAACCTATGTAATCACCATCACTATAAACTTATTATTCCTCTGTCTCTCAAATAAAATTTCAGTCTCCTTGAGGATAAGGGACTATGGTGAATTTATTCAGAAATCTCCAGGGCCAACCTAGTACTTGACAAATAACAGGTTTTCAATAAAGTTACAATATATTCTTTGCATTATCCTCAAGAAAATTAGAAAGATAATTGCTTTGCTCCACTTTGGAATTTCTCACCAGTTAGATGAATAATACCAGTTTAAAGCAAAAGGGAGGGCTATGAGAACATAAGACCATTCACTGAATCCTGGAATAGCATTCAACTCCTTAACTCTAGTTTCTTCCTCTTCCTCCTGGTATTGGTTCAGCACACTCATTACTTCTCTCCCTTTCAACCTGCTGTAAGGTACAGTGTTGTTATATGTGTGGTTCTGAGCTCTTTTCTTGGACAGCAAAAATGCTATCACAAAGTATACAATCCTGCCCCTATGCTTTTGTTAACTTTAAATTGGACAAAGAGCAACTTTATTTTTTTTTTAAAGTGCATTTGGAAAAGCAGAGGAATTGAAATTTGAGACAAGGAAGCTATGGCAGACCATAGGCAAGTCTGAAGAAACAAAGGGAAGGTCAGTTCTTACTTGGTTTTAGGAAGAAATTAGGGAGGAATGTTTTAAGCAAAAATTTTTTAGAGAAGGAAAGATTTGAGGCTACAGTAGTTGGCGTTGGCTGCAGGTAGTTATTACTGGGACAGGGAGGGATCTTCCTTCCTTTTCTTAAAGGCAGGAGTGAAATCCTCTGTGAAAATGTCCTCTCTTGTTGACACAATTACCTTCCTTCTTCCCGCTGGTTATGCAGACTCAGAGTGGTACCTGAGAGCTCCCCTTTAGTGCTTCAGACTCCATTCTAAATGAGGCTTCCTTTATTATTTTCACACCTTTGGCCATAATCTGTCCTCCTCCTTTACCCAATAATCCATTTCAATTTGAAGTTCACTATTGGTATATAGGTACCTTTTTTCCACTTGTCCTAGATGTGACACACATTAATATATTGGATAGATCCTTTCCTTCTGGCCTGTGATTTCTGATCTTTATAAGACTACATTATGATAATCATGTATAATTTAAATGCTACTTGAAAGTCAGAATACGTCCTCAGGAACAAAAAAATCATAGAACATGCTTTGCAAATTACCAGGCTTTGAAAAAAACAAAACAAAACAAAACAAAGCAAAACGAAACAAAACAAAACACAATGGTCAAAAAAATTATCTATTTTTGGCTCTAAAGATTAAAGAGGTTTTGAAATAAACAATGCACTGATTTTTTTCTAGGTATAACATAGTTTGCTAGGTAAAGGAATACATGATCAGAAATCTAAAATTTTGAGGGATATTGCCAAATCTGTCACTAAAGCAATAGCTGCCTAAGAAAAATCTTTGGACTCCCTTGCGCAAGTTGTACTAGATAATAGAATTGCTCTTGATTTCTTCCTAGTGGAGCAAGGTAGAATTTGTTTTGTGATAAACGCATCTTGTACTTGGATGAATATCTCTGGCAAAGTAGAAACAGAAACTAGATAAAATCTGGGCACAAACCAAGTAGTTAAATGCAGAGCCCACTGGTTCTTTAATCTTTTAGCTGCTGCCCTCAGAAATCCTTTCCTAGTTCAGATTACTCCTCCAATGTGAACTCGGCATTTTGTTTACTATTTTTGGAATTTTGTCATCACAAAACATCTCCTTTGTACAGGTCAAAGGGCACCATCTAGATAATGGTCGCTCAGCATTTAGAAAAGAGTTCTAAGCCTTATGGGTCACAACATGGGGCAGTTCCAGAGACTGCAGAAGATATGTGGCCATAAGAAACTTGACAGGAAAGCCTTTCTTGGCTCTGGCACTCCTGTTGCTCAAATGTGGCCTAAGATTCCTAAGGAATCACTTTGCCAAGTGATTTGATAGACTGAGAATAAGCCTTACGTGAGGAGGGATCCATGATGCTTGATGGCTAATCAGCAAACAATAATAATTTCCAATGGTTGATGTTTTCAGAGAAAGATCTAGATCAAAAGGGGGAAATGTGAAAAAATGACATGACTGGAGTTATTTTTTTCCTTTTCTTTTTTTCTTTTCCTTATGATTTTGTAATGTTTATTCTTTTTTATTTTTTATTTTATTTTATTTATAGTTTATTGTCAAGTTGGTTTCCATATAACAGCAGTGCTTTTCCCCACAAGTGCCCTCCTCCATGACCATCATCCCCTTCCCCCCTCACCCTTCAGCCCCTTGTTTGTTTATAGCATTCAAGAGTCTTTCATGATTTGCCTCCCTCCTTCCCTCTAAGTCTTTCTCCCCCTTCCCCTTCCCATGGTTTCCTGTTAGGTTTCCCCTGTTAGACCTATGAGTGCAAACATATGGTATCTGTCCTTCTCTGCCTGATTTATTTCACTTAGCATGACACCCTCAAGGTCCATCCGCTTTGCTACCAATGGCCATATTTCATTCTTTCTCATGGCCATGTAGTACTCCATTGTATATATAAACCATATCTTCTTGATCCATTCATCAGTTGATGAACATTTAGGCTCTTTTCATGATTTGGCTATTACTGACAGTACTGCTGTGAACATTGGGGTACATGTGCCCCTATGCATCAGCACTTCTGTATCCCTTGGGTAAATCCCTAGCAGTGCTATTGCTGAGTCATAGGGGAGTTCTATTCATAGTTTTTTGAGAAACTTCCACACTGTTTTCCAGAGCGGCTATACCAGTTACATACCCACCAACAGTGTAGGAAAGTGCCCATTTCCCCACATCCTTGCCAGCATCTATAGTCTCTTGCTTTGTTCATTTTAGCCATCTGATTGGCATGAGCTGGTATCTCAGTGTGGTTTTGATTTGTATTTCCCTAATGATGAGTGATGCTGAGCATCATTTCATGTGCCTATTGGCCATCTGGATGTCCTCTTTGGAAAAGTGTCTATTCATGTCTTCTGCCCATTTCTTCACGGGATTATTCGTTTTTTGGATGTGGAGTTTGGTGAGTTCCTTGTAGATTTTGGATACTAGCCCTTTATTCGATATGCCATTTGCAACCATCTTTTCCCATTCCGTCATTTGCCTATTTGTTTTCTTGACTGTTTCCTTTGTAGTGCAGAAGCTTTTTATCTTGATGAGGTCCCAATAGCTCATTTTTGCTCTTGATTTCCTTGCCTTTGGCGATGTGTCGAGTAGGAAATTGCTGTGGTTGAGGTCAAGGAGGCTGTTTTCTGCTTTCTCCTCTGGGGTTTTGATAGTTTCCTATCTTACATTCAGGTCCTTCAGCCATTTTGAGTTTATTTTTGTGTATGGCATATGAAAGTGGTCTAGTTTCATTCTTCTGCATGTTGTTCTCCAGTTCTCCCAGCACCACCTGTTAAAGATGCAGGTTTTTTTCCATTAAATTCTCTTTCATGCTTTGTCAAAGATTAATTGGCCATACATTTGTCTGTCCAGTTCTGGGTTCTCTATTCTATTCCATTGGTTTGTGTCTCTTTTTATGCTAACACCATACTGTCTTGATGATGGCAGCTTTGTAGTAGAGGCTAAAGTCTGGGATTGTGATGCCTCCCATTTTGGTTTTCTTCTTCAATATAACATTGGCTATTCGGGGTCTTTAGTGGTTCCATACAAATTTTAGGATAGTTTGTTCTAGCTTTGAGAAGAATGCTGGTGCAAGTTGGATTGGGATTTCATTGAATGTGTAGATTGCTTTGGTTAATAATGACATTTATCAATGTTTATTCTTCTGATCCATGAGCACGAAATGTTTTTCCATTTCTTTGTGTCTTCAATTTCCTTCATAAGTTCTCTATAGTTTTCATTGTACATGTCTTTAACATCTTTAGTTAAGTTTATTCCTAGGTATTTTATGGTTTTCCGTGCAATTGTAAACGGAATCAGTTTCTTTATTTCTCTTTCTGTTGCTTCATTATTGGTGTATAGGAATGCAACTGATTTCTGTACATTGATTTTTGTACCCTGCAACTTTGCTGAATTCATGGATCAGTTCTAGAAGGCTTCTGGTGGAGCTGACTGGGTTTTCCATGTAGAGTATCATGTCATCTACGAAAAGTGAAAATTTGATTTCTTCGTTGCCAATTCTGATGCCTTTAATCTCCTTTTGTTGTCTGACTGCTGATGCTAGGACTTCCAGCACTATGTTAAACAGCAGTGGTGAGAGGGGACATCCTTGTCGTGTTCCTGATCTCAGGGGGAAAGCTCTCAGATTTTCCCCATTGAGGATGATATCTGCTGTGGGCTTTTCATAAATTGCTTTTATGATGTTTAGGTAAGTTCCTGCCATACCGACTTTCTCAAGGATTTTTCTTAGAAAAAATGCTGTATTTTGTCAAATGCTTTTTCTGAATCTATCGACAGGATCATATGGTTTTTATCTTTCTTTTGTTAATGTAATGTATCACATTGATGGATTTGGGAATATTGAACCAGCCCTGTAAACCAGGGATGAATCCCACTTGATCATGATGGATAATTGTTTTTATATGCCATTGCATTCCATTTGCTAGTATCTTGAGTATTTTTGCATCTGTATTTCTAAAAGATATTGGCCTGTAGTTCTCTTTTTTTTTGTTGGGTCTCTGTCTGGTTTGGGAATCAAAGTGATGCTAGCTTTGTAGAATGATTTCGGAAGTTTTCCTTCTATTTCTATTTTTTTAAATAGCTTGAGAAGGTTGGGTCTTAACTCTGCTTTAAATGTCTGGTAGAATTCCCCTGGGAAGCCATCCAGCCCTGGGCTCTTATTTGTTGGGAGATTTTTGATAACTGACTTGATTTCTTCACTGGTGGTTTTCTGTCTCTTCCCGTTTGAATGTTGGTAGTAAATGTGTGTTTACGAATTTGTCCATTTCTTGTAGATTGTCCAGTTTGTTGGTATATAATTTTTCTGAAGGATCAGTTGTAATAGGTCCATTTTCATTCATGATTTTGTCTATTTGGGTGTTTTCTCTTTTCTTTCTGAATAGCCTGGCTAGAGGTTTATCAATTTTATTTTTCAAAAAACCAACTCTTGGTTTCATTGATTTGTCCAATTGATTTTTGTGGATCCTATATTGTTTATTTCTGCCCTGATCTTTATTATTTCTCTTCTTCTGCTGGCTTTGGAGTGCTCTTGCTGCTCAAGAGCACCTAGTTTCCTTACGTGTGCTGTTAGATTTTGAATTTGCACTTTCTCTGGTTTGTTGAAATAGGTCTGGAGTGCGATATACTTTCCTTTCAGGACTGTCTTTGCTGCGTCCCAGAGAGTTTGGATTGTTATATTTTTGTTTTAATTTGTTTCCATATATTTTTTAATTTATTCTCTAATTGCCTGATTGGCCCAATCATTCTTTAAGTAGGGTGGTTTTTAACCTTCACATTTTTGGAGGATTTCCAGACTTTTTCCTGTGATTGATTTCAAGTTTCATAGCATTGTGATCTGAAAGTTTGCATGATATGATCTCAATGAGTTTGTATTTGTGGAGGGCTGTTTAATGACCCAATATGTGATCTATCTTGGAGAATGTGCAATGCACACATGAGAAGAAAGTGAAGTTCCTAATTTCAGGATGCAGAGTTCTAAATATATCTATTAATTCCATCTGTTCCAATGTGCCATTCAAGTCCATTATTTCTTTAGTTATTTTCTGTCTGGTTGACCTATCCATTGCTGTAAGTGGAGTATTAAAATCCCCTGTGATAAGCATATTATTATCAATAAAATTGTTTCTGTTTGTGATTAATTGTTTTATATATTTGGGTGCTCCCGAATTCAGCATGTAAATGTTTATAATTGTTAGTTCTTCCTGATGGAGAGACTCTGTAATTATTATATAATATCCTTCTTTAACTTTTGTTACTGCCTATACTTTAAAGCCCAGTTTGTCTGATAAGTAAGGCTACTCCAGGTTTCTTTTGATTTCTAGTCACATGATAGATATTTCTCCATCCCCTTACTTTCAATCTGAAGGTGTCTTCAGGTCTGAGTTTCTTGTAGACGGCAAACAGATGGATTTTGGTTTTTAATCTATTCTGCTACCCTGTGTCATTTGGTTAGAGTATTCAGTCCATTTACATTCAGTGTTATTATTGAAAAATGTGAGTTTAGATCATTGTGTTCTCTGTAGAGTTCATGTTTGTAGTGGTGTCTCTGGTACCTTATATTCCTTGCTACATTTTCTTCATAGAGTCCCTCTTAGGATTACTTGTAGGGCTAGTATAATGGTGATGAATTCTCTCAATTTTTGTTTATTTGGGAATACTTTTATCTCTTCTTCTATTCTGAATGACAGGTTGGCTGGATAAAGGATTCTTAGATGCATATTTTTCCTGTTCATCACATTGAAGATTTTCTGAAATTCCTTTCGGGCCTGCCAAGTTTCATTAGATAGGTCTGTAACCACTTTGATAGGTTTCCCTTTGTATGTTAGGGCTCTTTTATTACTAGCTGCTTTCAGAATTCTCTCTTTATCTTTATATTTTGCCAGTTTCACCATGATATGTCATATTGAAGGTCAATTCAAGTTATGTTTGAGGGGAGTTCTCTGCACCTCTTGTATCTCAATGTCTATTTCCTTCCCCAGATTAGGAAAGTTCTCAGCTATAATTTGATCAAGCACCCCTTCAGGACCTTTTTCTCTTTCTTCTTCTTTATGAACTCCTGTGATACGGATATTGTTCCATTTGATTGTATCACTCAGATCTTGAATTCTCCTTTCCTGCTCCTGGATCAATTTTACTCTCTTATTCTCTGTTTCCTCTTTTGCTTTAACTGTGTCTTCTAATTCACTCATTCTCCTCTCTGCTTCTTCAATTCATGCAGTGGCCACCTCAATTTCATTATGCACATCATTTATGCCTTTTTTTTAAACTCATCACAGCTATTTTGAAGGTCCCTAGTCTCAGTGATTAATTCTATGACAATTGTTCTAAATTCTTGTTCAGTTATGTTGCTTTTGTCTGTTTTGAGCAGATCTGTGGCTGTGATTTCTTTCTGGAATTTCTTTAGAGGAGAGTTCTTTCATTTTGTCATTTATGCTAGCTTTCTGTCTCTTGTCAGTTTTAAAAGCTCATTATGCACTGTGCACCTTTACTATTGCTCTGTTGAAGAGGCTCATAGACTGTCCAAGGCCTGTCATTTCAGGAAGTGTTCTTTTAATGGTGTCTCTTGGTTTCTCTTGTTATGTCTTTAATTATTTTATTTCCCTACTCAGTTATATTTGGGACTCTCCACCATGTGTAATTTGACTTGTTTCTTGAGGTAGCCCTGAAAAGGAAAACAGACAGACAAACATATAGGGGGGAAAAGCACACAAACACACAGACAAATCAAATAAACAATCAAAACAAAATGGGAAAGAAAAAAAGAACAGAAAAGGAAAAGAAAAAAAGAAAAAGAAAGGGGGATACAGAAACAACCAAAGACAAAGGAAAGTCTGAGAGCATAAAACCTGAGGAGGGGAGAGATAAGAAGGAGATAAGGGAAAATATGTCTGGATGGCAAGAATTGGTCTAATCATGGCACTGCATAAATGTTGGTCTTTCCCAGACCCCAGGGAGGGGGGAAAGAGAAAAGAAGGAAAAAAGAAAATCGAAAAAAGGAAATAGAAAATAGAAATAGAAAAAAGAAAAAGAAAAGGAAAAAAAAAAGCAAAAAGGGCCGCTCTCCTGTGTGGATGGGAGTGGTTGGGTGTAAGTAGATCTGGTCTTGGGGGCTGCTTTTCGAGGCCCTGCCTTAGAGGTTACTGGGAGAAGAATGGCGGCACCCCAAGGCCTTCTTGGACCATGCATTGCAAGCCACTCTTTTGAGTCTGATCTCCCTGTGCTGCAGACTGGCCAAAGTGCCTTTTTCCAAGCCCCTCCTAAAATATGACTATAAAAAATCCCACTTTTTAAATATGGTGCTGTAGAAATATTTTTACCCCCAGAGCCACCAGCTTACCAGCATGATTTGCTAATGAGTAGAGGTGTATCTGTGGAGAAAACACAATTATCAGTATCTTTTGATTGAAATAATTGGTGAAAATGCCTTGTTTATTTATTCTCAAATTTCTACATTAGAATTCTGGCATTCATATCTAAAGCTGCCTCTACTGTTTAAAATAAAATAAAGCAATTTTGTGAGTTTAAGAATAAGTTTATACACAAGTAGTTTTATTTATGATAGAGCCTAGGCTACTATAACAATTACAGCAACAAGGGTGCCGGGGTGCTCAGTCAGTTGAGCATCTGTCTTTGGCTCAAGTTATGATCTCACAATTCATGGGTTCAATCCCTGTGTCAGGCTCTGTACTGACAGCCCAGAGCTAGGAGCCTGCTTTGGATTCTGTGTCTCTCTCTCTACCCCTCCCCTATTCGTGCTCTGTCTCTGTCTCTCTCTCTCAAAAAAAATAAAATTAAAAAAATAAATAAAATAAAAACAATTGCAACAACAGAAAATTCATCAAGGTAGGAGTGAATTTTCTCTCACATAGCAATTTGGGCCTAAGAATCTATGATGGTTTCCTAACTCCCTGAAATCAGACACCAGGCTTTATCTTGTTCCCATCAACCCTTGATATTGCTCCCCTCTGCACGCTCCCAGGAGGCTCTTTACAACCACCACACTGCAGCTACTAAAAACAAAGCAGGGAGCAGTGTGCCTACCTGTTCTTTAAGGGGATGACCTGGAAGTCATACACATCACTTTTGTTCATACTTCATTGACCTGGATGCAGTTATTTCAGCACCCTGAGCATCAAGAGAGACTAGTTGGGCAATCATGTACTCAAACAGAAATTCTGTTATTAAGGCAAAAAGGAAGAATGAATATTAGAGGGTGAGTAGTGACCTTTGCCATTCATAAATAATAGGATACTTTAGGGGCACATGAGTAGCTCAGTTGGTTAAGCATCAGACTTCAGCTTAGGTCATGATTTAGAGGTTTGTGAGTTTGAGCCCCACATTGGGCTCTCTGCTGTCAGTGCAGAGCCCACTTAGGATCTTTTGTCCTCCTCTCTCTTTGTCCCTCCCCCACTTGTTGCCTCTCTCTCTCTCTCTCTCTCTCTCTCTCTCTCATTCAAATAAATAAACACTAAAAAAGAATAGGATACTTTAACTATGTGGGAAGAAAATTACCCTTTACTTCAGGCATATATCAAAAAAGAGAAATACCTGTCAATAATGATGTTAATATAGTAATTTGAATGTATTTGTTTTTATTTAAATGGAAAGTCCTATTCTATTATATGCACAACCATTTTCCTTGGTGCTAAAAGCTCACAAAAATACATGAGATACAGTTACTACTAGCAAGGAGTTAATAATAACTTCTAATGTGGCTTGGAAGGCAGAGAACACAAGTATTTACATAATTAAGTCAGAAGGCTGCATTTGATAAGCGCCATTAGAAATACACAGTGTGCTAAGGGGTAGAGTTTGGAAAAATCAAGGTTTATATTGAAGAGCGATACAATATTCACTCCAAAATATGCTGCTTTGGCACGTGGATTGTTTGGAGCTGCAAGCAATCAAGACCTAGCCAATTCAAGAAAAATTTTTTACCTCTCCCTTAACTAATTAAAATAATTTAGATAGGGAGCCTATACCAGGAAAAGACCTATTACCAGAGGTAACTTTTTTAACTGAAAGCCCTTGCTCACAGCAGGGCAAACCTCTAATCAGCCAACACTGGCTGTTCTTAACCATCCTGTGAATGGCCCTCCTCCCCTTTGAAGCCCCAGAGCCCTGTCCCATTCTTTAGCTCAGGACAGCACCTAAGCCTCAACTGCCTGACTTTCCCTTGAGTCTTATATCTCTGGGGCTCCTGTACATACAAAATTAATTTTTTCCTCTGTTAATCTGTCTATGTCAATTTAATTATTAGTCCAGCCAAAGAACTTGGAAGTTAAGAAGGGAAAATTTTTCTGTCCCTATGGTGTTTATAGAACTCAATAAAATTTACTTAAAGAATGGGTTGCAGGGTCACCTGGATGGCTCAGTCAATTAAGTGTCTACTCCGGCTCAGGTCATGATCTCATGGTTGGTAGGTTCGAGCCTCACTTATGTTGGGCTCTGTGCTGACAGGTAAGAGCTTAGAGCCTGCTTCAGATTCTGTGTCTCCCTCTCTCTCTCTGCCCTTTCCCCACTGGCAATGAGTGTCTCTCTCTCTCCTCTCTCTCTCTCTCTCTCTCTCAATAAATAAGTAAATAAATAAACAAACATTAATGAAAAAATGGGTTGTAGATATTAAGGCCGTCATGAAGGTACATGTAAAAAGCAGGTACCAACACCTAAAGATGGAAAAGCTTTAAGGTTGAGTTACAATAAATAACAATTTGATAATCTCAGAGGAATTGTCACACAATTAACAAGCATATTGTGGATAGTCTTAAATATGAAGGCTTTGGAATCAGTCCAAAGGCAATTAGGGTTCCATAAGTTTCTTAAAATGAGAGATATATTGACAGTCACTCAATAGAACGGCATCTTATTCATCTCTGTGCTTCCAGCTCCTAGAGTAATGACTCACCTGAAGTACTTGGAGATGGCACGTTTGGGAATTAGTGAGTGGGTGATGAGACATGTACCCCTGGAAAATTGGTCTACGGGTGGCATGTTGGAGAAGTGGGAAGGAGATTTTCATACCGTTTGCATCATAATGATTGTTGTTAATACACCATGTTGTTAGTTGGCAGTAATAACTCTTCTCTGTGCTGAGTTTGTGACAAGCTCTTTATAGTGAGCCTCTCTCAGCTAATAATCACATCAATCCTATGAGTAAAGTAGAATTTTAATTCCATTTTATAGAAAAAGAAACAAATTCAAAGTGTTACTAATTTATCCAGAGTCACATAGCTTGTAAAATGTAGCTCCTCAACCTAAACTCATATCACTGACCTCTGGCCCCTACACACTTAATCACTAAAGATGGATTCTATCTGTGCTCTATTTCTCTGAGAAAACTTACCTGTTTCTTCAAATATAAAGAGTTCAGGAAAAGTCAATCTTCTCTGCAAAGTAAAGGATTAAGTCATAGGTTAAGAATGGGGGAAACAGATGTGGAATTAAATCTGTGAAAGTTTTTTAAAGTCTTGATTTTACTCTATGAGGATTTAACAAGAGCAAATTAAAATATTATTTTAAGTTTGGCCCAAATGATGTCAATGAGTGTGGAATCTTACTGATCATCTACCAGTCATTTAAACTCTTAACACCAGAGGCTGAGAGCAGGTTTATCTATACAATGGAGTACTACATGACAATGAGAAAGAACGAAATATGGCCATTTGAAGCAAGGTGGATGGATCTCGAGGGTGTCATGCTAAGTGAAATAAGTCAGGCAGAGAAGGACAGATATGAAATGTTTTCACTCATAAGTCTAACAGAAGAAACTTAACAGAGGGACGATGGGGAGGGGAAGGAGGGAAAAAGAGTTAGGGAGAGGAAGGGAGGCAAATCATGAGACTCTTGAAACAGAAAACAAACTGAGGGCTGAAGAGGGAGGGAGAAAAAGGGAAGGGGGGTGATGGACATGGAGGAGGGCACTTGTGGGGAAGAGTACTGGGTGTTATATGGAAACCAACTTGACAATAAACTATAAAAAAATAAAAAGACAAGAAAAAAAGCCAAAAAAAAAAAAAAAAGAAAAACAAACAACTGATCAAAAACCAAAACCAAAACCCAAAAAAACCCTCTTAACACGAGTATTTTCTAAAGCAGAAAATAAATTGCTCTTTGAACACCAAAGAGCAATGACAGAAAAGAGACTAACTGCATTTTGTAAACATAATAGTGTTTCAAATAAACTCATTTTCAGCAGAGAAAAAAGCACTTTGGAAATACGCTGAAAGTGACTTATCAATTACAGTTTTGAATTTTTTAAGTAACTGCACTTACATATATTATACATGTGCACACAAAAACTTCCATGTTGGGGGTCCTAAGTGGCTCGGATGGTTGGACTTTCTGACTCCCGATTTTGGTTCAAGCCATGATATCACGATTTGTTGATTCCAGCTCTGCACTGGGCTCTGCACTGACAACACAGAGCCTGCTTGGGATCATCTATTTTTCCCCCATCCCTCCTCCCCACACCCCCATCCCTGACGCAGGCTCAGGCACAAAAGTGCATGCTTCCACTCTCTCTCTCTCTCTCTCTCTCTCTCTCAACAAATAAATAAATAAACTTAGAAGAAAACTTCTGTGTATCCTCAGAAGAATGTGATTCTTTTGAACTATTCAATGAACACATTGGAGCTCATTTCTCAGTACAGCAGGCCTTGTGCAATTAGTTGGAAATGTTATGGCATTATTTTCTTCTCACTTTATAATGAGGATACTTTACATGTGTTAATAGAAGCATGGTTCTCACTGCAGGGATTCAATCAATAAAAACAAGAATGTGAATAACTTTAGGATAAATGATGCATTTACTTCAACAAATAAGTTGCAGGGGAAAAATGAAACAGAAGGAATCTATAGGATAAAAAGGACTAAGAAAACCTGTCAATCAAATGTAGTGTGTAAGCCTGGTTTCCAAAAAACCAACATTACACACACACACACCCCTACATAGACCAAACAGCAGAATCTGATGCATGATTATGTATTTGTGATATTAGAGAAATATTGTTTATATTTTAGATATGATTAATATCTGGTTAAGTTTTCAAAAAAGATTCTCTATTTGTTAAAGATTCATTCTAAATATTTAAAGATGGAATATGATGTATTGGATTTGATTCAAAGTAATTTGTGCAGGAAGTGACACTGGGATATAATTAAAATAAAATTAGCCATGAGTGAATGATTTTTGCAGCCAGGTAATGGTACATAGGAATTCACTGAAAGATTCTCTCCACTTTTTGTTTGTTTGAAATTTCTCAAAATAAACATTTAAATACACACACATACATGCATGCTCATTTTGTGGGAACTGAAGCTCCCTTATAACATTCAAGTTCACTGTTAGAGTTTATATAAAGAGATAAAATATCTCTATCCTGTTATAAGTCAAGACAGGGGTTACTTTTGAGAAAGAAGGTTGAGATAATGGCAAGGGACAGACATAGAATCCTCATAGGGAACATAGATTTTTGGCTTGAATGATTTACTGAACTTCTGGCACTTTTATGAATATGTTTTACTTCAACTGAAAAATTATTTTAAAAGCATGGGCCTCATAAATTTTAACTTTTATTTGTAAAATTATGAAGTTTATTAGGTATTGTGAAATCTGAAACATCAAAAAATATGCGGTACTTTTTACATTATTTTTTTGAATACTTTACAGGTAGCAAAATTTACAATTTTTTGAAGAGGTACTGTTTTCTCCATTTTACACTGGAGAACTGAACCATATCAAGGAAGACTGTCTTGCCTGAAGCCACAAAACTAACCAGCTGTGGAGATACAATAAAAGCCTCAGAAAGCCAAGCTCAAGATCCTGCACATTTACAATGACATTTACTACTACTCATAGGGAAGAAGAAGGAAATATATCAATGAGTGCAAAGACATAATGCCTAAAAAGCACAGTAAAATTAGGATTTTATCAAGTTCAAATATCAAGTTCAAATCTCTAGCTATTTGAGAACTAAAACCCCTTTAAAACATGCAAGTTCTTTGTTCAATGTTTGCACTTAGTGCTTTCACATACACTTATATGTGCATGAAATAGTTCATTCAAAATCTAGTCTCTGCTTCATCTTATTATGATTAAATGGCTGAAACTATTATATTGCCCACAAAAAAGGAAAAAGGAGGGAAAAAAAGACAAAAATAAAAATTATATCAGTGTCCAAGGCCTAAAATCCTGGAAAGATAATATTTTCACCTTTACCAATATGTATGATTGATCAAAGTCATATATAGTTGCCAACATCCATCTCCCCCTCTGGAAAATATTCATATAAAGTCTGTGGGGTGCCAAAAGGTGTCCTTCAGATTAAGCAAATATCTGTAAAATATTATAAACTAAATAGTCTCTAAGACTATATAGGATATCAAATCCATCACTCAGATATAAATTTTCCAAATAATTGCTAACCTTTTTTTTCCTTTATCTTTTTGGATTTGATGTTGATATACATATTATATATATTATGCATATACAGAGAGAGACTCATTTAACTCAATGTACTTCAGTAAACCTAAAAAAACTAAGTACTAAATTTTTGAAAAGACATATTTTTAAAATATTTATTCATTTTTGAGAAAGAGATAGAGTGCAAGTGGGGTCGGGGCAGAGAGAGAGGGAGACATAGAATCCAAAGCAGGCTCCAGGCTCTAAGCTGTCAGCACAGAGCCTGACGTGGGGCTTGAGCCCACAAGTGGTGAGATCATGACCTGAGCCGAAGTTGGACACCTTACAGACTTAGCCACCCAGGCACCTTGGCAGACATATTTTAAACCATCTGAAATGGTGTATTTGATAATAGAAATTTGAAACTGAGCTATTATATAAGTCAATTTTCCACAGGCAAAATGCTTTGCATCATATGAATCTTTCTCCACATGAGGTATGCAACTCAGTTATTTTCCATCATTTATAAAGTGCTATTACTTCCTTCTGTCTTTTAAAAAATAGACCCCTCTTTATGAAAATCTTTAAACAATTCTTCTTTGCTTTTAGCAATGTTAAATTTAAGTCTGTTCATCAACTGTGAGGCAAGCTGGAACCAACTGAGGGAGGTGCACAGGAAAGTTAACAAGAGACTTTGCTTTCTAAAGGAACCATCATTTTAATCTATATAGGCATATACTGGCAGGAATGAGTGCTAAAATAAGTACATAAATAACAGCTGAAATCAAAATCCCACAAACACTTCTTGAGAAAAAAGATACATATATTTCAAACTGAAATGATGCCCAAAATGAGACACCACATCTCATAAAATGATTGTGAAGATTAAGTCATAATCCTTTCAAGGGATTTGGTAGTGTTTAACACAAAAAGTGTTCAAAAATGTTAATTATATGAAGAATCAATTTTAAGTGGTAATTCTTATGTTTGGTAAAAAGACAAAAAGAAGAAAATAACTTGAAAGTAAAGAGGTGTTATTTTTGAAGTGTTTTTGCGGGTTTCCCATTTTTAGGTGACCCCTTAAAGGAGTCCAAAAGGTTCAGTCAAGTTTTTTTATACTAATGTTTACTTACTTAGTCACAATAATGTAGCTCGTGAGATAGCTATGTATTAAGATAGCTATGTATTTAAATTTTATTTTACTTCCATCATAGCTGGTAAGGCAGCAGAGAATGAAAGACTTCACAACTATGGCAACCAGTAGTGGGTAGTCCCAACAGGGAGAGGGGGTGGTGCCACAAGAGGACTGTTGAGTGGGAGTCCACTGATGGCTTTGGACTTCCAGCTGGAGTTTTCAGTGGAAAGGATCTATGCCATAAAGAGACAGTCTGCTGGGAATAGGTCCTTTCCTGCGAGGTAAACCATTACCTGTAGTTACCAACAGATGTCTAAAATACTAGAACTAGTCATTGAAAATCTGACCAGGGAGGAGTAAAAGATGGGTACATGGATTTCCAAAGGGAAGAGGAATGAAATGTTGGACTCAACTTTGCCATCTCTCTTTGGCCACTCAACTCTTGCTGCTCTACCCAATTTGCTCTGAGGTAGCTGCATAGCAGTTGGAGCAGGACAGCCAATTGTGAGGAGCCTCACAAACAGGCTCACACAGGGACTAAATGGGCAAAATGGGTCTGTTCCTTCCCTCAAATACTGTCATCTATAGTATGTACTCCCCAGTTTAGGCAAGGCCCAGACGAGGGAGAAACAGAACAAAATTCTGAAAGTGTTTCTCTCTTTCTTCTTTGTTTTCTTTATCACATTTTCTTCAAATATTGAAAAATAATTTCTTTATTCTTCCCATTGGATTTTTCTGTATATCATTTTATTCAGACCACTTTAACTTTTAAAAAATTATAAGAGAAAAGAATATAAACAGCATTTTCTTAATTAAAAAAAAAAAGACTGGACTAGACTCATACCTCTTACTGCACTCAAATTGACTTTATATCTCAGGTACTAATTAGAGTTAATATATGACCCAAAATAAAATTACACTTACTATAAGAACTAAAACTAGAACACTGTTAGAAAAAAACATAGGAGTAAATTCTTATAACTTTGGTTTAGGCAAAAATATTTCCTTTCAGATATGATATCAAAAGCACAAGTGATAAAAGGAAATACTGATAAATTAGACTTCATCACAGTTTAAAGTTTTTTGCTTTGTACATTTCAGAAGACACCCTTAGGAAAGTTAAAAAGAAAAAAAAAAGGCCACAGGCTGGGACAAAATATTTGCAAACAATATATGTGATAAAGAACTTTGTATTGAAGTTACATAAAAATAACTCTTCAACTCAATAATAAGAAGACAAATAACCCAAGTTAAAACTGGGCAAAGACTTGAATAGATATTTCACCAAATAAGATATACAAATGGCCAATAAGCACATGAAAAGATGCTATAACATTATCATTAGTCATTAAGCAAATGCAAAGTAAAACTGCATTGAGATACCACTTTACACACACAATGACTAGGATCGAAAAGAAATTACAAATGTTTATAAATTACAAGTATATGAAACTCAAATTCTCATATATTAGAGGGGGAATGTAAAATGGTGCAGTCATTTTGGAAAATAGTTTGGTCATTTCTTAAAAATTTAAACATAAATTTATGGTCTTATGACTGTTAAATTCTACTCCTAGGTATCTAGCCAAGAGAGAGGAAAATGTAAAGCTGCAAAAAGACTGTACACAGATGTTGATAGCAGCATTATTCAAACGTACACCCATAAAATGGAATACTCCTCAGTACTACAAGGGCACAAATTACTGATGCATGCTGACAGAGAAGTGAACTTCCAAAACATAATGCTAAGTGAAAAAAGCAAGACACAAAATATCACATATTACATGATTCCATTTATATGATATATTCAGAAAAGACAAAAGGATAAGAACAAAAAATATATTTGTTTCCTAGAACTAGGGGTAGGAATAAGGGGTAGGAATAATTTCAGGATAAGAGAAATGTTCTAAAAGGGGATGGTTTTACTCATCTATCGGTACATATAATGTAAGTGAATTTGTGATATGTAAATTATATCTCAGTAAATTTATTAAGCATGGCTTCACAGCTATTATTCTACTGCAAAATGTTATTTTTGTTATTAAAGGATTAAAATTACCTTTGCATTTCTCTTTAAATAACTTTTGCAAAAATTCCAGCCCTACTTTACACTATCTCCCTAACTATCTCAGGACAGGAGCAAGAAGCTCATACTGGAAAAGACAAACATAAAATTAATCAAAGCTATCAAAATATCTTTCTTATTATATGAATAAAATGAAAAGTAATTATTTAAGTTTTATGTATGTATGTATGTATGTATTTATTTATTTATTTAGAGAGAGCATGACCAAGGGAGGGCAGATAGAGGGAGGGAGAGAGAATCAGCACAGAGCCTGATGTGGGGATCAAACTCACAAAACTGTGAGATCATGACCTGAACCAAAACCTAAAGTCAGATACTTAACTGACTGAGCCATCCAGGTGCACCAAGAAAAGTAATTTTTAAAACGCATTTTACACTATCAAGATGACTACCTATAGAGAGATAGTCACATCAGATATGATTAAGCTGGTTAAACCAATTTGAGGTAGACAAGAGACTCTGATTTGTTTTTTAAAGTTTTCTTAGCAACTTTAAAGACCAGCAAAGTACTAAAAGATACTAAAGTACTAAAAGATAGGTTTATTCAAAGTAAAAATTATCTTTCTACTCCGTAACTCTTAAGATTTCATGTATGAGGATTCTTTATAGAAATTAATTAGGTGGTAAAAGGAGAATGTTGTTCTAGATACCTAGTTTAGCAGACAAGATGATAAAAAAGCAAGATCTTTGTCCTGGTGTCCACAGATCATATTATGAATCTAGGCAACAATCCACAGTATTACCAATGCCAGTGACTTGGTCACCAGTATTTCAATATTTCAACTGGACTCAGATTTTCATATCATACTTTAGTTATTGTAGAGATAACAAAATATAGTTTAATCTCATTCCTATTTCAAAATTACAATAATTATTGAACCTATCTCTATAGCTTATTAATAAAATATAATGAAGCATATATTACTACATCATAAAGTTATTCTTTATTATTTTGACAAATAGATTTTAGTATAATTTGTTTCTTTGGTAATCCAAAGTAGTTTATTCTATGTATTTAAAAACGTTTTTAAAAGCTTTGGGGTGGGTGCCTCAGTCAGTTAAGTGTTTGACTCTTGATTTTGGATCAGGTCATGATCTCACAGTAGGTGAGATTGGGGCCATGTTAGGCTCTGTACTGACAGAGCAGAGCCTGCTTTGTATTCTCTCTCTCTCCCCGCACCCTCTCTCTCTCTGCCCCTACCCTGCTCCTGCTTTTTCTCTAAAAAAAATAAACATTAAAATTAAATAAATAAAAAAAATTTGTAGAGTACGTTTACTGGTTCCACATGGAATAAAGCTTGGATGTCACCTCTCTGTCCTAAAAACAAGTAAAAAATAGAATAGACCTGAAAACAATGACTCTTCTTAAATCCATAAAAAGGAGGAGGATACCAGGTAACCCCTTTTCCTGAAAGTTGGAGAGACAGCAGATGAAAACAAGGAGTCACTGTTTACCAGACCTGTGAGTAAAAGCAAATAGATGGAGACAGATACACCATTCTAACAGTAATAAGAGGAAGTGGAAGTAGCTGTATTAATTTCAAACATAGAAGACTTCAAAGAAAGGAAAAGTACCAGTTATAAACATAATGATACATACAGGCATTAAGTAATGATAAAAGGATCAACTCTCCAAGAAGACACAATAACCTTAACATGTCAACCTAGCAACAGTGTCAAACTATGTGAAGCAAAAATGAATGAAAATACAAATGAAATATATATATCCTCTGTCATAGTTGGAGACTTCAATGCCTCTCTCTCTAAAATAGATACAGCAAGCTGAAAATCAGTAAAGATATAGTTGAACTCAACACTATCAGTCAACTGGATATAATTGACATCTATAGATTACTTCATCCAACAATAGCAGAATACCAATAAACAGTATCAAGAGAATTAGAAGATCATGCACAATTGTGAAAAAATACTTGCAAAAGTCCAATAAAGAATTATCCAAAATATACAAAGAAAATGAAAAGTTAGCAATAAAAATAATCCAATTAAATAATTGGCCAATCATTAACAGACTCCTCACCAAAAATGATAGTCAAATAGCAAATTAGCATATGAAATGATAGCCCACATCATATCAAATTAAAACAGCAATAAGATACCACAACACAACTATTAGAATGGCCAAAATCCAGAACACTGACACCAAATGCTGGTGAGAATGTGGAATAACAAAAACTCTCATTGCTGGTGAGAATCCAAAATGGTATAGCTACTTTGGAAGATAATTTTACTACTTCAAATAATAAACATATGTCAACTGTATATTCCAGTAATTGCACACCGTAGTATTTACCCAAAGGAGTTGAAAACTTATGTCCACACAAAAACCGGCACATGGATGTTTATGACAGCTTTATTCATAATTTCCCAAACCTAGAAACAAACAACATGTCCTTCAGTATGGATAAATGGTAGCACATCCAGACAATGAAATATTATTCAGTGCTAAAAAGAAATGATCTAGCAAGTCATTAAAAAAAACATGGAGGAATCTTAAATGCATATTAGGTGAAAGAAGCCAATCCAGAAAATCTACGTACTATATGATTCCAACTATATGACATTCTGGAAAAGGCAAAACTGTGAAGACATGAAAATGATCAGTGGTTACCAGGGGATGGGGTGTGGGAAAAGGATGAAGAGGGAGGGAACAGAGGATTTTTCAGACAGTGAAAATACTCTGTAGGATCCTACCATGGTGGATAAATGTCATTATACATGTCTCCCAAATGATGAAATTTACAACTTCAAGCGTGAACTCTAAAGTGTACTACGACTTTGAGTGGTTAGGATGTATCATTGTAAGTTCATCAGTTATAACAAACATACCCCTCTGGTGGGGGATGTTGGAAGTCGGAGAAGCTATACACGTGTTGTAGTAAGGGGTATATGGGAAACCTCTATACATTCTCAATTCTGCTGGGAACCTAAAACTTCTCTAAAAAAGTAAAGTCTTTGTTAAAAAGAAATTATTCTCGGGAAGGATATGGAAGCCAAAGAAGTCCACAGCACAAGAAAAGGTTAAAAATCTCTGATATGGAATATGCAAATGTGACAGAGATGATTTTCTTGATGAGACATTAAAAAACTTAGTTTTAGAGGCCCCTGGGTGGCTCAGTTAGTTAAGCAGCCGAATTTAGCTCAGATCATGATCTCTCGGTTTGTGGGTTCGAGCCCTTGTGTGGGGCTCTGTGCTGACAGCTTGGAGCCTGGAGCCTGCTTCACATTCTGTGTCTCCTCTCCCTGTCCTTTCCCTGCTCACGCTCTGTCTCTCTGTCTCTCAAAAATAAACAAATGTTAAGAAAGTTTTTATGTAAAAAAATAACAACTTCATTTTATAAGCAACAATGTGAAGATTAATGAAAATATAAAGTATTTCCAAAGAGGCAGAAACCTCAAGACAGAAAGCAAATCTGATTTGCAGGACCCTAAGGAGCCAGTGCAGAGGGGTTTTTTTTGTAATACAGTGACAAAGAAAAAAGACATTAATTGGTGGCATGTTGGATGGGCCTGGGAGATAAAGTGGCCTGTGGAGGTTTGTGAAAAACAGGAATTGACAAACATCACAGGAAAGAAAAATTTTCTATTTTGGTTTATTTTTCAGTTTAGACATCAATTGTGTTTCCTCTTAGTTTATGTGATAATGTTATTTACTTTTGCAGAAGAGTCACCATAAAGATGACTGCTTTCATAAAGAGCTGCAATTAAAATATTATAATGCTCAGAAGACCTATTTGCTTAAAAGATCTGAGACCATATGCTCCCTAGGCATTCCATATGCTCCCTAGGCATTCAACAAAATCCTTGATTGTATTAGTTCATCTCGCCATGGAAATAACATAACAAACCTAATTATTGATAGAACAATAGACTAAGTGGCTAATTATTTTACTAAGGATGTTAAATACTACCTAAATATGAGTGAGCATTAAAAGAGAACTCTCATGGTATCATTAATTTCTGAATTAAGTACATTAGTATTAACTATGTTTCTAAAGTAAAACTAATCTGCAAAAAGTTATTGTTTCAGAAATGTAAGTTCAATTATGAAGAACATTAATAAACAACATGGAGTAGGAATGGAGTTTATTTTTTTAAACTATGATATCTTTGGGTACAGAATATGAATGAATCAGTAAACTAAGGATAAATGTCCTTCCAAAGTAATTGGTTTCTAAATGGCAAACCAAAATAGTTTGCTGTAGATTCAATGAAAATGTTCTGTTCTAAAGGATGTGCTGACTGATAGTAAATTTAATAAAGTTTAGAAATGTCAATTGAGTTTTAATTCCAAGTCAGTATCTCCTAGAGTGTAATGTGTTACAAATTCAATATATTGAGACCACCCTTTTCTAGTTTTTTAAATTTTTATCAATAAGAACTTCAGAAAGTAAATATAATCAAGACTCTATTCTGTTTATGTCCTTCAGAGGTTTAAATAATTAATCTGAATTACATACCTTACAGGTAGGAAGATATTTTAAAATAAAAATAATAACAATAGTAAGGTCCATAGTCTCCAAATCAGTCTGCTTCTTATGAAAACAATTAGGCTTAATTTGTAGCTTCTAAGCTAGCCTAACCATTGGATAAAAATAAAATTTTAATAATGGCAAAACTGCAGTATATCAGGTAACACTTATCTGTTCTAGAAAATCTATGTTTTTGGTAAATACTTAACTATCTTGCTTGAGAACAAAATAGTTATGTATATGCTTAATATAAGTGAATTAATAAATTGATATTTAAGTATCTTAGCTACCTAAAGCAATTTTTATATCCACAAATAGAATGAGTCGGAACTTTATGTAGACACAATAATTAATCCAGTTAATTAATTTAAAAATCATAAGCAATTGTTTGGTTATCTATCTTAATATAATTTTAGCCTTTTTAAAATTATCTTACATTGGAACTTGTATGTTATACTCTATAAAAGATAAAGCTGAAATCTGAAATTACCTTTTCAGAAGGCTCTCTATCACAGTTTACTTAATGTATTATTGAAAGGCACAGTTCCATCAAGTTGTCAATGCTTCTACTATTTATTCTGCATTCCCAGAGTTCTCAGCAAAATATCCTGACATTTCCTACCCTCTCCTTGCCATTCATAAAGAAGATAGGAAGGTTCTTTATGAAACTCAGCCATTTTTCTTGAATAAATGGTCCTAGCATATTTTAAAGCCTTTCGCTAATTTCTAGAGTTTTGAAAAAGTTAACAAATTTTGCTATGTTAACATTGCTTTTATTCAAGAGTAGATTTTTAGAAGTGCTTCTATACTTGAAAATATTTTAATAATATTTTCTTAAATCTCAATTTCTGATTTTTCATTACTAGCATATAGACATGTAATTTTTTTCTATATTGATCTTGTGTATTGGTTCTTTGAAAAACAGGCTTAATTCTAGCAGCTTTAAAAAGTTATTTATACTAAATTTCCTTTAGAGACCATTGTGTTTTTTTGCTTTCCACCTTTGATGACTTTTGTTTCTTTTTATTGTTGTGTTAGTATGCAGGCCAGATCTCCAGTACAATGTTGAATAGACGTGATGAGTGAACATATGTACCTTGATTCTGATCTCAAGAGAAGAGAATTCATGTATATAATAGAATCTATATGTTATTTATAAATTCACTTTATCAAATTGGGGACATGATGTAGGATGTTGTCGAATGTCCACCCATGCATCTATTAAGATTACCATTGGGGCACCTTGGTGGCTCAGTTAGTTAAAGCGTCCGACTTCAGCTCAGGTCATGATCTTGTGGTTCGTGGGTTCAAGCCCCGCATCAGTCTCTGTGCTGCCAGGTCAGAGCGTGGAGCCTTCTTCGGATTCTGTAACTCCCTTTCTCTCTGCTCCTCTCCCATTCATGCTCTCTCTCTGTCTCTCAAAAATAATAAAAGTTAAAAAATTTAAAAAAAATTATCATCTGACTTTTCTTCATTAGTTGGCTAATATGGTTAGTTACATTTATCGATTTATGAATCTTGAACCAAACATGAACTCCTAATAATTCCCACTTAGTCAGTGATGTTTTAACCTTTTGATACATTGTTGAATTCCATTTGCTCAAAGTTTGCTACAAAATATCTTATCTACTTACTTGGACTTTATTTTCTTGTAATGTTATGGTGTGGCCGATTTACTCCTCTTCAATATTCTGAAATTGTTTGCATAAAATTGGTAGTATTTCTTCCTTAAATGTTGATTAGAATTTACAAGTGAAGCCATGTGGACATGAATTTTCTTTATGGAAATTCAGTTTATTTAATGGAATGTTATTCTGATTATCTGTTTCATAGAGAGTGAACTTCAGTAGTTTGTGCTTTTCAAGGATTTATCCACTTCATCTAGTTGTAGAATTTTTTGGATAAGGATGTTCATAACCTTCACTTATTCTCTTTTTTAATATCTGTGGAAATTACAGTGCTGGTATATAATTCCTGGCATTGATAATTTTATTATCTTATTTTTTTCCTATTTATTCCGAGAAAGTTTATCAATTTTATTGATATTCTCAAAAAACAACAGCTTTTGGTTTTTGTTTATACTATTTTTTTCTTTCACTATATTTTAGTCGACTGTTTCTTATGCTTCATTTGCTTTTTATTGTTATTTTGTTTTGTTCTACTTTTCTTTTAAAATTTTCTTGCAGTAGGCTGAGTTCATGTATTTGGGAACTTATTTTTTAGTAATGATATTTTGCAATAATTTCTCTCAAGTACTCTTATAGATTAATCCAAACAATTTTATACAACATATCTTTATATTTATTTAAAAATATTTTCCAATTTATTTTTTTATTTCTATATGAAATGTGAATTATTTAGCAGTGTTTTATCTAATTTTTAATTATTTTATAATTTTCCACATATTATTCAGTTATTGATTTCTATCTTAACTCCGTTTTGATCAATGACCCTATATGACTTGAATTCTTTTAAATTTACTTAAACTCATTTTATGGATTCACATATAGCTTATCTTTAAAAGATTTTGTAATGGCACGTGGGTGGCTCAGTTGGTTAAGCATCTGACTTCAGCTCAGGTCATGATCTCACGGTTGGTGGGGTAGAGCCCCGCGTCAGACTCTGTGCTGTAGCTAGCTCAGAGCCTGGAGCCTGTCTTCAGATTCTGTATCTCCCTCTCTCTCCAACTCTTCCTTGCTCATGCTGTCTCCCTCTCACTCAAAAATAAATAAAACATTAGAAAATTAAAAATAAATAAATAAAATGAAATAAAAGATTTTGTATACAATCAAGAATGTTATTGGTCCAATGTTCTATATATGTCAATTAAGTTCATTTGTTTAAGTCTTCTATACCTTACTGTATTTTGTCTACTTGGTCTATTGATTATTGAAAGAATAATCTTTAACTTTAATTATATATTAGTTTATGAAATCTTTAACTATAATTATAATCCTTAACTATAATTTAACTATAATTATATATTAGTTTATGTCTCTTGGCAGTTCTATCTGCTTCTACTTCATGCATTTTCCATATCTATTATTATATCCAGAGAGTTTTAGGACTACTGTCTCCTCATAATTATTTTCAAATGACCCAGTTTTATCCTTGTTCATATTCTTTGTTTTTTTTTTATTTTTATTGATTTTTGAGAGAGAGAGACAGCATGAACAGGGGAGGGTCAGAGAGAGAGGGAGACACAGAATCCAAAGACAGGCTCCAGGCTCTGAGCTGTCAGCACAGAGTGTGACGTGGGGCTCGAACCCACAAACCGTGAGATCGTGACCAGAGCCAAAGCCGGACGCTCAACTGACTGAGCCACCCAGGCGCCCCATATTCTTTGTTTTAAAATCTACTTTGTCTGACATTGATATAGCTATGCCAGCTTTCTTTTGATTATTTTAGAATAGTCTAAATTAATTCATCATTTTGCTTTTAACTTGTGTCTTTTATTTAAGATAATATTTACAGGAGTGCCTGCGTGGCTCAGTAGGTTAAGTGCCCAACTTCAGCTCAGGTCATGACCTCACAGTTCACAGTCTGTGGGTTCAAGCCCGGGTCGAGCTCTGTGCTGACAGCTGGAGCCTGAGGCCTGCTTCAAATTCTGTGGTTCCCTCTCTCTCTCTGCCCCTCCTTCACTGTGCTCTCTCTTTCTCTCAAAAATAAACAAATAAACATTAAAATAAATGAATAAATAAATAAATAAATAAGATTAGTAGGTAACATATAGTCAGGTCTTGGTTTTTCATCCTGACAGTTCATACCTTTGAATTATGATGTTTATATTTAGTATAACTGATATTGCCAAGTTTAAATTTGCCATGTTGCTATTTGTGTATTTTTAAATTTTTTTTTAAATTTTCATTTATTTTGAGGCAGAGAGAAAGTAGGTGTGCACGAGGGGTACACAGAGAGGGAGAGAGAGAATCCCAAGCAGTCTCTGCACTGTCCCCGCAGAGCCCAACATAGGGGTCAGTCCCACAAATTGTGAGATCATGATTTGAGCCTAAAACAAGAATTGGAGGCTTACCAGGCTGAGCCACCCAAGCACCTCATTTGTTTTATTTTTATTCCATGTTTACTTTGTTTATTTTACTTTTTTCTTACTCATTTTTTAAATTGAGTAGTGTTTACTCCTTTCAATCTCTTTTGTTAGTTATAGTTCTCATTTTGTTATTTAGGTGGTTGAAATAGTAAGATGGCATATATCTTTACATAATCATACATATCACTTATGTGATAAAATTTAAGGAACTTAAACTAGTGTATTTCTATTTGTCTCTCCCCGTCTTTCTACTAATGCTAACATTAACTGTACCTCTTTCTATGTGTCTTTGTGAAGAACAGATGTAGACACTTGTGAAAATCCTTACAGAAATAACATCCATAACACAATTAAACTTGCCTTTAACAATTGCACAATTGCATGGTTTTGTTATTAGCCAATGTTTAATATTCTCTTATTAGCAATTTTTGATGGCAACGTAGTACATATGTTTCTTATAATATGAAGAAGTGCCTATTTGGCTTTGCACTTTTCCCAGCATGAAGAGTTTTCTCCTTTGCTGAAAGCTCCTAATTAAATGTCAGTTTCTGTGCAATCTCCTTTTCCTTGGGACATATAAATAGAAGCTCTTGAACTCTATGTCACTTATTGTTGCTTTTGTTTTTCTGATAAAGTCTTCCTTCTATAATTGGAGATACATCACCTCTGAATTACAGAAATAGTGTATATCAAGTTCACTCAAATTCCCATTTCAGGGAAGAACAAAAAGGTAAAGTGGTATCCATTAGAGATATTTCATTTTTTTAGAACTGTTATTGGCTGCACAGAAAGATTCACAGAAGCAAACATTTCCACCTTGTTGAGGCAAAGTTTTGACTACCATTTTGACATGGCTCCTTCCCTTAAATTCTCTTGCATAATATTTAATACCTATTACAAACTTGAAATGCAGATATGAAGATAAAGTAAAACTTCCTACAAAATCAGGATTTCAATTACTTCCTACAAAATCAGTATTTCATTTGACCTAAATTCTAAAGTCTGATAGAAACATATTAAACTCAGCCCATGATGAACAATATTACCTCCTCCTTCCAATTTTTTTGTGTTAATACATACTTAATCCAACTGGTAATAAGTTTTCATTAAATTTTCTATTTTCTGTAGGAACATAAAATGTGTATTGATTTCTTACATAGATACTAGACCAAAGATTATCTCATTTATTTAAAGCTAATCTTCCTTCAAATTTGTGTTTCTATTCCTAAGATTTAAAAGCATCCATGTGTGCCTGAAAGTCACAAAGGTGAATGGCATAATTTAAATTCAAATAAAAATGAGTTTGAATCTGAAGCCTCTTGCATTTTCTGTTTACATATGCTTCTATATTTCATAGAACTTTACATATAAAACATTATATTTTTATTATTAAAAATAATAAAAACAATATGTTTCTGTCAAAAAGTATTTTGTCTCGTTTAAATTCATCTATATCCCATAATAGGAATCCTTTTTTTTCTCCAAACCTATTTGGTAGGTCCTAATTTTACATATGCCTACCCTTGAACAATAGAACATAACTAGAGGGCAACACAATTCTGCTGACTGTTCTGACTGTCAATTCATGAACTTGAATCTCAAGAAAGCTTTTAATGTTGCCTAATAATGATAATATATTTCTCAAGTCTACTGGTTCTACCATTTTTCTGAAATGATGTTTCATTTTTTCTTTCTTCACAACTAAAACATCTACTCTAATCCTCTCTTATCAAATGGTTGGCTTATAACTTTAGTAAGAAAATTCCAACAATCAGAGGACAACTTCTATGAGTTCCCACCCTTACATCTATCCCCATCTAACTATTTGTACTTAGATACTTTGGTTTCTCTTCTGTTACAGATCCATTAAAGGCTAACCTCTCTCTTATGAGGTAGATTTTATCCCCCACTTCCCAATTCAAAGGCATTTTGCCAGCATCTCTACCTTCTTCCTCTTATTTCTCTAAATTTTTCTCTTTTAACGGTTTACATGCATTAATATACAAACTTGCTCTTATTTCATTCATAGTTTAAAAAAATCTTTATTGGGGCACCTGGGTGGCTCAGTTGGTTAAGCATCCAAATTCAGCTCAGGTCATGATCACAGTTTGTTGGGTTCAAGCCCTGCATCTGGCTCTAGGCTGACATCTTGGAGTCTGGAGCCTGCTTCAGATTCTTTACGTGTGTCTCTCTCTCTGCTCCTCCCCTGCTTGCACTCTGTCTCTCCCAAAAAGAAATAAACACTTAAAAATTTTTTTAATTAAACAAATTCTTTATTGCTCCACTTCTCCTGCCACCACTGCTGCATTTCCTTGTTCTCTTTAGTAGAGTAACATTCTTTGAAAGAATTGCCTATATTGCATCACCAATTCCTCTTTTCCATATAAAATTAAAATTATTATGCTTTGTTCATATAATTGCATTGGAACTCTTATCAAGCATGGTGTATTTATACCATATCAAATTAATAAAGTTGAAAATACTTAACCTGAAAAGTTCTGAGTTATGGGTTATAATAAACATTTTATGAAAAATTTGAAAAGTGGAAATAAAGTAGCAGCCATATTTGTTTTATACACTGGTAAGGTCAGAGAAAGGCAAAAGCACTTGTAGCCTGTCCAAGTTGTTGAGTATTTGTTGGTTCACTTGGTGAGCTTTTTGCTTCAACTCCAGCTTCCTCTGAATCTTTCTTCCGTTTGTCTGATTCCAGGGACTTGCTTATGTCTGTGAGCTCCAGCTTCTCTTATAGTACACCTAGAGCCTCGAAGTTGGAAGCTAGAAGCATGAGAAGCAATGGAGGTATTTAGTTGATTCTACTGATTTCCACTTATCTATACAGGTCCCAATTTGCACTTTTTCTGCTTCACATTCTTTTTCTCCCAGTACCCTACCTTATGTACCCAACTACCACAATTGCATAAGGATAAATTGCTACAATAAAGCTATTTATTTACATGTAACTTATACATCTATCTATATTTACATATGATCTATTTATACATTTATTGATCAATCTCTCAATCTATCATCTCTCTTTCTTAATATATAATTACACATCAAGATCACCTCACTTCACGTTACTAAATCTAATAATCAAAAACTCTTTTTGTTGTTGCTGTTTTTTCTTGCATCTATTTTTATTTTTTATTGTACATATCAGCAACATATGATGTGATTTTGATTACTTTTTCCTCTTTATACACACTGCATAGTTTCTAGAAAACTGCAATTTCTATGCTTTTTTACTATTTCCTCTCAGTTTGTTTGATAATTTCCCTTTTCTCCTTGACCTCTTGATGTTAGAGTGCCTCAGAGTGCAATCCTTGGATAGTGTCTCTATCTAAAGTCACAGCCTTGATCAAATTCAATTCTAAGATCTTAAACACTGTCTATATCTATGTGGAAACCCCTCAAATTTATAGCTCTAGCCTTACTGTTTCCCTTTACCTCAGACTCCTACACTCAAAAGCTAACTTAGAAGCTACTCTTAGATCTCTGAAATGTATTTCAAAAGGAAATCTCTAAAATTTAACTAAATTTAAGTTTAGCTTCTTTGAAATCCATTACCTTCAGTGGTTCCCACCACTTGATGATTTGATAACTGATTGTTCTGACCCAAAAGTTAAGATTATTCTTCACTCTTTTCAAAGCTCACCTACATTCAGATAGGAAATCCTGTTGTTCTACCTGTTATGTCCAGAATTTGACTACTTCTTAACACTTCCTCCATTACTACCCTGGTTGAAGCTACTATCACGTTCCACCTGAATTGTTGCAAAAGCTATCTGACTACTCATTCTGACTTCATCCTTGTCACCCTTTAATTCATTAGCAACACAGTTGCTGGAGTGGTCAAGAACTGTGGCAGATCATGCAATTCCCCTGCAATCCCTCATCTAGCAAAATTCCAGGACATGGACAGTCTCCATTTGTCTCCAATAGTCTTCATATGAAAAATACAAGTTATGTAATCTCAAAATTGTGACTAATTCTATATAGACTACAATGTTAATCCTTTTGTAAAATAAAGAAATAATCAGATATAAAGAAGTAAGAGAAACAATTAATTTAGCATTTTACATACTTATATATTTCTTAGTTCATTTGCTACATCTGTACCTTTTTCCAGAAATGTTTATGATTTTAAAGATGTAGTACTCTAAGATAACATGTATTCAAATGTCAACAATAAAGACAATAAGCCAGGGTAGAGATGTAGGGATTTACTAAATGATATACAAAGCTATATAACATAAAGCTAGAGTTTACAGTACAAGTAAGGAACTGGGATAAAATTCCAGCAATCTGCAGAGGGTTACCCTGAAGTATTAAGTTGAATAGTGGTTGGCACATGTGTGTGAGAAAACAACGCAAAGCCAGGAAGCAGTGCTGGGAAGTAGGAGGTGGGGAGAAAATATTAAAAAGAATTAGAAGGGACAATGCTAAAAATCACACAGGACCTGAAATAGTCCTTATTCCAAACAACCAGAGTAGAAAATAATTGAGGATTTCTAAGACATGGTTTAGAGTACTAAAAAGATCTTCCTTAAGTAGTAAAAAAAAAAAAAAAAAAAAAAATACCCCTAGAGTAAATATACCATTAGTCCTGCCTAACAAAACTCAAAAGGAAGACTCAGAATGATAGGGAAAAATCTGTTGTAAGACGGCCGACAGGACTAATAAGAAAACATCTGTCCCTGATTAATAGGAATATGGAAGTAACAGGCTATAAATTGTTCTTGCTGTTAATTTTCTGGGCTCAGACCTCTGAAGAACGATCTGCTCTGAGCCCACTGGTGTAAAATAAACCTCCTGTCTTCCAAGATCTCCGAGTGCTCCTTGGTTCTTCCTTTGGGTGATCCAGAAAGGATTCTGTAACAAAAATATCAAACTAACATGATATGTCCCAAAACAAAGCTCAACAACATTTATAGAGATCAAAAATATCCAGCACACAACAAAGCAAAGAATATGTAGTATCCAATAAGAAATTACCCAGGTAAGGAAAATACAACTCATAATGAGGAAATCTAACCTAGAGATTACTCAGGCAATGAAACTAACATGCAAAGATAATAAAGCAACTGGAAATGGATTCCATATATTCAGAACCTAGGGGAGAATTTTAACATATTAAGTAGAGACCTTAAACAAATAAAACAAAACCTCAAGACCTCAATCAAACTTCTAAAGATGAAAAGTATAGTCTTAGGTAAACATTTTATGGATAAGGAGATATCAATGTCAGCTGAGAAAAAGTAAGGGCTGGTTGTAGATTCCCATTTGAAACAAACAAGCAAAAATAGGGAAACAATGGTTTTAAGGGGGGGAAATCCCAGAAATTTAGGAAATAAACAAGGTGAGCCCTACAATTGTCCCAAATTCCTGCCTTGGAAGAATTTTCTGGCAGAAATTAGAGAGGAGGAAGTGAGGTAACGCCAAGAGGTTTCCCTGCCTAGAGGAGATAGAGATGAGAATCTAGAAAAATCAGTGAAAGGGATTTTCACTGAAAGAAAACTGCCAATATGCACATATCTTCTGCAGATTTCTGATCAGAATATGTATTCAAGAGACTAACTTTATGGGTAAAAACACCCAAAATCACGAGAGGGGAGTGCATGGAGCACTCATAGCTAGGAATAGTGTCTCCTCCCACAAGCCACACTTGGCATTGAACAGAATACTTACAGGAAGTGTCTTGCCTCAGTAGTGGGGAATAATTTATCCCAGATTAAAAATAGCTTTGGTCCACCATACCAAGTAACTAAATCATTACTAAAAGGAATAAATTATTTCCAATTTCTTCCTCAATAAAGTTCAAAAGCTGTAGGAATGCAAAATTATCTACCACCCAAAAGGTAAAATTCACTATGTTAATATCAATAAAAAATTAGCAGCCACTTTAAATAGCAAGAAAATATGGCCCAAAATGAAAACAATCTATCCAACAAATTCATTACTAACAGTGATTTTAAAAGTAGCAGATGAGAACATTTAAAAAGTTATTATAATTGCTTTCTATACATTTAAAAAGCCAGAGAAAAGAACATTTTAAATAAATGCTTGGAAAACATTTTTTAAAGTCAAAAATCAAATTAGTGGAGTTGAAAACTATAATAGCACAGATGAAAAATATACTGAATAAGATTAATGACAGAATAGATGTTGCAAAAAAATAGTGAACTTGAAGAAAGAGCAATAAAAAAATATCAATATGACACACAAAGAAACAAAACTCCTAAAAAATGAACAACTTTTAGAGGCTTAACACAAATGTATTTGTAACCCCTCTTACAAAAAGGGACAGAAAAAACATTTTTAGAAATAATGACCAAAAACTTATAAAATATGAGTCAAAACAAGAATAATATGGCAACACATTTAAAGCACTGGAAAAAAAAATCTGTCAACCTAGAAGTACAAATCCAGCAAAAACATATTTCCAAAATAAAGGCACAGGCTGGAAGAATTCATCACCAATAGACTCACCCTGCCCGAAATGTTAAAGAAAGTCCTACAGGGAGAAATAATATGACAACATATGTAAACGTGGATCTACAAAATGGAATAAACAGTATGGCAATAATGACAGAATAAGTCACATAAAAATATTGACTGATTAAAACAAAGCAGAAGGTTGTGGTGTTTCTAATATATATATGGAAGTAAGGTGTATAAAAACAGTACACTTAGCTGACTGAGCCACCCAGGTGCCCCCTTATATAACAACAGTACAAAGGTCTGCAGTAGAGAAGTAAAAACATGCTTTAAGTTTCTGATAATAAATGTGAAGTGCTATGTTACTTGATGATTAATGTAATAAATTGAAAATGCATATTATAAACTCTAAACTGGTAAACTATAAAAATCTATAGTGAACTCTACAGTAAGCAAAAATCACACCAAAACCAAAAAACCAAAACACACACAAAATGTATAAATAATAATCCAAAAACATATGGGGAAAAATAGGAAACAATTAGCAAGAAGATAGCAAGATGAATACTTCAAAGGTAATTAAACACCCTAATTGAAAATCAGAGAGTGTCAGAAGAAAATAAAAAACATAATCCAATGACTTAAAAAGTATAATCCAATCCAGAAGAAATCCATTTAAATATCATCTTACAGATAAAAAAAAAGAAATTAATGGAAAAAGGAGTAGAGAAACAACAACAAAAAAATCAATGAACCCAAAAGTTAGCTATTTGAAGAGATCAACAGAATTGGCAGTCCTTTAGTAGACTGATCAAGAAGAAAGAGAGAAGACTCAAATAAAACAAAAATGACGGAAGGGGCATTAATACCACCTTACAGAAATAGAAAACATTGTAAGGGAAGACTGAACCACCATATACCAATGAAATTAGATAACGGAACTGAATCAGCAAATTTCTAAAAAAAAAAAAAAAATCTACTGACACTCAAGAAAGAACTGAAAGATATAAATAGAACTATATAAAGAGATGGAATTACTAATTTAAAACCATCTCTGGGATGCCTGGGTGGCTCAGGGGTTAAGTGTCTGACTCTTGATCTTGTCTCAGGTCAAGATGCCAGGATCCTAGAATCAAGCCCCAAGTCTGGCCTCCACACTGAGCATGAGACCTGCTTAAGATTTTCTCTTGCTCTCTCTCCCTCTCCCCCTCCTCCTCTCCCCCCTCCTCCCCCCCAGACTCTCTCTCTCTCTCTCTCTCTCCCTCTCTCTAATTAAAAACAACAGCAACAACAACAAAAAACATCTCATAAAACACCTCATAAAGTTGAGTCTCACTGTTAAATTCTACCAAATATTTAATAAAGAATTAATGTCAATTATTGCCAAAACTCTTTCAGGAAATATGAAAGTGGAATACACTTACCAACTCATTCTAAGAGGCCAGTATTACCCTGAAGTCAAACCAGACAAAAAATATAAATTAGAAAACTACAGAATAATATCTCTTACGAATACAGACACAAAAATTCCTCAACAAAATACCAGCAAACTAAATCCAGCAACATATAGAAAGTGAGATTTTTTTTCCAGAAATGTAAGGTTGGTTCTGTACCATGATTAAATTTTCAATCACTCTGCAGAGTTTGTTATAGCAGCAATATGAATCTAATACAGGTTCTCAACATTACATGTTTTCTTGGTAAAGTTCTTAACTTACACACATACAGCCATGATCCCTATAGTGCCTAGGTAGTTGATTCAGTAGTGTTTTTTCATTTAATACTAGTTTTGAAAAATTCTCTTATTAGTAAGCATTTGTTAAGATAATTTATTTTAATGGCTACATATTAGTATTTTGTATAGATGAACCATAAGCTATTTAAGTCTGGTTCAGAACACTATTATTATAAATAATAATTATTAAATTATAAATATAATCAATTAAATTATAAATATAAATACTGTTATAATGAATATGCTCATATGTTAATTATTTTGTGGAATTTCTGATAAGCTATTCAGTATAAACTAAAACTGTTTTAATTGTTGGATCAAAAAAGTGTAACTTTTAAGGTTTTTTGAGGTAAAGAGAGAGAAATCTTACACCAATTTTATGAGGCAGTATTATCTGCCTAATAAATGACAAAATCAAACTCCAGAGAACTTATGAGCTAAGACTTAGATCATGTGGCTGATACATGCAGCACTTTGATGGAAGTAAACACTATAATGGAGTAAAATATAAATAATTAAACTTCAGTGTAATATAAATTTAGCACTGGATGATGGTGTAGGGGAATGTAGGTGATTTGTATTCAGGCTTACTTAACTAATATTTGATCTTTTCTGAACTCTAAGTCATTGCCTAAGTCACTTTTTCTCCTGAGCCTCATTTTCTTTCCTTTAAAAAATAAGTGGAATTAATAATGCCTACATTATAATTTGGACTTGATTATATATTATGCATATATTTTTCTAAAACAGAGCTACTCTTCTATTTAGTTTACTGAACAGTAACCTATGGGGGACTGGGGATTGTATCTCTACTGCTAAAGATGTTGACCACTGTGCCTAAGATACTCCTGTATATAGTATACACTGAATATTCTGCCCAGTTACCCTTACTTTGGTAATTACTGAGGATTTGGATAGTCTCATAACTATCCATTAAAATCTATTTCTGTAAGTGCTTTTTATGTCATCCTTCAGATAATTCAGTTTACTCTTAATAAATAAAAATATTTCCCAGCTTCAATGATGAATCATACCTGAGAGAAGAACAAATTGTGGAAATTGTGTACTAATATGTGATTCCTGATGGCCCATGTTGCTGCCATTTGAAAAAGTTCTTATTAATCTGTGATTCTTTGAAAAATGTCATAAAGCTCTCTATGTATAGTCATTTGACCTACTAAAAATACAAGTACATTTAAAATAATGAAAATAAAGGTCATTTGTGATAGTAAATCATAAGTCAATGAACATCTTATTTTTTTTCCACTCATTTCCTCTCCTCTCAAATTTATTAGTTTGGAAATGTAGAGAGGTTGATCTAAAAACATTTTGAAACCCTTTAAACCTTGTATTCTTAGCTGCCTCTACCAAAGGCCAACAAAGGGAAAACTCATTTCTTGGTCTTCTTTCAAATCTAGAAATTTTAACCTAACCTGTTAAAATTGACTGTGCTGACAAGTAAATAGCGTAAGTTAACACTATTTATTTTCAGGATTTACATAATGTTTATAATGTTTAGACTCCTGGGCATTATTACTTGAGTACTATTAATATGGTAAATGAAGAGAGAAATAGTTAATAGTTAAGTAGAAACTGTCCAAATGCAGAGAGTTTGAACAATCATAATTATTTATATGTAGTATATTATATGATATATATTAATATATATTATTAAATATAAAACACTTTAATAGGCCTAGTCCTTATCTTTAAAACTCTCATAGTAACATCACCTTACTTTTACCATTTTCTTCATGTAAGTAAAGTTCTTTTCATATATCATCTCAATCATTAAAAAATCATATGAGGGTGAATATTCTTATTCCACTTTTTTAACAGATGAAAAATCTAATTCAAGCAAGAGAACTAAAAAATAAAGTTTTTCCTTTCCCTTTCTGAATCCATAAAAATAAAATTACTGAAATGCAAGTAATAAACTCAAAAACTGATAAGATCAGATGACTCTTCCCCCCAAAAAAGCTATAAAGTTTCTTTTAAAGATGTAAAAAAAGTCACAAATAAATATAGAGACTTCTCATGTTTCCCTATGAACAATAGATATTTGATACTCTAAGTATAATCTAGGAATTCAAAGTAATTCCAAATAAATATTTAGGAGATTCCCTATGAAACTTGAAAATTAATTATAGTTAACGTTAGGAAAAAAGTCAACAATAGCTAATTTAGAAAACTACAAATATAGGGCAGTAAAAGAACTCCCAGGTTAATAAAAACATATTTGTGTGGTTTGAGATCAATGAATCAGAATGGTAAGCACAGATGCTGATTTCTGTTAATGTGAGAATTTAATATAAGGTAAATGGGGCATTTATTTTTATGTGGGTGAAAACTGAGACTATTTCACAAAAGGCTGTGGAACAAGTGGCTGTCCACTTGGGGAAAAAATATTTGATTTCTATTTCAAAGCATTTATCACATTATAGATAATCTACAAATGCACATTAAATACATGCACGTGCACACACACACACACACACACACACACAGAGTTATAGAACCATTCAGGGAAAATACCGTAAGGCAAAAAATTTCTTCCTAGAGCAAAAGAGAGATAAATTTGACTTCCTAAATATTAAACCTTCTTTATAGCAAAGACACCACAAAGTTAATGAACACAGGAGTACTTGCAAGATAAATTAATATGTATAATCTATGAATAGGTCCTATAAATATAAATTAAGAGATAAATGTCTAAATAGGTAATTGCATAAAGGTTATGAGCCAGATAATTAATAGTAGAAGAAATATAAATGGCCAATAAAAAATAAGAAGTTCAACTTTACTATCTGTCAGAAAGAAACAAACTAAAAACAACAAAGATAACATTATTCACCGAGTAAAAATTCAATTATATCCAGTGTTTGATGGGAACAATAGGTACTCCTATGCACTATTGTTGGGAGTATAAGTAGCCTTTCTAGACTGAGATTTGACTTCATATATTCCTAAAAATCATGTCTTCAGTTTGACCCAGAAAATCAACATCATACATCTCTTTCAAAGAATACTAACACGGTTCTAATACACAAAGTTCAACATACAAGGGTGTTTATTTTAGTATTATTTATAATTGTGGAGAAGTGAAAACAGTTTAAATATCTAGCAAAGTGGTTAGAATGTCTCCACACTTTTGATGCAGTCTGACTGTACAAGTTGTTTTCATCTATAAGAACTGCATATCACACTACTTTTGAGCTAACATAAATCCAGAAATCCTCCAAGAGGAGGAAATTGAGGCCTTAGGAGACTATTCTTTCTTAAAACTTCAGAACAAATCATTTTCTGAGCTGAAGAGATCTGGCAACTTTACTCAATCCAGGAAGCTAGTTTATTTGCTACTACAAAATCACAGAGATATTTAAACAGAGCTACCTTAACTGCTTATTGTTAACTTCTAACTGCACTCACATTCTGCTTATTGATATGTTAAATTATCTTGAAACATTTTTCACACTCTATTTTTTTCAGCTTATTTATTACTACAAATCATTGCCAAGATTTCTACCTGGTAGTAGCAGTAGAAATAATAAGCTGACCATTCTCTTTCCTAAATAGTGATTCTTAAATGAATTACTTTAAACACTGTGGGAAATAAGTGAGATGATTAATATTCAGAAATACCAAATAAAAGCTGTGCTGTGTAGTTAACAATAGGTTTACAACCGATCGGAAATATGTACAAACCGCCCTCCAACCCACAAACAGTCCCAAACCCTTAAACACTTCACTTCCTAGTTCTTCTTCTCCTCCACCCCCTTCATTTTCGGAGCTAATTTTTCATTGACTTTGCAGCAAAGAACTGAAGTCTCTGCTTTACCTCAAGCAGCAAACATTTGTTCCAATCAGACTATTTTTTTAGGTGACTTCCGGATAAGGCTGTAACCTCTGTAGTACTCAGCCAATGAGGAATCAGGGGAGGGACTTGCATGCTAAGAGATGAATTGCCTGCTGACACCACCCAGAGTGTGCCTGTCCATCAGACACCCACTCTTGGAAGAACATAAACTAAAGCCTCACTTCACTGTGCTCTGAGTCTCTATGTCCCTCCTTTGATTGGGTCCACAGGCTTATTTCTCACAAACACCAAACACCAATTTAATTCATTATAAGTTAGAAGCATTGTAAGTTTGATTTACTCAATCACATTGACACTGACTTCAAATTTATTAAATAGGGAAGAGTGAAAATGTCTATGCAATTTACTTGAATTTGTACTGCTTCCCACCATGTCCCTGATATATTTTCAAAGAGCTGATAAAAATATTTAATGCTTTGTATAACCTACTAACAGTCTCATGAGGTTGTCAGAGAGAGAATAGTGACTTACGTTTAATGAGTTCTATAGTTTAGAATAAAGCGAAGCAGGCATTTTCACACATGGCTGGTAGATTTATAAATTCATGGAAGTTTTCTGGAAAGCAATTTAAAAAGATATATCAAGATCCACAAAAGTGCTCAGAACTTTGACTCAGAATTTTGCGAAAAATAAGCTAAAGTAAAAACAGAGAAAAAGATTAAGATTTACTTACAAATATGTTCATCTTAATATGATCTATAATGGCTAAAAGTAAGTGTGAAATGTCTGTAAAAACATGTGTTCAAGTTTAGCTAAATAAATTATGAAGAGAATAAAACAAAGCAAGGGGATGAAGCTAAATAGAGATACACACAAAATATGTATATACATGTAGAGACATGTAAGAAAACATTATTGTAATTTGCAGTGTAAGCAAATTCTTGAAATAGAACAACCAAGTAAATCTTCAGGGGAGAATTTCAGAACAAAGATTCCAGAAACTTCTTGTAACAAAACTTGACATGATAAAATATAATAGCTATACATTAAAAAAATTATTAAAGAATTTGTTTGGCTTTCAGTAAAACTACTGATGTTGGTTTTATTTCCCTACTGCTTATGATCGAGGAAGTAAACTTGAAATTCTTCCCTTGTGTCAACAACTTAGCAGGAGTAGTGATTTCATTATGATGAACAGAGAAAACAGGAAGCCAGGAAATTAATAAGCTTTCACAATCTAGCAGACGAAAGCTGCTCTGTTTAACTAATGTATATTTATTGCTAAACATGTTGATGTTTCTGTTGAAATGATTAATGTTCTGAATTTTAAAATATGTCATTAAAGCTCTGTTATTTATTTAACTTGAAATATGAAAATTTCTATTAAATACGGAGAAAAATTTTCTCTTTCCTAAACTGTTTGAGGGCAGGGTTGACATGGGAGGTCTCAGATTTTTCTTTTGAAGTATACAAAATGTTAAACTAATAGTGGAAAAGAAAAAAATGACCCTGGGTCAGAAACAATACAATAAGCTTTCACATCCATTTTGCTGACACTATTTTTTAAAATATATCTGAAATCTGATGACTTCACAGTGTCTCCACCTCCACTACTCATAGTCCAAACTACTGATACTTCTTGCCTAAATTGTGGTTATAGTTATGGGCTCTTTCTTTTCATGTGACTCCTGTAAATCTAGTAAAATGCAAGTCATACTAAGTTCAGATCAATCGCTTACCTGCTGAAAACCCCCAATAACTTTAAAAAAGTCCTAGAATAAAAGACCTACAGGGTCTTTGTGATCTGGCATCTGACTGTATCTCCAGCATCAATTACCTCTTTTATCATATATGTTGCTCCGCCTAAGCCAGACTGGACAACTTGATATGCTTTAGAAACTCTCAAGTACGTCCCTGACTCAGGAGCCTCTGCCAGGTCCTTCATCCTAGAATGCTCTTCCCCCACATAGGTCCATGATCCATTGGCTTTCTTTCTTTTTTTTTTAATGTTTATTTATTTTTGAGAAAGAGAGTGAAACAGAACATAAGGGCAGACAGAGGGAGACAAGAATCTGAAACAGGCTCCAGGTTCTGAGCTGTCAGCACAGAGCCCAATGTGGGACTTGAACCTACAAACCATGAGATCACGACCTGAGCCAAAGTCAGACGCCGAACTGACTGAGAGAGCCAGGTGCCCCCATTGGCTTGTTCTCTTTGATTTTTGCCAAATACCACCTTCTTAGAAAGAGAAGCCTCTATCACTTTACCCTGCATTCCTTTTCTTTACTGAATATCTATCTTATAACTGAACTTTAATATTACTTGATTTAATTTTTTCAAACTGAGGCAGAGACTTTGTTTTAAATCACTGTATCCCAGGTTTCTAGAATAGTGCCTTACACATAAGTGTTGTATTAGTTAAAACATGAATTTTACCCTCTACTAGAGGTAGCACACCGACCAACAGTTAAGGGCAGAGCCAGAGAAGCTTTTACGTGTAAAGAGGAGAAACCCTGTCTCAGAACCCACAGCCACGTCACTCCAAAAAGCATGCTCTTTGGTACCACATTGGATGAACTCATTCCTCTTTATAGATCTGAACCATCTGTGATACAACTCTGAGCTTTAGCCAACACATGTTGATTTAGTAGTTTCGGATTGAGCCTCCACAGATGAATCTGGTATGTAATTAAGGTTGTATTTTTATTAGAATAGTACAAATATGGTATATACAGATCATGTTTAGTAAGTTGTCCTTCCCAAATACTTTTACTATTACTCTAATGTACCTAATTTGTTGAGATAATTGGTGTATATATCAAAGCTACATGTTTTCAGAGAGAAAATTGCTGTGTCAACAAAGTAACTACAAATATGTATTAAATACTATATATATAATATTAGATATATAAGTAATATGTTTGATATATAGGTAATATGCACTATCACACATGTCAACATAGCAAATGTAATTATATATGATATATATAATTTTGTGTGGATATACAACATGTACATGTGTAATAGTATATATTTATACACTAATACCTAATGTTATACATACTTATATAGTATGATTGTTACTATATTGACATTTATGTAATAATATAAGTATAGATTTCATGTAAACATATATGTAATGATATTACATATGTGTAGCATTACATATCATACTTGTAATTGTATATATCATATGCCATATATAATATTAATATAGGATATTATATACATTAACTCAATACCATTCACAATAATCTTGATTATATACCTGTTGAATTTCTACCTAAAAGCATGTTTTTAACTGAGAAAGAAAGTGGGATATCTAAGAATTTAACCAAAAACGAAAGCTACTTTTTCCAATTTAGAAGAAAAATAACGTCTCATTTTGGACAAATCAGGATTTTGCTCATCTTGAAAGTGTGAATGCTTGCCATTTTAATTTTTATAAGCTGCGTTGGCAAGGACGATATATCCTCAAAATAAATAAAATGACTGAATAAAAATAAATAAATAAACAAGCAAATAAATAAATAAACATCATTCCTCAGGGAATATTAATTCCTGTATAACTGATTTTCTTTATGCATCAACAGTGTTAAAAGCTGTTAAATATATTAGAAATGTTGGGAATTAAAATGATTATTAAAATTCAGAAAAATATAATAAATAGTGTGACCACAAACACCTCTGTCTTTTTCTGACTTTAACACGATGAAAATTTTGCATATTAAGCATGTTGGCATTTAAGATGAGATATGTACATAAAGTTTATATAGTAAAAGAAATATATTTTTTTAATTTTTAATGTTTATTTATTTATTTATTTTTGAGAATGAGTGAGAGAGCAGGGAAGGGGTAGAGAGATAGGGGGGCAGAGAATCACAAGCAGGCTCCCCACCAACAGCACAGAGCCTGACACTAGGCTCAGTCCCATGAACCATGAGATCATGAACTGAGCCAAAATGAAGGGTCAGGTGCTTAACCCACTGAGCCACCACGTGGCCCAAAAGAAATATTTTCTTAAGAGAATTTATCAAAAATCTATATTCAATCAAATACCCGTTAGGTATATGTGGACGTGATTGTATGAGATTGCATTCTCTTTAGGTATGTTTATATTAAGAATTATGGAAGTACATTTACATTTCTGGAATAAATTCCACTTGCTCAAGTTATCTTACATTGGATTATGTTGCCAAAATACATTTTTATGGTTTTTGTATCAATATTCATATTGACACTGATCTAAACTTTTCTGAACTATTTTTACCGTCTTTTTAATGACTATTATTCTTCCTCTTTGATAATAATGTGGAAGATTATTTTGCTTTTCCTGTACTCTATTCCATTTACATTATAGTTATTAGTTTTTAACAGTTTCATAGAAGTCCCCCATGAAGATACCTGGGCATACATATTTTGGAAGGGGGAGGGAAGGTTGGATATTTATTTGACAATTTTATTTACATTTAAAAATTTTCTAAAGTCATCGGAATTGATCCAATTAAGGTAAGGTAGTAATCTAAAATCTTTTGTTATTTCCTCATTTTTTTTCTTTTTATTTGAGAAAGAGAGAGCATGCCAGCAGGGAAGGGGGCAGAGGGAGAGAAAAAGAGAATTCCAAGCAGACTCCAAGCTCAACACAGAGTCCAACAAAGGGTTCAGTCCCACAACTCTGGGATCATGACCTGAGCCGAAATCAAAAGTTGGACACTCAACCGACTGAGCCATCCAAGCGCCCCAGATATTTCCTCTGTTGAATTCAATTCTTAAATTTATTTTCTGAGAAGAAACTTTATTCTCTATATAATCCTTTTTGCCATGTCTTTCTGCCATTCTTACAGCGTAGCATCCACAGTCTTCTTACACTGCATTATACACATAACTCAGAAGCCAGAGAAGTGCAGCGTGGTCTCATTACTGACTTTTTTATTTTTTTCTCCTAAGAGCAACCTCTGCAGTCTGTGGAATAGCATTTTCTATCTTATCAGAAACGAACATGAGTATGCAATGCCAAACTGCACAACATTCATCAGACTCAGGAAGGAGAGCTCATGATCCAAGAAAATTAAGAGCGAAGGACTTTGTGCCAGTTCCGTAAGGCTTTGCACATGACTGAGCGCACTAGTCTGTTAAGCAGAGCTCTTTCTTCAGGCCTGTTCTTTCAGAGACATTCTCCCCTCAGCCACTCGGGTTTTATCATTACACTGTTTCTTAAAAGCCTTCAATGGTACTCTATTGATCTGAGCTCCTTAGTTTAGCACACAGGACATATGGTGATCGGATCCATTCCTACATTTTTCTAGCTTCAACCCTTCACATGCAGTCTTCTCTTCAAGGGAAATCAACCCATTTCATGGGTCTGTGACGTCATAGATGGTATTTTCTCTCCCTGAACACCTTCACCACTAACTCATCTCCAAGTTAGTACAATTCATCTTCCCAGCATCAAATGCTTTAGGGAGGATGTTCTCTTCCAAACCTGCATAAAACTCCCTTCTTTATTATATTATACGGCACTTCTTGCACAAAAAATGTAGTGTTGATTTGCTGTTCATTCTATCCACTGTACTCTGAGTTCCTCAAGGAATGAGACCAATATAATACATATCATAATTGCTTTCAGGTACATAAATGATCTTGGTAACTTGTTAAATAAATGAGTAACTTTATCATAAGCAATATGTTAAATAGGAATTCTGAAGGTAAAGAGGGCTCTATTTACTGAAGTGACCAGTGAAGATTTCAAGAGGCTAGAAAACATAATGTAGCAACTTTTCCATTTTAACGGCCTTGCCTACTACTAATATATTCCCAGTCAGAAGTGATCTGGACCAACAATGATAATACTGTTCTCTCCAGTAGCTAGCATTTAGCTATAATGCAATAAATATAATACTGCAGATGCCAGAAAAACTGAGAATGTCCTTTTTCTTTTTCTTTTGACAACATATCCTTCTGATTGATTCTTCCAAGTAGTTTATGACAAAAGCACCTTTAGCTGGTGGCATTATATTCATCAAAATAAATGTCACTTCCCCATTGCAGGGAGCATTGGCATAACGCTAAACAATTCAGGCTGAATATTCTGTATAATCATTTCCTCTGCTGTGTTCTACTTTACTTATATCAATATTATATGTGGCCTCTGAATTGAAAACCTGCTCATAGAGAAACAGCATTATTATCTTGTGATATATAGGAAACAGGGTTTTATTATTTAATGTTTAATGTAAACTAATGCAACCTGTTTTTCTGAGTTTTTAACTAGTATCTCCTCATGTAAATAAGGCTCTGAGAGCATAGAATTAATGATGTCCCATTGCTAATTTGGTAACTGTTCATATAAGTAAAAATATTGAAATAATAGCATAGACATAGTTATATTAACCTAGTAGAAGCCCTTTGCGACTTTGGGAGGAAAAACAACTGACTAATCGTAATTCAGCCACCATGTGCCATATCACAGACTTCAAAGACAGCACAATCACGCATGGATATAGAGACATATAACTGCAGGTAAATATTTTAACACCCTTTCATTGCAAGGATACTTGAGGAAGAAAACAGAAAATACTCAGCTGATGAAACTACAAATTCAGATCATAGGCTGTCTTTTTTACCAGTTTTAAAGAATTCAAGAGCTTCCACTTAAGTCTACCATAACATTTTATACGGACTATAAAAGTATTTTTTCTTATCTTTTTCTTTTTGTGGTATCACTGTTCACTTAGGTTTGTAGAATTCAAATTAACAGACAAATTTTATTTTTGTATGTTAACCAAATGATTTAAAGGAAATACACCAACCAATATTTCTCCTTCTAACTCTCTCCTACCACTTTTTACCATCCAGCTTACCTCTACTAGAAATAATAGCTTCCTAAAATTATTTTAAAAACCTGTATCTAGCAGTATCACTGTACCTCTAAAGTTCCTCCCAATGATTCCTCAATGCTTTTAGGATAAAGGCCTCAAGTCTTAGCATGAGACACAAAGCACTTCATGGACCTGACCCTAGTCAACATAAGGAGTCTCAGATCAAACTACTTTCCAACTCACACCCAATCTATTCTCCAACTACACTCTCGCACCTCTACGCTTTTATACTCATTATGTTCATTCTGTTGAGAGTAACTTTTCTTCATTCTCTATCCAGGTAAATACTACTTATTTCAAACTTCAGCTCCAGTTTTACCTCTCCAAGGGGAACCTCACCAAAAGTTAGTAATTTTCTTTCTTCTTTTCTCCTCCAAATGCATCTACAACATGTATTTTAGTCTCCATAATCAAGGTACAATACACAGGTGTGTGTATGTGTATGTGTGTGTAATAATCACCAGCTAATATATATACATATATATATACAATTAATTACTCAACACATCTTTTATTGGTAAAAAGAAAAATATTTCCTTTGTCCGATTCTTCCTTGAGTTTAATAGCAGCAAAGTTCTTTCCTGAGAACTATCCTAAAACTAAACAGTCTCAGTAGCTTATTTTTTAAATGCATCCTATTTGAAGTTAGATTTTTCATTTAGCTAACCTTTAGTAATGTGTTTTAAGCACACATAGTACAAAAGTAATGAAAGTGTTGTATATTATTATATATAATGATTTTTCTGGAATCAATATAGGAACATAGGAAGAACATGGGAATTCAAATGAAAAAAATCATAACAATGTCATGATTTGTCAAGTTGGTTTCTTGGTTATTTACTGATATATTAATAATTATCCTCTGAATAAAGGATTCTTTGGCGAAAAATCTTTTTGAGAACTACTAGAACTTAACACACAGATTTTGTAGTAACAAGAGCCTTTGCTTATTTGGTCATTGCACAAGTTCAGCTGCATTTAAAAGACTTAACTACAGAGGCTTTTCCCAGTATTTTTTTCAAATATGAAGTCCTGTATATAGTTGCTTCAGTAGGTCCATAAAGCCTCTGTGTCCTAAATCTGTTCTAACTTCTCTTCTACCACCTCATAGTCTCATAGTCACCTCGTATTACCATCATGACCAGTCAGCCCTCAACCTCTCATCTGAATGCCAGGCAGGAAAAGGGAAATGCCAAACCTTTTTCAGTAACACCAGAAGATTCCTACCAAAGTTTCATTGACCAGAGCCAACAACTTATTCTTAGCTTAAGGGAGGCTGAAATAATGACTTTTGGCCAATCATATTGTTATAATAAAAACTGAGCTCCTCTTAGGAAAGATTGTAGACATACTGGATATTTAATAAGCAGATATCAGTGACTTCCATTCTCATAAAACCTTTTTTTCACAAATGTCAGGGAACATTAGTATATCATGAAGCAATTTTTAGAACAACAGTGGCTTTAAAAACAAATTAGTAACTAAATCTATGTACCTATCTTCTCCCACACAACCCTTTCCCAAATTATCAGATATAAAATACTATGAAGTATAAGTTATAATTTCATCATATTAAGTCAAAGTAAAACTCTTCAGTGAAATATAAATCAAAACTTTCCTAGTAGAAAAAAATTTATAATAGGAAAAAATGATTATGAAAGCAATTGATAATGTTTTATGAAGCTTATGAAGTATTTTTAGAAGTACTTTATGCATTATAATGTTATGCTAAGTATGTATGATAATGTCAATTCACCTTTTTGTGTATTTATGATACTGTGCTGTAGTATTTAAATGACCTAAAGTTAAGAATATTTTAGTTTTTGTTTAAAATTCTTAGAGAAAAACTTGTCTAGAATCCTTGCCAAGAGTTGTGATGTCATGGGATTTGTTTTGCCTGCTCTGTGGAAGTCATACACTATTCCTCCCTCAACTTTACATGCATACTGTGGTCATCCTCCCAACTGTGACTATCTACTGGATTGTCTTACTGGTTTCAAAAGAGTAGACACTGCCGTGCCTTGTGTACCACTGTATCTCCACAACATTGCACAAGAGACATTTAAGGAAAACCAGCTGAATGAGCTCAATGGTTTAATGAACCAGCACATTGTGAGACCCTGGATTGATGACAGTTGAACAAAACTGATTTCTTCATCATTAACTTTTGAAAATATTAACTCTTCTAAGAACAATAAAAACTTGTGTTTGTTTTGACAATCAAAAAAGTCTGAGATTTGGAGAACTACCACTGTCAGAACATGGTAGCTATTCATAAAATTGTATTCAATGTTTGTAGAAAGAGACTTATTATGCCAATAATTTCATATTACCTGGAAGTAATGATAAATTTCCTAATTGAGCATTACCCAATAAAGCACTAACTGGAATTTTATTAAATTTTAAGTTCTTTAAATCATGATTTATTATAATTATTATACTAAATTATTATTTTGCTTATTCACTATTGTCAATAGACCAATATTGTGTTACACCATAAGGCCAAAGGCAGATTACCTCATTTACAATTCAGAATCCTTTCACTTGCTGGAGGTCTCTTTTCTTTCCTCAGCTATCTCTAATGGGTAATAGCAGTCTTTTGTGTTATGCTATTAGTCCATCCTCAATATTAAAGAACAATTATTTTCTTTTGTAATGGTATATATAATACAGTACTTGAATTGTTTTATTATAATGAATACTTTAAAGGCAAATAAAAGTGGTAAGATAAGTACAAGTCGGAGGAGTAAACAGAGAAGAGAGAGAATAACGCAAGTGGAGATAAAATGCTAATTTAGAGAACATTAAGGAAGAAAGTAAAGTTGCACTGGAGTGGAAAGAGGCTGGGAAGACTGATGGGAATGAGTTGCCAGTTTTAAATTGCCAAACAGAGCTGGAGAAAACTTCCCATTTTAAAAGTAAGACAATATTCACATGTATACCAAGGTGTGCAAACATTTCTGCATCACCCCCTACCTTGAACTGGAAATTCAGAAAAGAACCCTATGATCAGTTCTAGAGAAAATAAGAACAGAGGAGCCAGTACAAATTTGATTATTTAGGTAAATGTTTCTGTTGAAACTTTACAACTATTGATAACTAGTATTTTCATTTATTACATTTCGGTTGAGTATTAAGTAACATTTTTTAATTTATGGATTTTAAATCACTAACATATCTAGAACCATTAAAATGAAGTAAATATAAGGCAATTTATCACTCTATTAAAAATACTTAATTGTACACCTGGGTTTTATTATGAAATTGTATACCAACATAATTTTGCCTTTGAATTTTTTATATGTAATTTCTAATTTTTATATCTTTAGGTATGTCTTAAGTCCTTGAATTGATGTTATTTACAACTATAGCATTTCACTAATAATAGGTTTCCTCTTAATTGCGTACGCAATAATCATTTCTCAAATTTGTCTAGAAACCATTGCACATTACCAAATAAGTCTATTAGGATCTCAAATAGTCAAATATTATTGAGAAAACTTGTAAGCATTTCCATGTCATAGAGAAAAAAATTCTAATGTCTCTCAAAGTCTCTAAAGCAGCCTTTATAATCAGCAGTCAATATATTGAGGCGTGCAGCAATATTTATAACTGAAAATCAACCAGCATATATAATAATTAAGATATCTTTTGGGGGGCATCTAGTTTAATCCATCAGATATTTTATCAGGGCTAATTGCAGTACTTCAGTGGATTTGATATAGTTATCTCTTGCCTCCAAGTAATTCACTTCACTCTATGTTCTGTGTCTAAGCTCACTCAATTCCATGGTTAGAATATATAGCTAAATATTATCTTCATGTTGATGTTAGGTTGACATCAAATTTTTTGCTAGGTTACTAACTTCAAAAGTTACTAACACCTGTGAAGTGATAAAGCTTCTCCCACACTATGAAATGTAATCAACTAACAGATCAAAAAAAAAATTGCACTTAAACTAAGCAAATTGTTTTTCTGTTTAGTCCAGTCTAGGTAAACTCCCTTATGCAGTAAAACTCCACAAATGCTTTGTACTGAAAATTTTATTTCTTAAAATGTTTTAGTGTTTATTTATTTTTGAGAGAGAGTGAGCACAAGTGGGAGAGGGGAAGAGAGAAGGGGAGACAGAGCAGATCTGAAGCAGACTCTGTGCTGAGAGCAGAGAGCCCTGTGCAGGGCTTGAGCTCACCAGCCATGAGATCATGACCTGAGCTGAAGCCCACTGCTTAACCAATTAAGCAACCCTGGCACCCCTATACTGAAAATTTTAAATGTAAGCTTTCAATAATTAAAGTATTTCATTAATGAAAACATTTTATTACTCTTAGATTTAATCTTCCAGTAAGATAAGACTCTAGTCACCAATCATGTGCTGGGAGACGTAAATAATCTTTGAACAATAACAACAAAAAAAAGCAAATCTTCCCAAGCAATCTACTTTCAGTTTTTAAAAAATGTAGGTTAAAGAAGTCCATCCAGTTAGATAGCCTGGTTTTATTCTGGTGCTATAGCTAACTAGTTATGAGACCTAGAAAAAAATTAATGTCCCTTAGTTTCCTCATTCCAAAATAAAAATATGCCATCTAAAATATTATCTAACATTTACCGCACAAGTCTGATATAGCTATTATTAAAAGATATAACACATGAAAAGGATTTAGAAAGAGGATGGCCCATAGAAAGTTCTCAATAATTTAATTTTTTAATGTTTTTTATTTATTTTTGAGAGACAGAGAGAGACAGTGCGAGCAGGGGAGGGTCAGAGAGAGAGGGAGACACAGAATCTGAAGCAGGCTGCAGGCTCTGAGCTGGCTGTCAGCACAGAGCCCGATGCGGGACACGAACCCATGAACCGTGAGATCATGACCTGAGCTGAAGCTGGATGTTCAACCCACTGAGCCACCCAGGTGCCCCTCCCTGTTAAATTTAATAACTAAAACATCATAAGCTTGTTTATGTTTTTATTATTATATTTCAATGTTCCAAAGAGTGTCTTGCTAATAGTAGTCATCAATAGGTTCTTTGAAAGTAAATTCTAAAAATGAACATATAACATAAAAAAATTCTCCCACAAAACTTTATTTTATGACCCATTGTATAAAAACATCTAGATTTACAAAAGAATGAGTAATTATAATAAGCCATTCCCTTATGAGGTCAAATTAATTCTAATATTTTTAGAATCAATTGCTTGCTTGCTTTTTCCCTGTATCATGAGTGTCTGTGTGTGGAACAAAATGACAATGAAGCTATCTTATAGAAAGTATTGCTACTGTCTCCACTTGTTTTCCTTTGGTACAGCATAATGAAATAATATTTAAAATGCTTTATTTGGGGAGAACAAGCAAACTACTCCTTTAAAGTGTGTACTTATCTAAAAAGTGTACATTTTCTATTTCGAAATAGAGACAATATTGCAGTATTAGTAAAAAATGAGTTCATGTTGTTCCTTAACCTTGCCAAAATGAGATTGTTCATTTTTCTATTATTGAGAATAAGCACTATGAGTATTAAATATTTGTATTTATAGAAAATCTCAAACATATGCCATATAACCAGTAGGTTCTTTACTATGTATCTCTGGCATGGACTTTAACAAAATACCACAACCATGCTACCATCACACATAGCAAAATTAACAATTATTTAATTAGAGAATCTTAATAATAACCATCCCATATCCACACCAGTTATCTCAAACATGACTTAATTTATTGAAACCAAGATTCCAACAAGTCCACGCATTGCACATAGTTGTTATGCTTTGAAGTTTCTTTTATTCTATTGATTCTTTCATTCCTCTCCCCTCAACCACCTCTTTTTATACAAAATTGTTGAAGAAATCAAATGACCAACATTGAAAAAGATGCTTAACATCACTCATCATCAGGGAAATACAGATCAAAACTACAATGTGATTTCACCTCATACCTGTCAGAATGGCTAAAACCAGCAACACAAAAAACAACAGGTGTTGGTGATGATGCAAAGAAAGGGGAACCCTCTTGCACTGTTAGTGGGAATACAAAGTGGCGCAGCCACTCTGGGAAACAGAATGGAGGCTCCTCAAAAAGTTAAGAATAGAACTACCCTATGGCCCAGCAATTGCACTTCTGGATATTTACTCAAAGAATATAAAAATGCTAATTCAAAGGGACACATGCATCTTGATGTTTATAGCAGCATTATCTACAATAGCCAAATTATGTAACAAGTCTAAATGTCCATCAACTGATGAATGGATAAAGGAGAGGTAGGTACATATAAATATATACATATATACGGATATATGTATATATAATGGAATATTACTGACCCATTCAAAAGAATGAAATCTTGCCATTTGCAATGACATGAATAAAACTAGAAAGTATTATGCTAAGCAAAATAAGTCAGAGAAAGATAAATACTATATGACTCATTATATGTGTAATTTAAGAAACAAAACAAATAATCTGGGGGGTGGGGGGAGAAAGAGAGAGACAAACCAAGGAACAGATATTTAACTATAGAAAACAAACTGATCGTTACCAGTGGGGAGGTGGGTGCAGAGTCAGATTAAGTAGGTAATGGGGATTTAGGAGGGCACTTGTGAGGAGCACTGGGTGTTCTATGTAAGTGTTGAATCACTAAATTGTACACCTGAAATTAATATTACACTGTGAACAAACTGGAAGTTAAAAAAAGCCTAAAAAAATAAAAATACTTAAAATTAAATAAAAAAGACATATAATTTCAGCACTAAAAACACCTTTTTTTGTCTCATTCAGTATTTTTCTTGTCCAGATTATTATTTTGTCTAATAAAATTATGACACTTTTATGGTTTACCATTAATTTTGCATGTGTCTTATTTACTTCATGATTTTTGCCTTGTTTGGCAATCTGAATATCTTTTATTATTTTAATGGCTGACTTAGAGTCACCTATACTTGATATAACCAAATATTTGTTCTTAATTCTGTCACATTGTTTTATTTTGTTGAAAGCCTACATCATGTGATATATTTCTTTTTATTTTGTCATAGCTTTTGTTATGTAGATAAGTTTATAATTTTTTAACAATTGGCTTTATACTGCTAATAATAATTATACATAATATTCTAGGTTTTGTATTCTTGACACACTATTTTATGATTCCTACTATCAACAATAATGAAGCTCATAAAATCTCCTTCCCTTTCTCTCCCAATGTCCCAAGTATCTGATTAAAAACATATAATTTTACTATTTAACACCTATAAAACAATAAGTAAACCTTTCATTTCTATATAATCTCTCTCTTATCTGCCAATTTTTTATAGTTCTGTTATATCTATGCTGTCAAAGTATATACATTTATAATTTTTGCATCCACCTAAACATTAAGCTTGGCTATACAGTTTAATATACTTAGTGCTTATCACTATACTTAATAGTAAAACTTCCCTTATGATTGCTCAGATGCCTAAAATAATTATCTAGATTATTCATAAATAGTTTATGGAAACAATATTAATTAATTATTCTCATGTTCATATTTGTGACCTTTATCCTTTGTCTACATATAAAATCCTTGCTTCCTTGAATACCTTTAGTAAAATGCTCTACTTTATTCTATTATGAAATATTATGTTCAAGAAGTCTTGTACCTATTTGCTTTTTTTTCTTATAAGTAACTTAATTTTTCTTGGTTTCCAAAGGCCTTTTTAAAAATCTTTGACATTCAGCAATTTTAGTAGGTTATATCTTGGTGTTGATCATTCTCAGTTGGAATTCACATATAGTATTGAAGTGATTCAATACATAGATTTAAGTATCACCTTATTTCATAGTTTTTTTAATCATTAGTATTAGTTCTAGTCCATTTCATTCTTTTTCACTTTGGAAATGGAAATCATAGTATATTGGATCATCCTTGCATGTCTAATTTTCTTTTAAGAGTTTTTTGTTAATTTTTTATTTGATTTTCCTTTAGAGATAGTGTTTTAAATCATATTTAAAAATCATTTCTTCCTCTGGAATTCATAAATGCAATCCAAGATCTACATAATGGAATTGGGGATAGAAAGGGGAAATAAATTAGAAGTGTGACAGAAATTAATGCTATGTGCCTGTACCATTCCTCATTGCTTCTTCCCTATTTTCTGCACAATGTCTGAACAATACATCCAATCATGAACCCCCTTTTCTGTTCACATATATTAAGATTTAGCACACATTTGTTCATTTTGCCAACCTTCCCTATAACCTCTCAATAGTAAGCAACTGTTTCAATTGCCCATTCAAATTTTTAATTTTGTACCATTTTGTAGAAGGTAAGATGTGATGTTTCTCAGTGCATTGTTCTACTGCACCTGCAATAAAATGAGTTCCTTGGTCAAATGCTATATAAGCAGAAGGTCCAAATTGAAAGGTTTCCTGCTCTAGGTATAACAGTGTTAAAAGTATATATATTTTTTCAGTTAATGGGTATGTAAATCTAAATTCAGAATAAGTGTCTATACTCGTCAAGGCCCTTTGGTATCCATCCAGCATTATGGCTAATGAGCCTAATGTAATCTATAAACTATGAGCCTTCCTAGATCTTCTCAATATGCAGCCATGGCTCCTATTAGTCTCTAATATTCCTGTTGACAAACAGACAAATATTGTAAGATTCTGAGACAGTAGGATACATAGTTCTTCTCTGAATTTCTCTTCACTGAAATACCAATCAGTGTATTTCTTGATATGCCCCATGTCAATTCATTTTATGTGTCCAAGAGACCACTTCCCAGGAACTGTCAGGAATATATACTGGTTGGTTGTAGCCCCTTTTTGAAGGGCTAAATCCATAACATTTTCCACAACACAGCACCCACTGAGATTCCTTTTACTTCCCAGTTACCTATGTCTCATTTTCTAGCTATATTGCTGGTTCATTAGCTATTGCCCTATATATGTTGAAAATATATACCATATTATTATCAATCATAGTACAAATGCTTTCCAGATTGTTAACCTTCCTCTCTTGAGATATCTGTCAACTGTATTGCACTTTTACCATCCTCAGACAACTGATCACTGGGAGGGGCCCATTTAGCCAAAATGTTAGGTAATTCCTCAGGAAGATTTAGTGTGGGATGCAAAGAATAGCAAGCAACTGTGTGTTCATTTATGTAGTTGGTACCCTCAGTGGTTTCCCCTCTTGCATTTTCTTAAATACTTCCAAGAATGAAGAATATTTCCATTTCTACTTAATAAGGAAAGCTTCTGTGTACTTCCCATCCTGTTGAGATGATATGTTATAACACAGACCAAAATAGGTATTTCGGGCCTCAAAATAATTGCATGGCATTCAACAATAGAAGCTTCAATTAAAGCCCAAGAAGTTAGGAACTTATAACCAGTTATGGCAATACACTAAGCACTGGTGTCCAGCAATAGTAATAAAGTGTCCTCACTACCCCCGAGCTATTTTACTTATACAAAAGCAGACAACTTCTCAATTCCTGGTGACTCAGTCAATTCATCACTAAAGTTTTTGGATTGAGTCATCTCTACAGTCCCTCTAAAATAGGAGGCTTCTGAGTAATTTTTCTTTCCCTTGATGTTATTTCTTCAGCCATCCAAGGAAATTATTTCTACAGATAAAATAATCAGTTTCTTCTAGGCCCAGGGAGAACAGTTGGTCTATAAATCTTGTCTGAAGAGTTAGTTCTATAAATAAACTGCATTTTTCATAAGTTTACTCACTAAGATTTCAGAAACACAGTCTTAATTGCAGCTCAGTAGATAATACTTTTTATCACCAACAAATTGTAGCAGCCAAAAAAGAGCAACAGTAATCACTGGAAAGGCTAAGATCAAAATTTTCCCATTTTAAGAAGGATTTATTCAGGCATTTCCCCCACCAAACTATTACACTTCATCCACCCTAATGTAAATAAACAAGAAAAAATGTCAATAAGTCTATTAGTCTGGTATTTCTAGAGAAATAATTTTAAATATTTGGATAAAGGATTAATACTAGCTGAATAGAATGCAAGACATCAGGGTTAGATTAAGGGTCACCATGTAGAGTAGAAATTGTAAGCATAATCTTCTAAGACTGAAAAAAGCCCATCAGGTAGTTGATCTTACTTTTCACATCACGACTGGGACTCAGGAAGATGGCACAAACAAGAGGAAATGTAGTTTTCTGTCATGGCAGCATCCTTGCATCCTGCTACTCTACGTCAACCCAGGAAAATCTTCCAGGACTGAAAGCAATGCACATTTTTTATGGCTGGAGAATGTGGTGGCAGTGGGAAAAAAGAGACAGGAAAAGGAAATGTAGCATTATGATCTTCTATAACAGATTTTCACCAACTGAAAATCAGCACATGTGCGCACACAATCATTACTGTATAATTTATGCCTTTGTTCTACTACGCTATTATATTATGTAAACTTTAAAATATATACCAATAATGTAAAACATTTAAAGGACGGAATTGATAAAAATAATAAAAATTCTAAGATATTCCCCCCACAACCTAGTAAATCTTCTTCAGCTCTACATGGAATATTTGCGCCTCACACTGGAGAACAATGGAATAAAGAAGAGATGCTAGGATTAGAACCATTTATATTCATTTAGATGAAATAATTCTTCCCCTTTTATTCTTTGATAAATGTTATGCCTAGAAACTTTTAAATGTTATTTTTCTCTTTTTTCAGATTTTCACACTACTTTATTCTATAGAAACTTAATATGCATTTTCAAAAGTCCTATAAGAATTTTGAATCTAGAGATTAAACTATCTTGGAAATTTTGTTTTACCATAGGAAACAATACAAATAATAAGATTGTGAAGGTTGTTTCCAAATTAAAGGCATACATCATATATATTGCAGGTTCAGTTCCAGACCACCACAGTAAAGTGAATATCACAGTAAAGGGAGACATATACACTTTATTGGCTTCCTAGTGCATATGAAAGTTACATTTACACTGTACTGTAGTCTATTAAGTGTGCAATAGCATTATGTATAAAAAAACAGCATACATACCTTAATTAAAAATATTTAATTTCTAAAAAATGCTAACCATCATCAGAATTTTCAGTGAGTTGTAATCTCTTTGCTGGTGGAGGGTCTTGTCTCAGTGTTGATGGCTCTGCTGGCTTATCAAGTCATGATGGCTGAAGGCTGGGGTGGCTGCGGCAATTTCCCAAACTAAGAAAACAATAAAGTTTGCTGCATCAAATGACTCTTCCTTTCACAAAAAATTTCTCTGTAGCATGCAATGTTGTTTGATAGCATTCTGCCTACAAGTAGAATTTCTTTCAAATTTGGGCTCAATCTTCTCAAACTCGGCCACTGCTCTGCCAACTAAGTTTATATAAATTCTAAATTCTTTGTTGTCATTGCAACAATTTTCACATTTTCCCCCTAGAAGTAGGTTCCATCCCAAGAAACTACTTTCTTTGCTCATCGATAAGAAGCAACTCATGTGTTAAAGTGTCACCTTAAGATTGCAGTAACTCAGTCACATCTTCAGGCTCCACTTCTAATTCTAGCTCTCTTACTATTTCCACCACATAGTTAATTATTTCTTTCAGTGAAGTAACTTTGAACCCTTCAAAATCATCTGTGAGAAATGGAATTAACTTCTTCCCAACTCCAGTTCATGCTGATATTTTTGACTTCTTCCCATGAATCATGAACTTTCTTAATGGCATGCAGAATGGTGAATCAGTCCTAGAAGGCTTTCAATTTACTTTGTTAAAATCCATCAGAGAAGTCACTATCTCTGGCAGCTATAGCTTTATAAAATGCATTTCTTCAATAAGAAGAGTTGAGGGTTCAAATAATTTCTTGATCCATGGGCTAGAAAATGACTGTTGTATGAGCATCCATGAAAACAATATGAATCTCATTGTACATTTCCAGCAGAGATCTCGGGTGACCAGATGGACTGTCAATGAGCAGTAATATATTTTGAGAGGAATCTTTTTTTCTGAACAGTAGGTCTCAACAGTGGGCTTAAAATATTCAGGAAGCTGTTTTGTAAACAGAAGTGCTACCGTTTAGGCTTTGCTGTTCCATTTACACAGCACAAGAAGAGGAGATTTAGCATAATTCATAAGGGTCCCAGAATTGTTGGAATGGTAAATGATCACTGGATTCAACTTAAAGTCTCCAGCTGCATGAAAGTCCTAAAAGACATCTTATTCCAAGAGAAGGCTATTTTGTCTACATTGAAAATCTGTTGTTTAGTGTAGCCAGCTGCATTAATGATCTTAGCTAAATCTTGGATAACTCACTGAAGGTTCTGTATTGGCACTTGATGCTTCACCTTACACTTTCATGTTATGGAACCAACCTCTCCTAGCTTCCAACTCTCCTTCTGCAGCTTCCTCACCTATCTCAGCCTTCATAGAAGTGAAGAGAGTTAGGGCCTTGCTCTAGATTTGGCGTTGGCTTAACGGAATATTGTGACTGATTTGATCTTCTATCTAGACCATTGAAACTTTCTCCATATCAGCCGTAATCCACTTTCTTATCATTCATGTGTTAACTGGAATAGTACTTTGACTTTCCTTTAAGAACTTTTCCTTTGCATTCACAAGTTGGCTAACTTAGAGGGTATTGTAAGGTTATTAACTGGCCTAATTTCAATATTGTTGAATCTCAGGGAATGGGGAGGTTCAAAGAAAGAGAAAATATGGAGAAATGGCCAGAACTTATATAACATTCATCAATTAAGTTTGCCAGTGTATATGGTGAGGTTTATGGCATCCTAAAACAATAACAATAGTAACATCAAAGATCACCAGTCACATATAATCATAATTAACATAATAATAATTAAAAGCTTTTAAATACTGTGAGAATTACCAAAATATGACATAGAGACACTAGGGGAGGAAACACTGTTGGAAAATGGTGACAATAGACTTGCTTGACTAATTGAATGTTCCCACAAACAT
>NC_043700.1:111959465-112090003 GCF_006229205.1 Suricata suricatta
CCACACTGTTGCAAATGGCAAAATTTCATTCTTTTTGATTGCCATGTAGTATTCCATCATATATATACACCACATCTTCTTTATCCATTCATCATTTGATGAACATTTGGGTCCTTTCCATAATTTGGCTACTGTTGATAGTGCTGGTATAAACATTGGTGTGTATACACCCCTTCAAGTCAGCATTTTTTTAATTCTTTGGATAAACACCCTGTAGTACAATTGCTGGTTTGTAGGGTAGTTTTATTTGTAATTTTTTGAGGAACCTCCATACTGTTTTTCAGAGTGGCTGCATGCATTTGCATTCCCATCAACAGTGCGAAAGGGTTCCCCTTTCCCCACAGCCTCACCAACATCTGTTGTTTCCTAAGGTGTTAATTATTCTAAATTCTTGTTCAGATATATTGCTTATATTTGTTTTGAGCAGGTCTCTGGCTGTGATTTCTTTAAATTTTTTTAATGTTTATTTATTTTTGAAGGAAAGAGAGACAGATCATGAGCAGGGGAGGGGCAGAGAGAGAGGGAGACACAGAATCTGATAAGGGCTCCAGGCTCTGAATTGTGAGTGCAGTGCAGAGCCTGACTCAGGGCTCAAACTCACAACCATGAGACCATGATCTGAGTCCCTTAACTGACTGAGCCAGGCCAACTGCACCCTAGCCCCCCCACCCCCTGACCCCCAGCTGTGATTTCTTCATGACCTTTCTTTTGGGGAAAATTTCCTCTTCTCATTATTTTGGCTAAGTTTTTGTCCTTTGCGTGTTTTAAAATCTTGTTATATTTCTTGCACCAGAGTGTACTATTGAATTAAAAAGGGGTCATATCTTGTCCAGGGCCTGACACTCCAGGAAGTGTTTCTGGTCTATGCTGTGTGCACTCTGCTGTTGCCTTCAGGTTGCTCTTTCTCACTGGTCAGTCCTCTGCAGAGCTCCCCCTTGCTTGCAGTGGTGGAGTGTTTGGACCTTTAACTAGGTATCCTTTGATTTGTTTGTTGAAGTAACCCTAGAGAACAAAGGGGTAGGGGAGGGGGAAGCCTAATCCCATAAAAAGAGAAAAGGAAAGGGAACACACACACACACACACACACACACACACACACACACACGGAACCAAAAAACTATAAGGCTGATTCCAAGGAAAAAGAAAGAAAACAAAAAGCAGAAGAGAAAAGAAGAAAAAGAAAAGAATTAAAAACTCCTGATCCAAGAGAAAGAAAAAGGAAAGATGAAACGACAGAAAACAAATCAGAAACTATGTGCCTGCTTCTAAAAGAAAAGAAAGAAGAAGGAGGAAAGAAAGAAAAAAAAGGAAGAGTTGTCTGTTACTGCCTAGGACGCGGTGGCTGTAATGGTCTGGAGGAGAGGCCAGCTGCATAGGCTCAGTCAGTCTTGCCCCTGTAAATAAGCAGTTGCCAGGCACTGCGGGGCAGGGTTTGGTTACACCCGCCCCTAATGGGAATGGCTGTGTTGCTCTCTGAAGTCCCTCAGTATTGGTGTTGGGGCAGAAATGGCATCACCCCAATCTTTCATCCCCAAATGGGGGAATCTCTCTACCCACTGTTCAGGTAGCCCTCACAGAATAGTGACAGCCTCAGCTTGCCCTGTGCCACAACTATCCTTTGCCTTCTCCTTGGCATATTTGGCCCAAAGTCAAAGCCCAAAGTCTTAAAGGATCCAGCATGGATCCACTCCCCTCTTCAGGAGTAGAGCCTCTCTACCTGCTGAGGAAAGGCCTTTGGGTGGCACCTGCAGGGTCTTTTGTCCTTAGAGAGGCAATAAACCCTCTTCCAAAAGTACCCCAGGAAGAAGACTGCTTTCTGTATTTGAGAGTGCACTCCAGATATGTCTACACCATGTTATGCACTCCAGAGCCAGCTCCCTTCTAGGAATGTACATGCTCCAGAGAAAGTCTTGAACTTCCAAAACCTCAAAGTTTGAGCTCCAAAAGCTGTTTGCAAAAAAGAATTGGGACACTCAGTACTTCTCATTCCACAGTCCATGGTCCAGGGAGGTTTTCCTCTTATGGTAGTTCCATGCCACGCTTTCTCAACCCCTCTCGTTCTCTCCCTTTTGTCTCTCCTTTTGTCCCTTCCCTCCATGGCTCTACCGTTTTTCTCTCCCTCACTTCCATCCATGCACCTCGCATCTGCCAAGCTGTCTCCCTCCAATTGTGGAGATCCTTCTGCTCTGCTGAACTATTTCCTGGGTGTTACCAATACTGCTGTGTTTGAGGGACAAGGAAAGTCCGTGGTCCCCCTACTTCTCTGCCATCTTAACTCCTCCCCTGTATATATATATTTTTAAAACTATTATCAATAGCCTTATCTTTCTTTTTTGTTTTTTAGTATATTAAATGTATATAACATATTAGTGCAATAATGCAATATATATAATCTATACATAAATACACACATACAGATTAGGCATATTCTGTTCTATAGATTATGTTCTTCTTAGACATAAGAACATTTGGAATAAATATGTATTCAGAAAATTTTGTGCACTATTATGAGCAAATTTTACCTATTTTCTCTTTGATATATTTCCATTCTTGTGTAGTTTATGCAGTGATAATGTTTGAAATTAAAAAAGTATACCAACCAAAATGAAGCATACATAAATATCAGCACTCCTGTACACGCTAATTTTTGATTCCTTCTTTAAATCATAGTAAGTGAATGTGTGGCACGGAAATTATATACCAATCATGGAATCGTATAACTGCACTGATTAACTTTGATTTAATTAACAGATAGGAATTCTCCAGGGAGCTCTTATTTTGAGAACTAAAGAAAAGCTGAATTATCTAACTACCTCCACTCACACACATACTTAGCAGTTTTTAATTTATGTAATAGACACTTCAATGAATCTTGAAAGATGAACTTTCCTCTTAATTATGTCACCTGTATCTCTTAAATCAACATAGGCAATACCAGTATTTGTAGATAACCAACAGATGTCTGACCTACCTACCACCCCAATACTTACCTGAGTAGACACTTTTCCTCCTCTTTGACAAAAAAGGAAACAAATATTGATGTGACTAGAATTTGTTTAATGAATTTGTATGAATATTTTTTGTTTCTTTTTAAATAATCTCCAAATTACTTTAGGATATAAATGCAGGTAGCAAAATTATCATTACTGTATAAGTCTATGGAGTTATATCATACATGCATTAATTTTGTAAAATTCCTACAAATATACTTGGGAAATAAGGAAGGAAATAGGTAAGGAGAAACAAAGGAAGAAGAGAAATAATTTACATTTTCAGCTAATATACTTTCCATTTTCATGATTTAGTACAGTCCCAGTGAGAAGAGGAGATAAGAGAAATAAATCTCAATTCAGGCATTCTTCATTCTCATCTCTCTTTGTGTAAAACTTCTGTACAACTAAGTATTATACTAGTGTTTAAAATGCATACTGTATACTATCTGGACTCTGAATACAATCTAATAGTTTATCTTGCGCTAAACTGAAGAATCAGCAATAGATTCCAATTTGAAGACTAGCTATTTTGTTACTTAGGAAATATGGTGTGTGCATATATCATACTTTATAGATGATATAGAGAATTCTTTAGGGCAACTCTGATAATGTGATTTTTCTCTTGCATACAAACTGTAGTAGCTACTCCTTATGTAATGTGACTTATGTGATGATGTGACTATGTTGTGCACGCATATGTTTAGAGACATTGGTGGTGAGTATGTAGATCACTTCAACTGATCACTGTGGTTCATACCCAACTCTGGTTCATGGCTTGAGTCTTCAAATGATAGCTACTCCAGTCCACCTTCATTGGCTAGGTTTTTGGTGTTTTTTCTTTTTTTCAAATCTCTGCCTTATTTAATTACTGCACGGGACAGAAAGCTGCGTGGAATTGTTAAATACCATTAGGTCTATTTATAGTCTCTTCACACCGGCAACTTGAGTGCCCACCATCCCGCATGACTGGATGGCAATTCCCACCTGGCTCAGGGGTCTCCAACTGGGAGGAGGAGGATGCGGAGCTGGCGCCGTCCTCCATGGTGCTCTGGGAGTGGAGGCCCTGTCCCCGGTGGGAGCTTCATGCCCAGCTGCTCGGCCATCTCCACGTGGTCCCCCGGGTGGACATAGTCTCTTTGCTTGCTTGTTTTTTTGTTGATTGGCTTGCTGGAGTATTGTTCATCATTAGTGCTATAGTATCTGAACCTCTGATTATTTGAAAATATCTTTCTGACAGTTTTATATTTGAAAAAGTTTAATTGATCAGATACATTTTTTGGAATACATTTTTCTTTCCTAGGAACTTCTAAGAATTTCTCAACTCTCTGCCAGCAGATAATGTGTAAAATTTCAAGACCAGGTTATTTATTAAATTTACAGGTGATTTGACTTTTTTGCCTGTTGCATATAATATTATTTCCTTATCTAGAATTCCAGTGATCTTGTAACTTCCCTTTAATTGTCTTCATTTTATTCTTTTGCATAAATCTTGATTGTGACATGATGAATCCTTCTGAACTCAGTTCTTTGATCTTTTTAGGAACTCTTTTCTGTTTTAGGTGAATTTGACATAACACAAAATACACCATTTAAATCATTTTAAAGTGTACAATTAAGTAGCTTTTAGTACATTCACAGTGTTGTGCACCATCACTTCTACTTAATTTTAGAACATTCAGAACTTGCTCTTCTCATGATAGGACAAAAGCCGATCTTTGAAGATACTAGTGGGGTGCCTGAGTGGTTCAGTCAATTGAGTGTCCGACTTCAGCTCAGGTCATGATCTCACAGTTCGTGGGTTCGAGCCCCATGTCAGGCTCTGTGCTGACAGCTCAGAACCTGGAGCCTGCTTCAGATTCTGTGTGTCCCTCTCTGTCTGCCCCTCCCCTGCTCATGACCTGTCTCTTTCTGTCTCTCAAAAATAAATAAATGTTAAAAAAATTTAAAAACAGAAAATACTAGGATTCATTTTCTGGATATGCCAAAATTATTTTATATTTATGTCTTCTATATTTTTGATCTCATAAATATAGCTCCAATATACATCTTTGTACATAAATTTTTGTCTGAATTTCTGATTACTTCCTTAGATCAAATCACTAGGAGTGAAATTATTAGACTTGAAGAGTGAGATTATTAAGATTCTTGAATATATTACTTTACATCATTCCATTTTTCACTTTTTAAAAATTCATACACTTCATTGAGGGCCATTGTTTTATTATTTTTTCATTTTTTAACATTTATTTTTGAGAGACAGAGACAGAGACTGAGCAGGGAAGGGGCAGAGAGAGAGATAGAGACAGAATTCAAAGTGGGCCCCAAGCTCCAAGCTGACACACAGAGCCAGACATCGGGCTCCAACCCACAAACCACGAAATCTTGACCTGAGCTGAAGTCAGATGCTCAACCCACTGAGCCACCCAGGTGCTCCAAGGGCCATTGTTTTAAAACCACTTATTATTTTGAAGGGGGGAGGGATTCATGGTATCTTTTCTCAAAGTCTCTTTACTCATTGCTTCCCACCCAGCACTTGATTTGCAAATCTATATACAACAGATGAGCTGTTAGTCTCCAATTTAAAACTTTCCTTAAATATGACCTTCAACATTCATGTCTCCCCGCATGCCCCCGCACAAATATATTCAAGTCTTAACTCCTAGTACTTGTGAATATGACCTTATTTGGAAATAGAGCCTTTGCAGATGTAATTAAGTTAAGACAAAGTATACTGGTTTGGGGTTCACCCTAATGCAATGACTAATTTCATTATAATAAGAGGTTAATTTAGACAAAGAAAAGTGATATACAGACACACAAGGAACATCATGTGATGACAGAGACAGAATTGGAGTGATGCATCTAAAAGTTCAGGAACACCAAAGACTGCCAGGAACCAAAAGACATTAGGAAGGAGGCATAGGATAGACCCTCCTTCAGAGTCTTCAAAAAGAACCAACCTTGCCAAATCCTAACCTCAGGCTTCTAGTCCCCCCAAACCGTGAGAGAATAAATTCCTGTTGTCTTTATCCACCCACTTTCTGGTAATATGTTATTACAGCCCTAGGAAACTAATATACATGTCAAATGCCAGTACTACAGAGAGGTCAAGGAAGTTAAGGCCTAAAGTAACAGTTTAGTTTAACGTGCAGATAATTGATAGGACAGTGCATTGACAAGAGTATTAATATTTAATACTTAAGAATATTATTGTGAGTGAGGAAGTAAAAATACTGAGTTTAGATCTTTTGATTTCTTAATTTTTAAAAATATTTTTTAATATTTATTTACTTTTGAGAGAGAGACAGAGACAGAGTGTGAGTGGGGGAGGGGCAGAGAGAGAAAGAGAGGGAGATGCAGATTCTGAGGCAGGCTCCAGGCTCTGAGCTGTCAGCACAGAGCCCGATGCGGGGCTCGAGCCCACGGACTGTGAGATCATGACCTGAGCCAAAGTCTGAACCGACTGAGCCACCCAGGCACCCCCCCTTTTTAAAATATTTTGTTTGATGTTTATAGATATTTTGTTAAAGAAGATCACTTGGGATTAGAAAGAGAGAAAAGTAACTAAAAGAAAATGTGGGTCAGAAAAGGGCTATATTAATGTAGATTCTTAGATATGCTTCAAATCTACAGAAAAAAAAGAGAGGTTGAAAGAACAGGTAGCACAGATGAAAGAATGGGTTCTAGGAGGGTGGCTAAGTAGGTTATGCATCAGACGTCAGCTCAGATCATGATTTCACGGCTTGTGGATTCTTGTGGGTTCCAGCCCCGCATCGGGCTTTGTGCTAACAGCTCAGAGCCTAGAGCCTGCTACTGATTCTGTGTCTCCGTTTCTCTCTGCCCCTCCCCTGCTCATTCTCTCTCTCTCTCTCTCTCTCTCTCTCTCTTTCTCTCATAAATAAACATTAAAAATTGGGGAAAAAAAAGAGTGGGTTCTAGGAAAAGATAAACCACTTTCACCAAGATGATAACAATGATAACAAATGATGAAAAGATGGATGAAATACACAGAAATTCTTGGCTGATGTTCTTAAATTTTTTCAGCTAAATTGGAGACAACTTGCTGAGCAGGAGAAGGGTGATGGAGATGGAGAAAGAACACTGAAGGTAACTTGGGATTCAGGGAAATGGAAACTGATCACAGACCCACATGAAAAGGGTGTCTGGTAGAGAGCAAGAATTTTCAAGTAGCACCTGTCTACACAATTGAGTGGAGTTGTATTGATTGATGGTTATTGATTGATTACCAACAATACTCAGTAAACTGACTGTAAGAGGCCACAACTCAGAGAGTGGAAATGACCCAATGTAATTGCAAAGCAGCTGTGATGAAATAACAAAGGAAAAAAGTGCAAAGCAGGAGTCAAAATGTGGACTATCAGACCTGAAATTCATTAGAACAAAAAATCTCGACACAGCGCAGTGGGAACACTGAACATATTGAAACCAGAAGTGTGGGAGAACTGTCATAGAGAAGGTTGTTGTCAGAGAAATCTGGAATTCTGACAAGATCTTTCTGAAAATAATTCCTCCACTGGGCAGCACTAATACCTGAAATTCTATCCTGTTGTGTTTATTTTTAATAGGACTGTTAAAATAAAAATACAAGTATGAAATATGCGATACTGTTTCCTTAAGTTGTAAGAGAGAAAAAAAGAGGAGAAAAGAGAGAAATAAGCACGTCATCAGTTTCTATTCTATCATTATAAGTTTAGCTAAGTACTGAGGCACAATACCAACGTGTCTTCTAAGCAAAATTATGAAGAACAAATAAAATTTGAAAGAAATATAATTGTTTAGCATAATAAAATAGGTAAACATTTCTTGGTCATTAGGAATAAAAAACATTCATCTAAGAGATCATACTTTATATTAACATTTATGCAGACAAACCAAGATTTAATCACTATTATATAAAATTGATTAACATCTCCCTCCCATGATACCATGCTTGACTTATTTCCTAGCATCCTCTTGCATTTGCATAGGTTTTAAATGTGCTCAAACACATTCCTGAGGGTTTGTTTTTTTTTCCCTACTATATTAGTCTTTTTTTATTCTTTTGGAAATTTCTTCCAGAGTTAACTACTTCTGTTTGTAAGTGATGAAATGTATAAGGAATCCACTTCAAATGTTGGCACAGCTTTGAGCATGGTCTTTCCCTTTACTTGAACTCAGAATTAAGGCTTTTGCTTCTTGTATTGTTCTTTTGTTATATTTCAGGCCCAGAGGTAGTTCTCACTGTAGAAGTGACCTGCAGGCAGTGTATGCTCTCTAGCAGTAGTCTACAACCAGGCTTTAGCTTCTCCAGGACACTACACAAGATGGATTTAAATATGTATTAAACTAAAAGGCATTCTCTCACATCGGTTTAAATGCATTTTTTGACAACCTACATGACATGTTTTTTTCCTTAACAACAATGCCTCCACTCCAAATAAATCAAGGTCAGAATAACTGAAGAGCTCAGGATGACATCAGTCCCATCCGTCTAAGTTCTGGTGCTGTGTGGAAGAAGAGCATTAACCAGTTATGACAAGAGGCGATACATCCAAAGTAACAGCCAAATTCATTAACATTTTTTCATTCCTAGAGGCGCCTGGTTGACTCAATCGGTTAACCGCCTGACTTCAGCTCAGGTCATGATCTCATAGTTTGTGAGCTTGAACCCCACATCAGGCTTTGTGCTGACAGCCCAGAGCCTGGAGCCTGCTTTGGATTCTGTGTCTCCCTCTCTCTCTGCCCCTCCTCCATTAGCACTCTGTTTCTCTCTCAGAAATAAATAAACATTAAAATTTTTTAAAAAATTAAAAAAATAAACCATCCTTAAAGATCACACCAGCTGTGGCAGTCCATCAGGGCAATCATGCCATCAGGACCCATGTTTTCACCAATAAAGAATTGGTAGCTTTTGAAATTAGCTAGGATACGGCTGACCTGTTCTGCAGTCCCTGTCATAAAAGATTTTATTTTTCTGGCCTCCATTGTTCAAGTTTGCCTTTGATTGATTTCATGTAATCTTTGATAGACTTCTTATAGGCTTCTGTTGCGAATCTGGTTTCTTATAAGTGATGGTCCATGACAAGATCAAAACCAGTGATTACTGTGCTTCCAGTGCCTTCACCCTTGGGGCCTTACAGTAAAAGCGTTTCCACCAGTGAGTGAGTCACCAATATTACCCACTGTCTTCCTGACCATCTTCCCTTCCACCCCCTGACACAGCGCGTCCACAATCTCCTGAATCTTGTAGATGTCAGAGAACATCTCATCATGACTGATGAAGTCCTGGTAGATGATCCTAGACAGCAGCTGGAGAGAGACCATGGTGGTGCTAGTTTAGCAGGCACCCAGAGGTCTGAGCTAGCATGGTGCAGCTTGAGCAGCACTGAGGAGGAGAAAAAGGACAGAAAAGCCACACTCCCAAGTTTTGAATGTAAGAGTAAAGGATCTTCGGAGCTGCCTTCTGGTATGTTAACATTTCCTCTGTCCCTTCTCCTTCCCCTGGGAGTCCCAGGCTAAGACTTTCAGACTTCTATAGTACAAGAGATAGGAATTAGGAAACCTGCAGAGTGTACTCAGGTAGAGGCAGGATTCAATTTGTGGAGCTATAATGAGCATATTATTCATCAAATTATCTTAGAAAGAAGGCTAACTTTCTTAGCCATTATCTTCTAAACCTTTCCATTTTTCAAGGCATAATCTTCTGATAAGTCTACTTTTTGGCATTTGATTTCATCATAACAAAGAAACTTTTATTAACTGAAGTGTAGTTGACACACAATGTTAATTTCAGGTATACAACGTAGTGGTTCCACAACTCTTATATTTTGCTATGCTCACCACCAGTGTGGCTACCATCTCTTACCATATACACTCTTAACAATACCATTGATTATATTTTCTATACTGTACCTTTCATCCCTGTGTGGCTTACTCATTCCATAACTGGAAGCCTGTATCTCCCACTACCCTTCACCCACTTTGCCCATCCTCCCCTTTCCCCACCAGCAACCACCAATTTGTTCTCTATACATATGGGTCTGCTTCTGCATGTTTGTTGTTTTGTTTTGTTTTTTAGATTCCACATATAAGTGAAATTATATGGTATTTTTCTTTCTCTGACTCATTTCACTTGTCATAATACACTCTAAGTCCATCCATGTTGTTGCAAATGGCCAGTTCTCATTTTTTATGCCTGAGTAATAGTCCATTGAATGTATATACCACATCTTCTTTATCCATTCTTCTCTTGATGGACAGTTAGGTTGCTTCCATATCTTGACTATTGTAAATAATATTACAGTAAACAGATATCTTTTCCTCACAAAGAAATTCTATAAGAGAAGTTGGCAGAATCCGGAATCCAGTGAATAGGTCTCCCTGGTCAGTTGCACTCTCCCATTTTTCTGTGTGCCTTCCTATTCCACTGTTCATAACACTTGCTCTAATGTTAATAGTGCTGCTGGACTGCAGACTCAGTGAGGACAGGGTTCATATCTGGCTTATATCTTTAGTTTTACCTGCCACATCCCTAGTACTTGGCACAGCTCCTTGATGGAAGTATACGCAATACCAATGGAGGGAATGACGGAGCAATAAGAACAATAAATCCTCTACTGGGATACAGATAGATTCTATGGACAGCAGCTCTAAAAGAAAAGCCATGTCCTGCATTCCTCTCTTCCTCTGAAAGAACTCATTAAACTCCTTTTATTGTTAAGTACTTTGAATTCCATCATTATCACTATTTTTCATATCATTTCCACTCATGGGAAAGTCCAATAAAGACAGAATCACAGAAATAATACTCTGTGTGGAAAAGTAAAGCAACAGAGTAAACTGAATGGATTTCTACACAAGTAGGCAATTTCACAACTTTAAATATTTGATCACAATATGCACAATTACCAAGTCGCCACATGACTTATTTGATGAATGGTGCATGTCATACAAAAAAAAAATTTTTTTATTTCTTCCTTGATTTGATTAGAGAAGAAAGAGGTTTTCATTTGTAATTCAAGTAATTTCTAAGTGGTGAGTTGGCAGAAAGAAATGATCTGCCTTTCAAAAGAATGGTTTAGTTTGGGATTAGTAAGCAGGACACGTGGAATCTCTATCAAGTTCACTTATGATTTATCACATATTTCCATAGGCCTTACTGAGAAGAAATAGTTAATAATAACTTTTGATAATTATCATTTTCAGCACACACTTATTTTGAAGCAAAGTTTTATCAATATATTTATTATCAGGTTGCTTCAAATTATTTCTATACACTACCTTGTTTGTCATAAAAACTACAGTAAGGAAAACAGTATTCTTTACTAGTCATCCTAGGTCCATTTGTACAAAAGTCACTGAAGTGAGGCACCCGGATGGCTCGGTCCGTCAAGCTTCTGACCTCAGCTCAGGTCATGATCTTTCCTGGTTCATGGGTTCAAGCCTGGCATCAGGCTCTGTGCTGACAGCTTTGCTTCGGATTTCGTGTCTCCCTCTCTCTCTGCCCCTCCTCCACTTGTACTCTGTCTCTTAAAAAATAAACATTAAAAAAAGTTTTTAAAAAACCAATAATCACTGCAGTTTTTGAGAAATGTGTTCTGCACCAGGAAACTAAAGAATACAGAATGTTCACAAGACACACAGTTCCTTTTCTTGAAACAAGCAGAACTTGCTATGCTAGTCTATTTTACTTGAAAATGTTGAGACCAAATGAGCAATAATAACAAGAGCAAAGGGTGCTAACATTTATTAAGGTCTCCCTCTTGCCCCCTGTTGTTGAAAGTCTATTGAAACTACTTGCTCCATAATAACTCTGTAAATTTGATTTTTTTAAATATTCATTTTCAAATGAGGAAACTGAGGTTCAAAGAGTTCAGTGTTTTGGGGGAGTTGCTAAAATATGTTTAACCCTAAATCCCTTTATTCCTGACCCCAATGAAGTAATAAAGAAGAGTTTCTGCTCTGGAACATACTGATAAGCTGCCTGTAACAGCCATCTAAGCACAACTGCTTCCTCTTGCTTGAACTCTGCAGAGCCCTGCTGCTCACATGCTCTCATCCAAAGCTCAGAAGTCAGGCCCTCTGGTCTGCGCAGAAAACTCAGGTTACTGTCATTCATCCTTATCAATGTGTCCTCATGTCAGGTCCGAAAACTAAGGTGCCAAATGTCCAAAACCGTATAACCAAATGGATGTGTTTAAGTTGCTTACAAGATATGTTCGCAACAGAGAAATGTAAAGAGGCAAGTCTCCTCATCCTATTTCAAGGAAATCTACATCTCAGGAATTCTGATCTACCCCCAGATCTATCCTGATCTATCCGCTTTCCAATATGAGCAGAACCATCCAGGAGAAACCATAACCTCTGCAAAGGAGGAAGGCGGAAGGGACCGGTTTCTGGTGACAGAGATTAGAAGAGGAGAAACGGGTAGACTTTGCTAACGGGAGCGAGAGGAAAAGGGATCTGATAAGTGAGAGCACAAACACACAAGCAGCAAGTGGAGAGAAATTCCAGAAGCCAGGGACACCTAACAAAATGCGCGTCTAGCTGTGCCCCCAGCCTGTGGCAGGTTATACCCACCCCAGCTCTTTCTGACAAATCTCTCCGCATCCTGCCTTCGTCTTAGGGGTGAATGGCTTAATTGGCTTAGAAAAGAGCAGCCCATCATAAATGACTGAGAACACAGACCTCAGAAAAATGTCTTGAAATTAAAAGAGGAAAGAAAAACAATCTTGTACAGATTTTAGTGACAGCTGAGGAGGTGCAGCCTTTCCGGAGCTCTCACCCCACGAAGCTCCTGCTGCGTGGCTACAGCGAATGAATGAAATGCAAAAGCCGAGTCTGGGGCGGGGGGAGGGGGGGTGAAGGAGCGCAATCGTAGCCCTCGAAGGGGTTCGTCAGCGCTGCGGCCCCCACAACGTCACCGAAGCAGGGACTGTTAAGAGACTATAAAGCCTGCTGCAGCGCCTGAACCTCAGGACTCCTGCCCGTTCCGGGACCTCGCGCTAGGGCGATTCTGGAGAGTTCCCCGCTGGTGACAGCTCCTAACAAATCCCTTCTCAGCTGTCTCAATCCTTCCTGCCTCCGAGAGCCGCAAACTCCTCGGAGAAAGTGCCTCCCCTGTTACCCATCACCTGTGGGCTCAAAGCATTTCTTCACCATCTAGGGCTGGCGGCTGCCTCTCTACCTTGCTTCCTGGCGGGGGGCTGAAGGCCGCCCAGCGGCAAAGAGACCAGGAAGCAGAGAAGAACTTCGGCTGGCGTCAGTGAGGGGGGAGATCGGGGCTGCAGACTCGCCTCGATGGGGTCTCTCCCCGCAGCAGCGAACTGGACGGACCGCGCCAGCACCGCGGGCGCGGACCCCGGGAACCTGAGCGCTGCGCTCGCGGCAGGGGTCGCCCCTGGGGTGGCTGAGCCTGAGTGGCTGCACCTGCTAGTCCAAGCAGGCAACCTCTCGGCCTCCGCCTCTGCTCTGGGACTGCCCGCGGCCTCCCCGGCGCCTTCGCAGCCCCGGGCCAATCTCACCAACCAGTTCGTGCAGCCATCCTGGCGCATCGCGCTCTGGTCCCTAGCATACGGCGTGGTGGTGGCGGTGGCGGTGTTCGGGAATCTCATTGTCATCTGGATCATCCTGGCCCACAAACGAATGAGGACCGTTACCAACTACTTCCTCGTGAACCTGGCTTTCTCCGACGCCTCTATGGCTGCCTTCAACACCTTGGTCAACTTCATCTATGCGCTGCACAGCGAGTGGTACTTCGGCGCCAACTATTGTCGCTTCCAGAACTTCTTTCCCATCACAGCGGTGTTCGCCAGCATCTACTCTATGACGGCCATCGCGGTGGACAGGTGAGGAGAGAATAGGGAGCAAGGAGGGAGAAGGGAGAGAGAAAAGCTGGGCAGTGGGACAAGGTGACCAATGACATGGTGACAAGATGGATTTGATAAAAGGAAAGGGACTAGGAAAGAGCTCTTGGAGAAAGAAGTCACTAACACATTGGTAGTCCCCCAACTGGCTGAGCCAGTTTCTGCTTCCTCCACTCTCCTCCAACCCCCTGATCTCTGTTAATAGGATCTGGAGCGACGGAGAAGACTAATGAGGGAGATAGGTAAAGTCTGTCATTCCAAGTAGGACAAACTCAGCTAGAAACAATACTAGTAAGCTTTCCCAAATGGCTTCAAGCAATTGCTGCAAAACTTACATTCTCTGTAAAATGTACTTCTGGTCTTCCTTCTCTCTGTTAGTCATGACTCCGTCATAGAAATGGACGATGAGTCACCCTTCACCCTGCCTTCCTCTGTCTGGTCTGCTGGTCCTCATCCCCACCCATCCTATTCCCTATCCTTGCTCAAAGCCAATAGTGGTTTGGTCTCCCAGTCATGGAGCATCCATCAGATGTAATAATGCTCCTCCAGAAGGTTGCTGTATGCTGGAAATTTCTAGTGTCTTGGGTTAGATTTCATTTTTAATAATCTAAGGAGGCTATAAGCTGGGTACATCTTGTGCCTGGAAGACTGCATACAACCAAATGTTTCAGATAATGGAGTAAAAATCCCAAAAAATAAATGGTTATAAAATAAGACACAGAACTTTATATATAGCTATTTAAGGTAATTTTTAAGAATGTTCCCCCATCTGCAGTCGGGATTCTGAGACTCTTAAGCAATTAAAAGAAGCGCCAATATTTTTCTCATATCTAAGTTTTTAAAGTGTCTGTGTGCATTTGCTTTCTCTTATGGAACATTGTGAACTATGCATACTTGTGTTAAGACAATGGTAACCCCCTACCTATTACTGAAAGCTGTTTGTACTTTAATTCAATATTATTCTAAACAATCAACAATACCAGTTGATCCCAGTTCCTGTTCTGTGACTGGCAGCTTCATAGGGGATGCACGGGGGTGATGTGTCCTCAACTGTGAAAAGAAGAGTGTGCTTCTTTCTTTATTAGCAGAACTATTTTAAAATAAAATGAGACTTCATATTCTCACTACATTAAACCACTACTATGAGAAAAAATAAGACAAAAACCAATTCTTGCCGTAGATCTATCCTCTGTATTTACTATTTTGAAACAGTGAGCACAATGATATTGAAAATATAAATTTTGAAGAATTATTTTTACATGCTAGGCTTAGAGGATTAAATTGAAGGAGCAATGATTGGTTGCTACTAACGAGGATAAAGAAGCACAAAGTCGCATTTTTCAAAAGCCTCTGGAATTGCTAGTCTTTCCTTTATCTCTGATCTTCCACATGGATCTCTCCCTTTCACTTTGGTGGGGTCAGAAGTGAGCATAAAGCAGGAACTGAAAAATCAGCTCCACATTGAGGATCAAGAGAAATTGCCTCTAATCTTGCTCCACCAAGATAGAAACGAATGTTCCTTTGTGTTGAGCATCTTTTTTTGTTTGGGGTTCTTTTCCTTTATTTTTTTCATTACTTATGATTTTTAATGTGATCAGGAGGGGGTTAGCATATCATGTTATAAAATTCTCTTGAATATTCTTTTTGAAATGTTAATAATTCATTATGAAATTTGATGAAAATTTAGTGTGTGTGAAATTGATATTTCATGTCTAAGGGGTAAAAAGGGATATTCTTCCATTTATACAAAATCTGAAGTGGCCTTGGAGTTATTTTAATTGATAATGTAATGCTATTGCAGTCACTGGTTTGAAATGAATGGATATTTCACTATTCATTCTTTACTATTTCTTTAGTAGAAAACATTATTTAATCACCAAACAATACAAAATTTATGGAGCATGCAATATGCAATAAACTTTGAAGCATGCCCAGCTCAGATTCTGAAAATCTTTTTAAAAACTGTTATTTATAGTAATACTTTAGGCAGACCATTGATGAAAAGAAATACAGAAATATAAAAAAAACCTCCCTAAGATAATGTTTAGAATTACAGACTATAGAATTATAAGTTATTAAAATTTCCAAAGATTACTGCTCCATGGAATCTTTCTGCACTAGTGTCTTATCAAACATGAACTGGAAAAAGTAGTCCTGTGGTATCTGCAGTTACTTTATAGATTCAAGTTTACATGGTTGACCTCCTGTGAGATATTTCAGTGAGTCATGGCACCTTTGGTTATGGTTAAATGGACTCCCCACTTCATGTAGAACATAGGTAATGGTATGTACTCACAGAAATTATATGTTCCTGTATAATTGATGCTTTATTGGAATAATCAACAAAGGTTATTAGTTCCCTAATTAGTCCTTATTGATAAAGGAATACATCATTTAAACTGCAATGGGAATACTTGTCTTATTGAATTGTGTTTTCTATCCTCATTTAATATAAACTGAATTGCATTTTCCCAGCTTCAATAGAAAACATATTTAACTCATTCTTTCCCTCTGCATAAAATCAAAAGATCCTCTGAGCTTGACAACTATTTCAGCTTTGACTCAGGCACCAATGGCTTTTCTTCAGCTGCAGAAACATGCTTGCAACCTCCTATCTTGGAAATTTTAGACCTGATTGTAGATATTCCCTTAATGAACAACTGTATTTCATAAATGGAGAACTTCAAAGTAATGGTCATACGTTTTGTTGAGTAAAAAGCATCTCATTTTTCTTTAAGTGTTTGGTACTCATTCTACACTGAGAGAATTGCTTGCTTTCAACCTCCACCTTTTTTTAAATTTTGTATAATATTAGTATCTCTACTAAAGATCTGAATGTGAGGTCACAGGTGTCTTATCCTGAGACACGTTACCTTCTGCTTTATTAGAAATCTCTGCAAAACTATTTGTGTTGGCTCAGAAACCATCCAGTTTTACACAATTCCCTCTTGCCCGGAGGGCTACTTCAGCATCGCTACACACTCATAACACACACACGCACAGATACACACATAGTGGAATTATGTGCCAGTAAGGTCACTGTGTCTCTTCACCATCCCTCCCAAATTGGCCATTTTGAATTTTAACATTTAAACATAACATTTATCTAAAAGATGCTAAGCTTTCCCAAGATCACACGATAAAGCCAAGATTCAAACCACTGTGATCCACTGAAGGGCCTGTGCTTTTCTCAGCCTCTACACCGTTATGGCTCCTGAGGAGTTCTGATGATTGAGGAGTTTAATTAGACAAAATTATTACCTGCATTTAAATTAGAATTTAGTGCTTATTTATACCATATAAACTATATAACTATATATATTATATCACTTACATGTATAATAAATGCATCTTACATATATATTGCCTTTGTTTTCATTGAGAATGTAGATATTAGAAAATTAATATAATATAAAAATATAGTCACTTTATTCATTTATGACATATGCCACTTGATATATGGGAATATTAAAAAACAAAATATTTTCTTCCATTTTCTAAGAGCATTTTTAGGATTAAGTTAGAAACTCTATGAAGGTTTAGTAAGATAGTAAACGGCAATTTCCAAGCTCATAGGCCAGTATTGATTGGAATATTTAATTAAAAAACTTTTAAAATGACATTCACTGTTTCTTACCTGGAAACCTTCATTATGTTTTATTTAATAGTCCAAAAACATTAACAAGATAACAAAAAATAACTTTATATTCTTGAAATCCAAGGACACAGCTGGCATGGATAATTATTACTTTTTAAATTTTTTTTATGTTCTTTACTTTTGAGAGAGAGAGACAGAGACAGAGCATGAGTGGAGGAGGGGCAGAGAGAGAGGGAGAAAGAATCTGAAGCAGGCTTCAGGCTCTGAGTTGTCAGCACAGAACCCAACATGGGGTTCGAACAGACCAACAATGAGATCCTGAACTCAGGCAGTCAGAAACTCAGGAGCCCCTAGAGTGCAAGTTCTTATAAAATCAGTCATGAGCACATAGTGAAAACAATAAATGTACATCATTCGAATGGGTAAAACATCAGATCATCATAGCACGTCGTCACAAGCACTCTTATATAACTAGCAGAACTCCAGTTGATATTAAGGTTACATTCACCATAACAGGAAAGCATATGTTGAATAACAGTTTGCAGAATATTTAACAGACCTAGTGTAAAAACAAGACCTTAAACATGTAACACATTCTTGCACACTAATAAGAAGTTATAACACTAATGTAAAAAGAATGAAAGACATAAACAGAGTGATAAAAGAAAAATTAAAATGTCTAACAAACATAAAGTTATGGGCGGCTTACATTCTGTATCTCTATTTCTTCACCTGCTATTTGCTTGTTGTGAAACCCAGAGGGCATTTCAGTCTCCAACTTCCTTGATTTTTCAGTAGTATGCTATCACGTGGCTACTGCTTCTTAGCTTCCGATATTCCTGGTCCTCTCCTTCCTCCTTGGCCTGTCTTCCATGCTTGTATTTCTGATTCTCTGCCTCTGTGTAGTGATTAAATACGTAAGTTCCTCAATGCTAAATCCTGGGCCTGATTTTGTCCTAACTTTATTCTCTCTCCCCAATTAAATTCATCTAAACCCATGGCTTTATTTTTCATTTTTGAATAAATAGTACCATATTTTGCTATTATTGAATTGGTTTTCTTTATAAAGAAACATAACAATCTATACAGTAGACAAATATAAATGAATGAAAAATTAAGACTAGAGAAAATGAAGATCGAAAATACAAACAAAATAAGGATGAAGTTATAACATGGACAGAGAGTCCTAATCATTTATGAAAGTTGAACTTCAAGTATGTTAAGAATATTCTTAACCCAGACAATAATGACTGATTCCTTGACCTGTCCAACTTCATCTCATACCATAATTCAACTGGCCTTTTGATACACATGCAAAAGAATACAATTAGTAATATAGTTTATATTGTCTATAAAAACAATACATACACATCCCTTAAGGGCTAACAGATATCTAGTATTGAGTTTCAAGAAATTCTTTGTATGGGTAATAAAGAGGACAATGTCCTCAACCACACTGTCACAAATGCAAAAGCAGTTTCTCTACAGGTGTTTGTTAAGTATTCCTCTGGGTGAGCTAGAGGCAGGTGTCAAAGCAAAATTTAGTGAATGAAGTGTTCAGGGTACCAAATCTCTATTTGAACAGTTTCCAGGTGGCCAGATTTGATGCACTGAAGAAATTACAAGAAAAGATACAGCACATTCCTTCCAGAAGTATTTTCCTCACCTGAACTTTGGATATACCTTGAAAAGCAGTTAACTCAAAGTTGTAATATATAGTTAAAATTCTCCAAATCTTCATTTCAGCCCCCAATCTCTGATCCTTATCTATCCTTTGTATCAGTCTTTTATTGCAATGTATTTTGTCATTCATTCATTTTAAGGGGCACATATGCACAGTGCAAAATTCCAAAAATCCAACTCTCATTTTTGTGATGTATTTATATATATATCTCACATATATGTATGAATATATATATATTTACACACCCTCTGGTGCATAGTAAATTATATACATGCATAAATATAGATGTTCTTCCCTAAACTACTAAAATAACATCACATTATTATGTCATTAAAAAATTAATATTTATTTATTTTTGAGAGAGAGACAGAGCACGAGCAGGGGAGGGACAGAGAGAGGGAGAAAGAATCTGAAGCAAGCTCCAGGCTCCAGCTGTCAGCACAGAACCCACAAATCGTGATATCATGACCTGAGCCTAAGTCAGACATCTGACTGAACCAGGTGCCCAAAATTGTTATGTCACTTTTAATTTAACAAACTACTAAACATTTATTGAACAAATTATATATCTTAGACATTATTTGATATGATAATTCGAAATTTATCTTACACTATAATGTTTTCTAATTTTTAATAGATAATACATATATTTGGTTTGGAACTCAAAAAGTAAATGGCTCACAATTGAAAATTCTATATCTAAACTTTCTTCAAGCTCTGGTCATGTATATTCAATTACCTCCCTGAGATTTTCACCTGGATGTCTGCAAAGCTCCTTAAATTCCACCAAACATGTTCTCTTACCCCCTAAACCGTTTCCTTTTCCAGTGTTCCCCATTTCAACACACAGCACAAGCATCCATTCAGTTGTTCAAATAGCTCCCAAATCTATTACTTTGTCTCTGTCTCTATCCGCATTTTCCAAGTCCAAGCTGCCATCATGGTTCTGTTTTAACAAAGAATGATGCTTTCAAAACATATCTAAGACCATGATTTTTCACCGCTGCTTGCAATCCTACCATGTTTTCCCATTGCTTATGTGAGAAAAAGAATATGCTTAACCCAGACAATAACGACTGATTCCTTACCTGTCCAGCTTCATCTCCTACCATAACTCAACTGGCCTAATCTCTGTGCCAGCCACTCCTATCCTCTTTCAAGCTCTTGAATGTATGATGCTATATTTTTGCAACAAGGTCTTAGAACACAGTTTACCATTTCAAATTCCCTTCTGCCAATTCCTCATAAGTTAAATGTACTCTTTTATTAGATAAGAGCTCAACTGTCACTTCTACAGGGAAACCTTCAATGAGCCTCCCAATTTAATAGATGTCCCTTTATAGACTCTCTAAGCACATGTCAGTCATGGCACTTTTCCTATATTAAATTTCATATTTATATTTGACAATATGTGATTAATAAGTTCCTCTAATAGACTGTAGACTCCATGAAGACAGGTTTGATTCTGATCTTACTGTTCTTTGTATCTTTGTGCCTGTCATACTGCTTTGCACACAGTAAGCACACAATCCAGACTGCTGAATAAATAAATTAGGACAGTAATTAAACAAATGGAAATTAAAGTAATGAAATATAAATATTTATCTATTAACACTGGCAGACATTGATATGTTTGTAGTGAACAGGGCATTTTTACACATACTTTTAGGTTGAACCTTATGAAATTGCCATTTTTTATAATTTAAAATGTCAATTACTATTTTATATGATGTAGCCTAATAGTTGTGTATATTTTGTTAAAAAATTTCAAGAGTTCAATTTACCAATATATTCAAGGATATTTTTAAACCAAAATTCAAAGAATTGAAACCATTAAAATCCCAACAAAAGATATGATCAGATAAATAATGAGGCATCTAAAAAATGAAATTCCATGTAGAAATTTAAAAATCACATGTTTGAACACAACAGCAATCCTCTCAAGTCTCCAGGTACACATGTATACATTGTGGTAACATTAGCATAAATATCCGATTTTTTTAAATTTTATAACTTTTACTTATAAACCACTTCATGCTAGTCTCCAATGATTTCAGAGTCCCTAGGGAGGTCTGACAACAGTTCACCAGTGGTCCTCTTTAGCATTTCTAGTCTCCGCATCCCCCACTAGCGAAAAAAGAAAAGAAAGAGCAGTGTCCTCACACTGGCCCAGAGCATGACCGTTCCTCTGAAGGGGGAAGCCATGTCCTACTCCAGATAGTTGTTACAGGCAAATTGCATCTAAATCTGCAAAACTCGTAAGTCACAAACTTTACCCTTGGCTTGAAATTTTTGTTATGATTATTTGTTTTGAAAAGAGAACTTGGAAGAATGATCTTTTCCCCAATCTGTGCTCCCTTAACAATCTCTTAATGACTAATACTCCTTCATCTTCTACTTGCAACTCTCTGTCCCTGGGGCTCAGCAATAAGTGGTATGTCCAGGATGAGGAATTGTCCAGACCTCCTCTTCCTCGTGCCTCATCACTCAGAGCATAAATCATTTTTGTTGAGGTTTGATCACTGGTACATTAAATAAATGCTTCAAAATAGACAATTGGGGTTTTCAGACCCACCACTTCATTAGACACAGTCAGAGTCTGAATCCCATTTTACACTCAGCAGGATCTCTAACACATGAAGAATTTTTAGACTTATGGATTTAACAGTCTGATATAATTCTATACGTGCAGTAATATTGACTTGCTTTGAATGGTGAGACTATCAGTAATTTTATTTTGCTTTGTACTTTTCTTTTTTTAATTATCTATAACAAAATACACTTCTTTTACATGAAACAAATAATTAATTAAATTTCTGGAGATGGATGGTGGTGAAGGCTGCACAACAATATGAATATACTTAATACCTGAGCTGTACACTTAAAAACAGAGAAAATGGGGGTGCCTGAGTGGCTTAGTCGGTTAAGCATCTGACTCTTGGTTTCAGCTCAGATCATAATCTCATGGTTTATGAGTTGAAACCCCACATTGGGCTCTACTCTGATAGCATGGAGCCTTCTTGGGATTCTCTCTCTCTCTCTCTCTCTCTCTCTCTCTCTCTCTCTCTCTCTTTCCCTTTCTTTCTCAAAATAAATAAACTTTTAAAAATAGTTAAAATGGTAATGTTATATATATTTTACCACAATACAAATTTTTAAATATTAATTAAAATACATATTTTTAAGGACTAATAGTGACTCTAAGGTATACGCAGAATAGAACAACTTGATTAACCTTTCTACAGACATTCTGGTAGCTGTGTTATGGCAACATTATTAAACACAGTTTCTAGGCTGAATTCAAATTTATGAAGAAATCTCTGGCAAGAGAGTACTGTTAGCATTATAATACATTATTTCATAGGCTGTGAAGTATTTTTCCCAGGAATTGTATAATGACATCTCAGCTGTGTGAAAAAATTTAAAAGCCTGGCTAAAGGTACAAGGATAAATTTAGTTTGGTGTATGACATAGGTTTTTAAATATTTGCTTAAAGCCTCCATTTTGAGCTTTTTTAAAAATCATGAGATATTTCTCCTTCCCATCTGTCCAAGTAGCAAGGTTAAAATTCTCTTTTATGCACCCTGGTAAAGTAAGGAAAATATGCATATAATTATCTCATTAAGCAAAAGTAAGCTCTGTGTTCCAGAGCTGAATATAGGTAATAAATTGCACGCATTTCTCCCCAACTCTGCATTTAGTGATGTTGTTTTTGTAGCTTGAAATCATGGTAGGAATTTACACTTTGAAAATCTGAAATCACTAGAGATCAGAAGTTTTGTTCTGTTTGATGTTTTTCCCCTCAGAGTGCTTGTAGTTAAACATTTACCAGCACATGACTCACTATATTTGTAGTCACACATTCAGCAGATATTTCTTGAGTACCTTCCAAATACTAAACATTGTATAGGTATGGTGCACATTGGAATAAACAAGATAGATATGGCCAATACCCTAATGAAACCAATTAATAGATCTATCTTGAACCCTTCAACTGTATTTAAGAATTTTAAATCCAATAACCTATTCAACTTCACCATTTAGATGTCTAACAGACATCTCAGACTTTACTGATACTGAGATATCCCCAGAATTTACACCCAAATTGAGTTCCTGATATTCCTCCAAACTTAACTCCTACACACCTCTGAGCCTCAGTTCAAAATTCTTGGAAGTATTCTTGCCTTATCTCTTATTTCATACTCCATATCCAATCCATCAGCAAATCTAGCACCTTTATTTTCCAAATATATGTAGAATTTAATCACTTCTTAAGATGTCTACTGCTACCTCCCTCATCTGAGTCAATTCTTGTCTCACCTAACCCATTTTCCTACTCTCACTCTTGTTCCCCTGGTTTGTTCTAGATGCAACCACCAGAGTACACCTGTTAGTAATGAATCTGATCATTCCCCCTTCAACAAATTCTCCAGTGGTTCCCCAGTTCTCAGGGTAAAAATCAAAGTTCATACAAGAATTTGTAGTGACTGGTCCTTTGTTACTCTTTGATCCTATCTCCTGCAACTTGCTCTACCATCACTAGTCTCCTCTATTTCAGCAATATACTAGGCATATTTCAACTTCCGGTTCTTACATTCTCTTTTTTTAAGTTTCTTTATTTTTGAAAGCGAGAGAGAGAGAATTCCAAGAAGGCTCCACACTGCTAGTGCAGAAATTGATGCAGGGCTCAATCCCAAGAACCATGAGATCATGGTTCTCTGAGATGAAATCAAGAGTCGACTCTTAAACAACTGAGCTACCCAGGTGTCCCCAGGACCTTGCATTTATGTGAAATACACATTCTCCAGATAGCCACATTGTTCATTCCCTGTACTGCTTTTGAACCGTGACTACTGTACTTAAAATTGTTTTATTCTTCCTTTATCACATGTATCACCTTCTAAAAAACCATATAATTAGCTCAGCTTTATTGCTTATTGGTTTTTGTCTATCTTTCCTGGCTTCAATTCAGGTCATAATCTCATGGTTTGTGAGTTGAAGCCCCACATTGGGTTTTAAATTCCGTGAGGACCAGATTAGGTCTGTATTTCAGGGAATGACTAGATAACAACGTTCTTGGTAACCATGAGAACACATCATAAGGAAAAGCACATGTAGAGTGTTAGAGCAGAAAATAATCAAAATTGTAGAAGCATTTTAAAATATATTATAAAAACAAATAGAAAATATCTTCTAATAAACTGACTATGAGTAGTTAATATTTAACTAAAAATTTTTAAATACTCTACCAACCTAATGCATGATTATAATATTAAGCTGAATTACCTATGAAGAAAAAGACTTGGAGATTTTCAAATAGGCATAAGGAACAATTTTGAAGAAAATGAAATACTCACAAAATTGAGTCTTTACGTTGGATAAGTACTATTAATCAGTTCAGAATTCTCAGATGATTTAACCTATTGAGTTTGAAAGAGAGCATAGTACCATGTGTATTGATTTTTACACCTTCAAATTGAATGGATATATGCAGGTAGTTTCTCCTAATAAGCTAACTACGTGGTGTAAAATGGATTCAGAATTCTTAAGCTATGCATCATGTTTTCAAAGCTTAAAATATTTTACTCCTTAATTCAAAATATTTTCAAGATCTTTTCAAGAAAGATTTACATATTCATAATTTCATGTTGCAGGCTCTAGTATTTCAGAATCCAACAAAACAGGTATAATCCAATATTTTAAAAAATAATAGATTTCGGGCACCTGGGTGGTTCAATTAAGCATCTGACTTCAGCCCACATCATGATCTCACAGTTCTTGAGTTTGAGTCCCACATCAAGTAAGCTTGAACTGCACTTGATGAGCTCCAGTCCTGCTGGGGGTGAGCATAAGCCCCACTTCAGGTGAGTCCCACTTTTTTTCTCTGCCCCTCTTGGGATTCTCTCTCTCCTTCTCTCTGTCCCTTGTTCACTTATGCCCTCTCTCTCTCTCTTAAAAACAATAAATAAATAAATGCCCTCCCCCTCTCTCAAAAAAATAATAAAGTAAAAAATAATAGGTTAAATATTTTTCCTATCCAAGAAATTAGTGGCAATCCTTATTCACTAGTCACAGAACCATTGCTGATAAATATCTTCAATGAATAGGAACAAAACAGATCTGCTTAGAGACATATAAATAGATACCAATTTTATAGCTTTAGCACCTCACAAATAGAATACATGTTAAGGATTAAATACATAAATAAATAATAAATATTTGCATAAAGAGATTACCAGTTTTATACTTGGCACAAATTTCATTACCAGATTTTGTTCTATAATATCAGCCCTCTCAAGAACATGGCTAAAATTTCAGTAACTAAGTCATATTAACTGTAATGTGATGGTGAAGTGTGAGGGAAGGTCAGGTATTCTAGGGCGTATCATGGTCTCAGTGTGAGTGAGCATATGCCTCTGGCCTGTGAACTTCAGAAGTGTTTTTCTGTTTTCTTTTTTTTTTAATACCCCCTTAGGTGGGCCAGGATGGCTAGAGTGGGTTAGAGCATGATACTTCTCCTCGCCTATTTGGAAATGCTATCTGGGGCTGGACTTGGCTATATGCTTCCTCTAGGACAGTTGGACTCTGATAGTACTCTGTATGATTAGACTCTGGCTAACTTATTTCCCCTGAGGGCAGGCCTTACTAAGAAGAACAGTCTTTGATACATTTCATAATGGTCCCTTTTCCTGCCAGAGAATAAGGAGGTGTTCCTCCAATAATTAATGTGGTAACATGGTCAAATTCCTGGACATAAATCTGGGGATATTGTGGGGGACCCAATCATAAGGGAAGTCTTTAACTCTCAGTCATGGCCACTTTGGGCCTCCAGCAATTCATCTACTACAGCTCAGGTTTTCCTACCCAATACTAGTTCTGATAGAGTTTTTGCTTGTGAGACTCTGCTCAGATATTTGCCTATTTTACCAATCTGCAGGGCACTGCATCCTCTCTTCTCTTACAGATCCAAGAAAAGTTGTTGATTTTTCAGTTTGTGCACTGTTTTACTTGTTAGAATGGAGTAGCAACTTCCAGTCTCTCTCCATACAGAACCAGAAACCAGAAGTCCCACTATGCTTATTTTTTTTTACAAAAAATTAATTTTTAACATTTTAATGTTTAAAGTTACACTGTATGAAGTATTAATTTTACTATTTTTTCATTTCCTTATATATATGTTACTGGGAGTAAAAGTTTTAAAATTTTTGACAGAAATTTTTCAAGGTCACAGAAAATTCATCATCTTTCTCATTGATTATTAAAATACCCTGCAGTTTCAACTTGCATGGTCAATATGATGTTCCTCTAAACTTTGCAAAGTGATAATTGCTTGGATGCCAAATATCACAACCTAATTGCCTAAGTTTGATAATAAACACTTTTCTCCCAGACATTTGCACATTATTTCACTAGTTGATACATTATAGACCATTCTATTCACCAAATAAAACTAATATATTACTCAGCCATAAAAAGGAATGAAATCTTGCCATTTGCAATGATATGGATGGAGCTAAAATGTATTATATTAAGTGAAATAATTCAGTCAGAGAAAGACAATTACCATATGATTTCACTCATATATGGAATTTAAGAAACAAAACAAGCAGGCAAAGGGAAAAGAGAGGCAAACCAAGCAACAGTCTCTTAACTGTAAAGAACATTACCAGAGAGGTGATGAGTGGGGCTTGGGTTAAACAGGTGATGGGAATGAGGATGCACTTGTGATGAGCACCAAGTGTCATATGTAAGTGTCGAGACACTGTATTGTTTACCTGAAACTAATATTACTCTGTATGTTGACTAATAGAATTTAAATGAAACTTTAAAAAAGTAACTTTGTCAGAGATACAAATTATATAGCTTTGCAAATAGAATGGAAAAGGAAAATGGGAGAAAGGAAACATCTGCAAGGGAAAACAACCGGATAAATAAGAACAGCTGAATACCAGAAACTATTTATATATGATGTCAAAAAAGAAAAAGCCAGTTATCATCTAAATAGATTTTGAAATGCATGCACTATAACTCAATACACATTCCTAATACAATTCTTGGTGAATTGCAATATATGATATTTTCTTAACATGATAAATATTTATCCCTAAATGCAGTATGTAAGAACTACATGAAATAAACTTTACACACACACACACACACACACACACACACACACTTGAAAGCAGAAAATAGATAGTAAGAATAAGTAAACAATAAAACAATGTATACATCGTTTTAAGGCTCAGTGTAATTCTAGTAAAACCACAGTGCAAGTTGAATAGAATCTAAAATAGCCTACTATAATTTTTTGAGAATAAATTGCTTACACTAATCAGAAATGTTTGCTAATAATAAAAAGAATAATGAGAGAAATTGCTAATGAGAATGAAAAAATACTTTAAATTACAATAAATGAGAAAATTTGAAACTCGAACAAGAACCGAGTCAGGCTGATAGTGTATGTAATGAAATTCCTATACATATGAGATTATACAAAGAAAAAAACCCAAGCCAATAAAAAAAGTATAATTAGTTAAAATAAGAAATTCAGAATGTATCTAATTATTTGGGAAAAAAACAAGTTAGAGTCTTACTTTACACTAATATAATATCAGATAGACTAAATACTAATATTATCTGCTAATATAAATGTCAGATAGACTAAATAGTTAAAATATAAGAAGCCATGAAAAAACAAAATATTATCATTAAATAATCTTAGCTAGGAAAAAAATTCTAAGAATCAGGGCAGCAGAAGAATACAGAGTTACCAGTTGATTTGATGGTAAAAAATTGTATAACCAAAACGTTATACAGTTTAACCATAAAATCTAAAGAATAATTAAATAGCAAGCAAACTATTATAGTTATTTTCAACATAAGTGATAGACACAGGGTTAATAACTTTTACTTATGATGACCTCTGATAAATCAATAAGATAATATTAATGCAAAAAGCAAACCATGAAAATTTTTAAAAGAATATAACTCTTACATAAACAAATGAAAAATATATCTATCTTCACAATAATTTAAAAAATGCACATTCACATAAAAATATTTCATATTAATACAGTGCTAATGAGAGAAGCAGGTAGAAATAGAAATCAGAGCAACCTTTTGAGAAATCAATTTGATAATGTATATGCTGAAATTGTTCATTACTTTAGACAAAACAATTTTACTTCTAGGTCTCTATCCATAGAAGGAAAGTCGCAAAGAATGATTCATGTGATTTTTTTCATATTAAAATAGGTCAGAAATAGAGTTTCTTATGCATGTTTTAGACTATTATGTGGTGATTAATAATAATGTTTTGAAAATATTTATATTCAAAGATTAGTTAAAGAGAATGTAAGTAATTATTGAAATATATACAAAATATAATGATATAATGATATATGCATAAATTCACATAAGCATAAATAAAGTAGTAAAAAGGAAATGAGAAATAAACCAGGATATATATCAATGCTGTCTCTTAATAGCAGGATTGTGGGGAATTTGTATTTTCTTAGTATATCCTAGTATCTGTGGAAAAATTGTAACTTTCGATAAAGCAGGATAAGATGGTTTTTTCACAGTTTCATTTTGTATTGAGCCCTGAATGTTCATATGCTTTCTCATTACTCTGTTATTTTGTTGATTTACTCTACAGAAGCCTGGGCAATGGTTCTGCCTTTGCTATAACCAGTTCCTCAGAACTCATTCTGAATTCCTTTACATGGACCTGTTCCTGCAAATATCTGGAGTTGGATAAGAAAAGGATATCTAATGACCTTTTGTACAGTAGTTCCTATTCGTCTGCTATTTGGATATGAGTCCTCTACTTGATTTCTTAATTTTTAGGGAAAACCACTCTGATAGGTTGTTAAAAAAAATCCTACAAGCACCACATATATAAAGATTCAAAATAAATGGAGATGGAGAGAGTTGTTGACATTGTCCGATGTGATAAAGTCTCCTCTGTAGTTATATCAAGTTCATTAATCATGTGCAAATCTTCCTCATCTTTACTAGGTTTTGTTATAGTTGTTTTGTTTTCTGTTCTATCAGCTACTGAGAGAAGTATGTGATAGTCCAACTATGGGAATGTATTTCTCATTTTAGTTCTGTCCATTTTGCTCTGCATATTTTATAGCAATGTGAACACAAATCTAGGGTTCGTTATGCTTTCCTGTTGACTTTATATTTTTATCATTATGAAATGTCCATTCTTATCTTTAGTATCACTTCATGCTTTAAAGTCTAATGCTTGTGATACTTTTACAGCCAATCTTTTCTGAGGAAGTTAATGTTTACATGATAACCCTCTCTGTGCAAATATTTTTATACCAAGAATATCTAATATTATTAGAAATTTTATTTCAATCAGGCATGAGAATCTAAATTCCCACTATGTAACTTTATTTCACTTCAAAATTAACATGCAGTAAACAGTTTAATTGATATACAAATATAGGATTTCTAATGCACATATGGATTCATTTAACAACCACCACAATCAGAACACAAAATAATTTTTTCTGTCAGGCTATAACTTTGTATTCATACTCTCTCCCTGGCCTAAGTCATGATAATCACTGATTTATCATCCATCACTGTAGTTTGTTCATAACCATACAATATATAAGCTTTGACACTGAATACTTTCACTAACCATCTCTGAGATTTATCTAAGTTTTGGAGTGCTTCAAAAGCCTGCTCCTTTTTATTGCTGAGGATATTGCATTGTGTGGATGTACCAAAGTTTGTTTGTTCATCCACTGTTGGAAAAATATTTGTCTTGTTCCTAGTTTTGAGCAATTATGAATATAGCGGCTACAAACACCCATGCACAGAAATGAGTGTGAACAAAAGCTTGCATATCTCTAGGGTAAATAACCAAAAGTGTCATCGCTGCACCTATGATAAATGGGTATTTAATTTTGTAAGGAATTGTGATGTCACCTCATTCCTGTCCAATGACTGTAATCAAAAACATAAGAAATAACAAGTGTTAGTGAGGGCGTGGAGAAAAGGGAACCCTTGTACACTGTTGGTTGAAATGTAAATTGGAATGGCCACTATAGAAAACAGTATGGAAGCATCTCAAAAAATCAAAAGTAGAACTACCATATGATCCAGCAATTCCATTTCTGGGTATTTATCCAAAGAAAACAAAAACACTAATTTGAAAAAAAATAAACATGTACCTTTATGTTCATTGCAGCGTTATTTATAATAGCCAAGATATAAAAGTAACCTAAGAGTTCATCAATAGATGAATGGATAAAGAAGATGTGGTATATGTATACAATGGAATATTACTCAGCTGTAAAAAGGGGGGGGGAAGAAAAAGAATGAAAACGTACCATTTGCAACAACATGGATGAACCTAAAGGGTATTATGCTAAGTAAAGCAGTCAAACAGAGAAAGACAAATATCATATTATTTCACTTATATGTGGAATCTAAAAGATAAAACAAGCAAAACAGAAACAGGCTCATAAATAGAGAACAAATTGATGGTTGCCAAAGGGGATGAGCAAGATAGATGAAGGGGATTAAGATGTACAAACTTCCAGTTGTAAAATGAATAAGTTATGAGAATGTGAAGCACAACAGAGGGAATATAGTCAATAATATTGTAATAATGTTGTATGGTGACAGAGCATAACGACACTCATCTTGGTGAGCATTTTGCGGTGTATATAAATGTGAAATAACCATGACGTACACCTGAAACTAATATAATATTGTATGCCAACTAGACTTCAGTAAAAAAGAGAAAAAACTGTGAAACTGTTTCCTACAGTGGCTGTAGAAACATAGTATCATTTTGTTTTCATATCAGCAGTATATGAGAGTCCTACTTATTGCGGATTCTGATCAGCAATTGATATTGTCAGTATTTTTGTTTTGATTTTAGCAATGCCAGTGTGTGTGTGGTGATATCTCAAGGCGGGTTTAATTCACATTTCACTAATGCATATTATGTTGGACATATTCATGTGCTTGTCATTAATATTTATTTCTTCATTGGTGAAGTTCAAGCCATTTGCTCATTTTTAAATTGAATTGTTTTCTTACGGTTGAGATATTATTTTTAATAGCCTAATTGAATCATAATTTATATTCCATAAAATACACTCATTTTAAGTACACAATTCAATAATTATTCATAGGTTTTTAACACAATCTAATTTTAGAACATTTTCATTACCCCAAAGAAAAGCGTCACTCTAACTGCAGTCACTCCTTGTTCCACACCCAGACCTAGACAACCACTGTGCTATTTTCTCCTGCTATAGATTTACTCTTCTGGAATTTGGTATAAATGGAATCATACAATATCAGGTCTTTTGTGTAGACTTCAAATTGTTTTCTCTGTTTTTATTTTATTTTTTAAAGTTTTATTTATTTATTTATTTTAAGAGAGAGAGAAAAACATGAGCAAGCAGGGAAGGGGCAGAGAGACCAAGAGAGAGAGAATTCTAAGCAAGCTCCACGCTGTCAGTGCAGAGCCCAACGCAAAGCTCAGACTCACGAATGAGTCATAAGCTCATGACCCAAGTGCAGATCAAGACTCAGACACTCAATCCACTGAGCCACCCAGTGCCCCTGTTTTCTCTGTTTTTAAATTGGGTTATATATTTTCTTATTAAATGGTAGGAGTATTGGTGTATTTTAGGCACAAGTCCTTAGTTGGATGTATTATTTGCATATATTTTCTCCCTGGCTTGCTTTTCCCTTCATGATGTATTTGAAGAGCAAAAATTTTTAATTTTCTGGAAGTACAATATATCATTTTTTCCCTTCATTGTGCTTTTGTGGTCAGTTCTAACAAATCATTAATTACCTCAAGGTACTGAAGATTCAGTTCTGTGGAGTTTTTTTATAGTTTTATAGCTTTAGACCTTACATTTGTATATGATCCATTTGGAAATGATTTTTGTGTAAAGTGTGAGATAACAGGACAAATCATCTTTTTTTGTGCAAATATCTGATTGTCCCAGTACTGCTTTTGAAAAGACTATAGTTCCCCTCATTGCTTTGGTACATGTGTCAAAAATCAACCAATAAGTTGATTGTTTATTTTTGATTGATATGTTTATTTTTCCACCAGTACTATACTATCTTATGATTACCATAACTTTGTTACAGAATTTAAAATATGGAAGTATAAGTCCTTCAATTTTGTCCTTATTTTTCAAAATTGTTTTGACTATTCTAGGAGATTTGCATTTCCAAATTGTTTTTAGGATCAACTTTTTATTTATTTATTTATTTATTTAAATCCAAGATAGTTAATATGTGTGTAATAATGGTTTCATTTTTGGTGCTGCTGAGTAGAATTTTTCAAAGTTCATTCTGAGGTTATTCATAGCAGGTATGTAGAAATGCAATTGATTGAACTTGTATCCTGTGACCTTGCTGCACTTGTTAATTATAAAGAGTTTTGTTTTTTGTAGATTCCTTAGGATTTTCACTATGGAAAATCATGCCATCTGCTAACTAAGACATTACTTTCTCCTTTTCAATTTGGATGACTTTTATTTCTTTTTTTTTCTCTTCTTTATTTTTTCTTTTATTTTTGTTTGTTTGGCATTTGCCTGATTGATTACCCTGGCTAGAACTCTGGTACAACTTTTAATGGAACTGATGAAATGGGACATCCTTGCCTTGTTCCAGATTATGGGGAGAAAGAATTAAGTTTCTAACAATCAAGTATGATGTCAATCATAGATTTTTCATCAATGCATTTTATCAAGTTGAAGAAGTTCCTTTATATTCCCTCATGTGTGGAGAGTTGTTATTCTGAAAAGATTTTTGATTTTGGCAAATTATTTTCTGCTTCTGTTGGTATGATCATGTTGTCTTTGTTCCTTATCCTGTTACTATGATATATTAATTAATTTATTTTCAGATCAAACTTGAATTTCCAAAATAATACCCACTTTTCCATGATGGATAACAATTTTTGTATGTTTCTGAAATAACTGGCATATAACATTATATTAGTTTTGAATATACAATATAATATTTTGATATTTGTATAAATTGTAAAATTATTGCCACAATAAGCCTAGTTACCATCCATCACCACACAGCTAAAATAGTTTTCTTATGATGAGTACTTTTAAGATCTATTCTGTTAACAACTTTCAACAGTAAAAACAGTATAAACTAGAGTAACCATGATATACACCACATCCCCATGACTTAACTTACTTTATAACTGGAAATTTGTACCTTTTCCTCTCTTTGGCTCTAGTGTCATGGTAACAATACCCTTACTCAATGAAAGGAGAAAGTGTTTTCTTCTCTTTTACTGGAAGAGTTTGTGAAGCATTCTTAATATTTCTTCATTAAATGTTAAAGCAAATTCATCGTAGAAACAATCTGATTCTGATTTTTCTTTATGGGAAGATTTTTAATTTCTAATTTTATATCTTTATTTGTTATACATATACTCAGATTTTCTACATGTAGTGAGTCAATTTTAGTCTTTTGTTTCCTCTTAAGAATTCTCCAATTTTGGGGTACCTGGGTGGCTCGGTCAGTTTTAAGCGTCTGTCTTCAGCTCAGGTCATGATCTCACTGTTCCCAAGGTTGAGCCCCACATTGGGCTCCGTGCTGATAGCTTAGAGTCTGGAGCCTGTTTCAGATTCTGTGTCTCCTTCTCTTTCTCTCCCCTGCTTATGCTCTGTCTCTGTCTCTTTCTCTCTCTCAAAAATAAATAAGCATTAAAATTTTTTTTAAAAAAGGAATTATTCACTCTTACTTAAGTTTCTAACTTGTTGGCATATTCAGGAAGACTTGGACCCATAAAGCTATGACCCATAAAGAATAAAGACTAGCAAGAAAAAAATTATCTTAATTTACAAGTCCGTTGTAAAAGAACAAAGAAGCAACTCTTACAAAGAAGTGAATAGCTACATGTTCATTTTCTCAGTGTATCTCGTGTGTGAACTGAGTGATCACCATTTAAGAGTAGCCTCATGTTACTTTATATCCACATTTTCTGCTTCATTTTTCTTCAAAGTATTTACTAGTATCTATTTTGTTTCCTACAATATTCATAGCATCTAGGATAATGACTGCATATAGTTGGCACTCTCTACATATTTCTTGTATGACTGGCTGAATGGATGAGTAGAAGAAACGTTTAAATTGCTTTCCTATCGTACCCTATCATTGAATAATTTGAACACAAATTACCTTAATAAGATATAATGAAAATATAATTAAAAAGAAAAATAAGATATGAAAAAGCCTTCATTTTCCATCTTTATTATCCAAGTTTAAAGGTTATTTATTACCTGTTTTCTTCCATTTGCACAATTAAGTAAGCCCTTACAACATCACAATATAAATACTCAAAGACTTGGAAATCCTCCTGCTTGATGGGTGTCAGCATTTCTAGATTTTAAAGATAATCTAGTGGAGCTGTTATGTGCCACTATTTACCTCAGAAAGCAGTCTGATGTGGTGCCATACCCCAGACTAGGTTAAAAATGCCTGTTTTATGCTTTATGATTACATGTACATATGAGTACATGTCTTCATAACACTGTATACACAGTGGAGATAATTTTATTTTGCAGACTTCCCAAAGGATTGGCCTAGATAGACTAGCCTGCTGACAGAAATGCTGAACTGGGTTAAACTTCTCAAGGGGTTGTAAGTGACAGGGTCACCCATGGTACATATAGAGTTCTTTAAAAATTGCAGAATATAAAGCAAATAAAACAAATCAAAGAAAAGTCAATTTTAGAATCACAGGATGAAGACTGGTGGTGTATTCTCCCCTCCCCTAAACTCCTAAATCTAATACAATTTTGAAATCTGAAATGCTTTATATAATTGGATTTGTTGTGGAAATCATATGACAATACAATGTCGCATTCAGGTTCATAATGGGTGATATGAATGTATTTTATGCAGATTCAAGAACAAAAACAGAGGGTACCAAGTAGGTTAAACTGTATTTCACTTAGAAATCATAGGAGTTGGTGCTGAACTCATACAGGCCATTAAAATAAAGCTCCTTGGAAAGTTTAACCAAATATTCAACAGGCAATGTTTCCCAAAGCATATTTAGGTAGTAATTTCTTACATACTTTGTGATTATTTGAATAACGTCTTTTTCTCTTAGACTCTGAATTCTACAAGAGTAGGAATCATATCTATTTTATTTATCAATATAGCCAATGAATATAATAAAATCTTGGGAAAAAAGCATTTGAGAAATAATGGAAAACAAATAGCTGATATTCAAAAATGAATAGGTAAAACTAATTGCTGAATTTAAAGTGAAAGTATATACAATGAAAGTCAAGTACTTTCACTACTCTGAAACTCATTTTTATTTTTAAAAATTTTTTAAGTTTTAATTATTTATTTTGAAAAAGAAGGAGAAAGCACAAACATGCATGCATACACTCAAGTGGGGAAGGGGCAGAGAGAGAGGGAGAGAGAGAACCCCAAGCACGCCCTGTGCTGTAAGCATGGAGCCTAAGGGAGGACTTAATCTCAGGAAATCTGAAATCATGACCTGAACCGAAATCAGGAATCCAGCACTTAACCAACTGAACCACCCAGGCGCCTCTGAAACTTTATTTTTTAAGTATAATTTTCCTCAAGGGCCAGTTTATAAATTTTACTTATAAAAATAAAAAAAATCTGAGTAAATAAGTTATTTGTTTCTTGCTTGATAATATTCTGAAGTTCCTATTATATGTGTTTATATATTTGAATGTATGTATATATAAGCTTATTTTTAAAATTTTTTTCTTAAGGTTTATTTATTTTTGAAAGAGAGACAGAGGAGGAGCAGAGAGAGGGAAACACAGAATCAGAAACAGGCTCCAGGCCCTGAGCTGTCTGTCAGCACAGAGCCTGATGTGGGGCTCGAACTCACAAACTGTGAGATTATGACCTGAGCTGAAGCTGGACACCTAACTGACTAAGTCACCCAGGTGCCCCTATATAAACTTATTTTAATAAATACTCGTTCCCTTCAAAATTCACTGAGACAATATTTATGACAAATTAATTAACTGGCTCACTCTGATTTAAAATACTTATGAAAAAGCACTAAATAAAATTTGTCTACAAAATGCCATTAGAAAAAAGGTTCTATTTCTCTCTAGTGATTTTTCAAAGCAGAAAATGCTTAGCACCAAAGGCCAGAAGTTGAAACTGTAGGGGTCATGAGCAGCTGTTATAACCAATCCTTATTTCACACAGACAACAGGCAGGCATCAGTATATATGTGGGCTTTACAGACTAAAATATTGTCTACTGTGGCCAGAAACAAACTGGAAAACAGCAAAATCTGTATCATTTGAGGCAAATATTCTTTGCATTGTTAATCAAGTGCATGTCTGAAGGCTGCACTCTGCCTTTCACACCAAAATTTTAAAATGTGTAGAAGCATATAAAGATCCAGAAACAGAGCTTACTACAGATGCTGACAAAAGGAAGAATTATACTAGATAGCAAGAACAATTGCAAAATGGAAAAGGCTTCTTATTGAAAGTTAGTAAAGTTATGTCAAAATATTCTATTTTAGACATCAAAAAACCAGAAAAGACCCATCAGTTATATCAGAAAAGTAAGTGGAAAGGAACGTGGTCTTGTCTTAGAATGGAAAGGAAAATTGATTTAAAAATGGCATTTAAAATAGGAGCTTTCAATGGATGCTTCTGAGAATTTCAGACTCTATAAAAGATCATAAAAAGTGATATTAAACTTGTTTAAGTGATATGTTAATTGAAAGAGTGAAGAATCCAATCTTAGCTATTACATGAAATGATCATCCTAAGGAGACTACTGTATTTGAGAAACTGTTTAGGTAAGGAAAAATGGTAGTGAGAACCTCAGTCAAAAACCTAGGAAAAGCTAACGTGATCATATCAAAGATGCATATTTCTTTAAAGGAGAAATAAAGTACTGGCAATCATTTGAGTGATATTATATCTACGATTGGATTATTTTTTCTCAGGGTCCAGAGGATATTCATTTGGATGAGACTAAGGATCCACTTTTTTCATGCCTACTTTTGAGCAAATTATTATTGCTGGAGAAGGTCACAGAATAGGAAATATTGATGCCCCAATGAATTCCTAATTACCGATTTCAAATTAGTCTTCTCAGCAGTGCCTGGCAACTGTACCTACTTCTTTGGCCAACTGGCTCTTCCTTTCTACAGTGTTTTAACATTCCTTTATTTTCCTCAAACTATTACTGTGATTTAATCTCCCCGGTAACATCTTATTCCAGGCACCAATCATCTCTCACCCAAAACAAAACAACAGCCAGTTTACTTATTCCCACTGCTTTCATTATTTTCCCTCCTTCAGTTCATACTAGAAATCTCCTCACTAAAATCTAATTATTCTCCTCCTTTGACTGATCACCTTGATTACTTGCCATAGGACAAAAAACCTACAACCTGCTCTACAACCCTATCTCAGACCACTCCCTCCTTCACTCACTGTGTTTCCATTACACGCAGTCTCTATTCAAGGGCACAGTTCTTCCCCCATCCTTACCCTTTGCTTTAGTTTCCTTAGACCTGTTGTACCAAAGTGCCACACAGTGACTTGAAACAAGAGAATTTTACTGTCTTGAGAGTTCTGGAAGCTGGAAGTCTGAAATCATGGGGTTGGCAAGAGCCATGCTCCCTCAGAAAACTGTAAAAAATGCTTCCTGGCTTCCTTTTAGCTTTTTGTGGTTTGCTGGGAGTTTTTGGCATACTTTGGCTTTTAGATGTATCATTCCGTCCTCCATCTTCATGTGGCATTCTCCATATGCTTCTCTCTGTTCCCAAATTTCTCTTTTAAATCAGTCATATTGGGTTAAGGTCACATTCTGTGGTGCTGGGGCTCAGGACTTAAACATACCTTTTTTAGAGAGACACAATTCAACCAATAAAAACTCACCTTTTACATAGGAGTTTTTCACATGTCGTTTGTTCTTCCAGAAATCTTCCTGGCAACCCTCACTCTTCTACCACCTTGCCGAGTTACCTTTCCAAATTTCGACCCAGAATGACTTGTCTTAGGGAAGACTGAGTCACAAGATAAATATGTTTTTCCCAGGAAATGCATTCACATGGTTATATATTCCTTTTTAACACATATCATATTTGTAATTTTGTTTATTTTAGGTTCTTTGGCTAGTATCTATCTACTTCACTAGACTGTGAGCTCTGTGAAGGTAATTTCTTCTCACTGTTGTTTCATGATAGTGTTTGGAATGCCACAGAAGGCATTCAGTAAATGTTTGGTTGAATGAATAACACATCAGACCAGAAATGACAAAAATGTCAGCTTGAAGTTCCTAAATTTCTGTCTTCACTGAAGTGTTAATGAGAACATAAATTGATTGTCTTCATATAATTCAAATAAAACAATATTCTATCTGTTAAGAAATAATTTCTGTAGTACAGAGTAATTCACCAACAAAATCAATAAGCAACTTGTACCTTATTTTGAATTATCTGTGCTGTAATAGTTGTACGGGATTTTAACCCTGCTCATGTCACTCAAATTCTCTTTTTAGTCTCAAAATATCAACTCTCTAAACATCCGAACTGCATTCATAAAAAGCAAAAGATATGATAGAGTTGAGGAATATTCAGTTCAGTACAACAAAATTTATTGATAAGTGCTGTGCTTGACTCTAGAAATGCCCACTAAGCAACAAGTCAATATAATGAGAGAAATACTGTGGAGAGTCATTATCAACAGCAGTGGAAACAGAAATACCCAACTATAATTATTGCCTTTCTATGCTTGTCTTTTGTCTTTAATATTGCACACAGACGCTTTTGTATTCAGAACCAAAATGGAATCCTTTGGGTAGCATCTACCTTATATATTTTTCTTTCTCTTCCACAATTCCTTATATGAACCTCCACATTCAAAGTCTTCCATCTGTATCCATATGGACTTTGAAGACTAGCAGAACTGTTTAGAATTCCAGCTCTTAACCATCTGGGTCATTTTGAGCAATCTACTTAATGTCTTTACGCTTGTTTCCTTTTATGTAAAATAGAAATAATAATATTATTATTGTCGATTAGACTGTTTTGGATGTTTAGTATATATAATGTATATAATAACTTGCCTGTTCGTGGATGACAGTCTGTAAGTGTTGCTATTATTTACCAGCATAAGCATAAGAGGTAAATTAGAAAACAATTCTCAATTTCAAAATTAGGCATTTTATTTTCATTGTGTGGTTCACCTTATTTTCCAAAACTATGACACTTTTTTATGATTTTTTTTCAGACCTAACTTTTATTTTTATCTCCTAGTTGTCATACATAATAAATTAAGGATATTTCCTTTAAGTAAATTTCAACTAAAGTTAATATGATGAGTCATACAGAAATATGTTCTAATATTATCTATGAATGGTCCAGTTCTGCCTAATAGTAACAAAACAAAGAGCAATAAACAAATTTTTAAAAAATTATTCTTATATTGAAATATTTATTCTTAAGATTAAGATGTTTTGGACTTAAGTAACATTCTTTATTTATATTGTTGCCTTTTAAAATTTTGTATAAATCAAAATATACTTGAGAAACCCATAATGGTCAATAGCAAAAACAATTTCAACAATACTTTGTTGATAGAAATGTAAAAATATAATTAATTTTCTGTATAAGTTATAGTTAACATTCTCCTCAAATAGCCAGTATTTGACAATTTGAAACTATAAATTAATTCTCCCAGACATATTGTTCATATTTTACTAACTGAATACAACTTCATTTTTGTTACCATGTTCAGAGTTTCCAATTTCTTAAAATCATGTGTGGTTTTGAGAGCCTCAAATATATTTGTCTGTAACCATTATGTTATACATAGTTACATAGGCACTACAAAGATTTTCATGGTAAACCATGAATTCAATTTCAGAGGTAATAGCAAGGCATAGCCTCAGTCAAACTTGATTTATTCAATCCTGAACTTGTCTCAATATTTTTAAATGGAGTTGTTGATGATATCCTTTATGGGGATTCCTCATTTTTGTCAATCAGATAGATATTAGACATATTAGTTCTCTAGAATTTTTTTCTAAAAAGTTAAACATACAGAAGAAAACTGGAGGTCTTGAGGTATAGAACTCATATTTTTAAGCACTTACTATGCACTCTTCCAGTTCCATTCAGCAGACATTTATGAATTCTAATAATGTGCAAGGCACAGCACCAAATAATCAATAGCTTTCACTTACAGTATTTTTATTGATCTTGGCTTCACCCCATGAGGTGGATGTTCTTATTTCTATTTTTAAAATAATGAAGCTGAGTTTCAAAAAGTTTGAATAAGTGACAGAATAGGATTTGAACCTCAATCTGCCTGATTCTTAATACTATCCCATGATTATCATTCTATGCAGCCTCTATAAAGCAAAATCCTCATCAACCTGCTTACCAGAGACAGATAACTCCTTCAAAACTCCATTTTTACCTCTGCTAGCAAGAGAACCCACAAAATGGTTTTGTTTGTTTTTATATAGGTATATGGCCATTATTGATCCCTTGAAACCCAGACTGTCTGCCACAGCAACCAAGATCGTCATTGGAAGTATTTGGATTCTAGCATTTCTACTTGCCTTCCCTCAGTGTCTTTACTCCAAAATTAAAGTCATGCCAGGTCGAACTCTTTGCTACGTGCAATGGCCAGAGGGTCCTAAACAACATTTCACGTAAGTTAATTCTCTAATGTGGTTTTCAATTCAATTTATTGAACACTTGAAGAACTATAGGTTGGGAGCAACAATCAAGCAAATAAGACATAAACATTTCCCCTCAAGGGTTCATATGTTACTTGGGAAAAGAGAAACATTTAAGTATAATGATACACGGGGTGCCTGGTTGGCTTAGTTGGAAGAGCAACTCTTGACCGTGGGATTATGAGTTTGAGACCCACACTGGGGGTATAGATTACTTTAAAAAATCTTAGAAAAAACGTTTAAAATACTACAATATGATATGGTCAATGAGTTTTATAAGTTACAAAGGTTTCTAATAGGAAAAAGGGGATGGCTTTTATATGGGGTAACTCCAGAGAGTTTCCTGGAGAAAGTGATAAAAATCCCTGGAGATGAAAGCAAGGCACAAAGGAAAGCAGGATTGTTATAAATTGAGAAAAGAATGGGAAGGGAAGAACTGAAGCCCAAGGGTGTTGGTTGTCCTTTTAAAGCCCTGGAGAGGGAAAGGCAGTTCTGGCAGTTTCTTGGTGCTCCTTTGCTTTAGTATTACAGAAACATAAACACTAGGTTGGAAAATAAATATAAATGCTATATGTGAGAAGTTGGTATTTCATATTTTGGACACATCTTAAGAAGAGCAAAAGAAAAAAGTAATTGGGCAACTGTTTGCATTTTTTATTCTGATAATTTAAATTTAATTCAATAAAATATAATGTAGTATCCTATTTTTTTCTTTAAAAAATAACAAATGATACAAATATAATGGTAATCTTTTATAAATTTTTTAATGTTTATTTATTTTTGAGAGAGAGAGATAGAGAGACAGAGCATGAGTGGGGAAGGGGCAGAGAGAGAGGGAGACAGAATAAAACAAAGTAGGTTCCATGCTCTGAGCTGTTAGCACAGAAGTAGGACGTTTAATATAATGGTCATCTTTTAAAGCAGCCATTTTATCAAACTTCTCTACCCAAAGTCCAGATTTGTTTTTAAGTTTTTATTTTAATTCCAGTTAGTTGATGTACATTATTATATTAGTTTCAGGTGTACAATATAGTGATTCAACAATTCCATACATCATCCAGTGCTCGTCAGGAGAAGTGAAGTCCTTAGTCCTCATCACCTTTTTAACCCACCCCTTCTCACCTACCTCCCCTCCAGTAGCCATCGGTTTGTTTTCCACAATTAAGAGTCTGTTTCTTAATTTCTCTCTCTCTCTTTTTCCTTTTGCTCATTTGGTTTTTTTCTAAATTCTACATATGAGTGAAATCATATGGTATTTGTTTTCTCTGACTTCTCAGAGTCCAGATATTTCAAGAAAAATATTAGGAAGTATTTACTGAAGGAAAAGCAGGCACCAGTTATTAAACTGAGTACTGCTATTCTGATATTAATAAATCAGTATAACAAAATTAAGTAATCATAATAATTAAATAAATTTTTGAATGAATCGCTTCCCACTGACTGTAACTCAATACTTAATAAACTATCAGGAAATGGGAAGGCAAGGAGGTTTAAGATTCCCTTTATGAAGAAATGGGTATTGAGAAGTTAGTGCACCAAATTCTTTAATTTCTTTAAAGTCTTCCTTAGAGGAAGCTACACAAGACTTTATACAAGTTCTAATTGTGTGGTTATATTATCAGTTGCCCTCCTATTCCTCTCCAACTGCATCCTTATCATTTTTTAAAATAAGCAAAATACTTACTTATTATTTTTGAGAGAGAAGGAGAGACAGGGGAGAGGCAGACAGAGAGTGAGACAAAGGATCAGAAGCAGGATCTGTGCTGACTGTGAGATAGTGACCTGAGCAAAAGTCAGATGCTTAGCTGAGCCACCCAGGTGCCTCTACATCCTTATCATTCTGATTGAAATCTATGAAAGTGTAGAATTTAGTTTGCTAATGTATAGTATCATGACACTGATGTGACTAACACACCTGAATGTTATTTACCAAATTAATAATGTTATCAAATGTGTCATAACATTAGAAATGCATGTAAATGTCTTTCCTGATTTTTAAAAATTATAGTCATATATTTTGTGAATCCAACATGGCTTAGAATATCTAGTTACATTTTTTTTATTTGGATAAAAAACAATTTATTTCAAATATGAGTGATGTTGCAGGGGTACATAGAATAATCTTACATATAAGAAAATACCTGTCAGTTGATTTGTTGATTCTGTCTCATCTCTTTCTCTCTGATGATAAATTTAGTTAGGTTAGCTCAACCATTACCAAGCAGAGAAATGACATTTGTCCAGAACCTCTAGGCAAGGAGAGCATGGGCAGGTTAAATTAGCACGCAATGCAGCTATACTTTTTGTACATGAATCAAAGATTGACAAGGATCAGCTGGTAGCATTTGGATGACTGTAGTAGACAAGAGCAGGATAGATTTGTGAAATGAGGACTTGGAGAAAATGTGGAAACAATCTTTGGAATTTTCAATTACGATTTAAAAGGAAGTGAATTCGAAGTTCCCCACATACTGCATCTCAATATGCTCTTCCCCATGTTTTGCTTGTTTTATTTCTTGCAGTTACCATATTACTGTCATTATACTGGTGTACTGTTTCCCACTGCTGGTCATGGGCGTCACTTACACCATTGTTGGAATTACTCTTTGGGGAGGAGAGATCCCAGGAGACACCTGTGACAAGTACCATGAGCAACTAAAGGCTAAAAGAAAGGTACTGTTCATATAATCCTACCCAGCGTTTGTGTAAGTGGCCCATCAGAGGGGAAAAAAGCTATTTATGGCATTTTAATATAATACGATTTAATGCTTTACTCCTATTTTTTTATCTTGTTTTCTTTCTTTTCATCAACTTTTTTGTTTTAATTTCTTTTTCTCTTCTATAAGCACTATCCGTGTACAGAATCAGTCTGAAATAGACACTTCCTTTCTTACAGGACTTTTATTACCTTTTATAGACTATTCTCAATTACTCCACTTGAAATTTCTGGAATTTCACTTTAAGGCCCAGTGATTATTTCTGCAGCTGTAGCTCTTTGTCCTTTAATGAACAGAATGCCCCTGATGTCCCCTAATCTTCCAGCAGTTTCCTTTATCCCATGGATCTTAGTGTGTGTTAGCTTCCTACTATCTATCTTCCTATCCCTCTCCCATGCCTCCTGCCCCTCCTCTCCCCCCTTACCCCACCCCTCCCCTCCCTCATCCCCATCTATACATAGCCATTAAGGATGTCTGGTTAAGAGAGGGGCTACATTAATACTCTTCTACAACTTATTGGGTGCCCTGAAAAAGCTTGCTTTTGAACAATTCTCATTAAACAAAAAGCCTCTAAAGATTACTCTCTTGACATTTTACTGGGATTATTTTTTTCATTAAGATGTTTTTACTATCATCATGTGACTCAATAAGTGAGATTTTTAAAACATGTGTGGAGGTAAGAAGAATCTTAGAGTCATCTAGTCCATCGTCCCTCTCTCCAGTCAATGTGTTCCTAATGCAAATCAGAGATGCTTTCCCAAAGATAAAAGAGTCATCCTGATTATGCCAATTATTATTTATTCCATTTATGATTCACTTATTTATGTAGAACTACTACCAACTACATGGACATTTGCCTTAAAAAACACTCAACAATTTAAAAACCACTTACCTACAAACACTCACTTAACAACGATCAATCAGGTTTTAAAATCCAATGTAGAAAATTGATTCTATTTTAGTACTGATACGTTTTTCCTCTGTTATCGGTAAATAGTGGAACATAAGACTTACGTTGTTAATATTTCACCATGGTCTCTAGTGTTTGGAAATAAAAGAGTAAGCATGAAGTTCACATTAATTTAGTCATTTCAGCCTATAATATGGATTTATTTCTCTTTCAAAAGATTATCTTAACAATAAAGTGCACAAACAACTAAACTATGTCTTTAGTATCTAAAAAATAAAAACAAATAATAAAAAAAATCAAACCAAGAAAAATTTCAACAACAAGGTGACCTTAAATTAATGGTTTCCATTTCTAATTTGTAATTTCAATCTTCACTTTCTAACGTCTTGTTCGTATTGCAAGATACTCTTTGCAGGTGCTATTTCCTGATAGCTATGTTTTGGGTATCATCACATTAAATGGTTGATATGTATTTCAGAATAATGTCTGTCTTTGTACCACCCACTTGGCTTCCCATTCTTCATTTCCTTCTCATGACTTAGGCATTTTTTTTTCTTTTTTAACATTTTTCCCTGTTTACTCCTAAACAGATTAAAATAAGCCCAGTATTTGTTGACTATAGTTCTCTTTTTCTCATGTATATGTAATATTTTCTAGCACAAAATGAAAAGTTAACCTGAATGTTCCTCTTTATTTTTGATTTGAGTCTCAGGGGCAGGAAAACTAAAGAGGGAATGCTTTGGTCTTTGCCCTTATATATCTAATAAAAGTAAGGCATAAATATTTAATTTTTATTTCATTATTCTTCAATTTCAAGGTATAAATACCCATTCAAGCCGAGAGAGTGACCTTTCAAAAGGTCGAGAACATTTCGAGAGTGTGTTCTGGGCTAAAATAATACAAAATGACATTCATGCCATGGACTTCTCATGATAAATCAGTTTGTCCTTGGATTTCTTTCACAGGCACTTATTAGTATGGTCATCAGTATCTCAGAAGTAACACTCATTTTGTCTAAAAATTTAAATTTTCAAAATTGAGCTGGCTTTTCTCTTAATTTCTTTATTTGCATCTAAAATTAAAATATTGTATGATGTGGTTTGGAATATAGTTTTTCTTATCTAGTAAACATATGTTTCCTGGTGTTTTTAATTTTTTAATGTTTTCTTTATTAATTTATTTTTGAGAGACAGAGAAAGAGAGCACGAGCAGGGGAGGGCCAGGGAGAGAGGGAGACACAGAATCCGAGGACAGGCTCCAGGCTCTGAGCTAGCTGTCAGCACAGAGCCCGACGCGGGGCTCGAACCCACAAACCTTGAGATCATGACCCGAGCTGAAGTGAGACGTTTAGCTGGCTAAGCCACCCAGGCGCCCCGATTTTTTGGGGTTTTTTTAATGTATATTTATTTTTGAGAGAGAGAAATACCAGCACAAGCAGGGGAGAGTTAGAGAAAGGGGGAGACACAGAATCCAAAGCAGACTCCGGGCTCCAAGCTGTCAGCACAGAGCCTGACACGGGGCTCGAACCCACAGACCATGATCATGGCCCCAGCTGAAGTCACTCAACTAAGTGAGCCACCCAGGCGCCCCTTATGGTTTTTATGTTTTAATATGACCACTTGGGTCAAAAATATAAACCTTGCTCTGAATGAGCATTTTTAATTATATGCTATCTTCTAGAGAATACATCTTTGGTAATATAAATTGGACTTCAGAGATTAAACAAGAGAATACTGGTTATAATAGTTCAAATTCGTCATGACCATGGGGGAAGACAACTCCATAAGCAGCCCTCAGCCAGCCTCCTGGTAATAAATGAGTAGTGGAGCTCCCAAATAGACATGAACAAGAATAAATGAAAGCTTAAGACATTTTATTCAAATTACTGAAAACTTTGCAATTGTTGAGAAACATTGCTTTCATTTCCCAATCTGTAGAAATTATGCTCAATTTCAAGTATTGATTAAATTTTCTGAAGAACAGCCAGTAAAATAAATTACTAAGTCTAAGTTAAAGAGAATTTAATATTTAAAAATTAAACTAATATGAAACTTTTAGATAACTGAAGATTAAGTTCCCTGTTCAATCTTTACATAGGTCCTACCTAGGTATATATATATTGTTTGAAAATAATACCAGTAGTCCTAGCCAACACCAGGTAAAAAAAACTATTAATCTTGAAAAATAAGTTAATATTCTGGAAATATTTCCTCATTAAAACTTGAGTGTTGAAACTGAAAATCAGTATTAAAATCAGGTAGCTCTAAGAACTTACTAAATGCTAGGAAGTAATCAGTAGGATTGTCTGACATTTGAGTCACATATATAGAACCAGTCTTCCAAAAAAATGGTAATAATTACATTAACAAACTCTTTCTTATATGAATGTATTTTACAACCTCAAAGCACCTTGTATACCTCATTGCACAACTAGGTATTCTTAATTTATAGTAAATGTTCTAGATTTTAAATTATTGTATGTTATATACCCATTGGCTTTCAATATAAGTCTATTTAAATATGCATATTGAAATAATAACATACCTTTAATATAATAAAGTGGTTAACAAGAATCTTGGCACTTTATTTTTTAATTTTTTAATATTATTTAAATTCAAGTTCGTTTATATATAATATAGTAATAATTTCAGGGGCAAAATTTACTGATTCATCACGTATATTCTCAAAACCCAGTGCTGATCCCAAATGGCCTCCTTAATGCCCATCACCCATGTAGCCCATCCCCCCACCCAACAGGCCTTCCAGCAACCCTCAGTTTGTTCTCTATAGTTAAGAGTCTCCTATGGTTTGCCTTCCTCTCTCTTTTGGTTCTTATTTTTCCTCCCCTCTCTCTATGTTTATCTGTTGTGTTTCTGAAATTCCACATTATGAGTGACATCATATGATATTTATTTATCTTGTTCTGACTTACTTACTTCACTCAGCATAATGCATTCTAGTTCCATCTTCATTGTTGCAAATGGCAATTTCATTCTGTTTGATCACCAAGTAGTATTCCATGGTGTGTATATATATATATATATATATACATCTTTTTTATCCATTCATTTGTCAATGGACATCTGGGCTCTTTCCATAATCTGGCTACTGTTGATAGTGCTACGATAAACATTGGGTGCCTGTGCCCTTTCAAATCAGCATTTTTGTATCTTTTGAGAATCTCAGCACTTAAAACAGGAGTATTTTCAAATAGTAGCAATTTATAAAGCATTGATTAACATCACACAATCCCAAAAGTCTTGGCTTTCATTAGTTCTATTTATTTTTGTACTTACTGGTTAATATTCTTGCCAAAGCCCTCCTTCAGGAAATGTGTACTACTTCATACATAGCTTTAATATTCAAATTGAAAATTGAAATTGAAATATTTTTTACAAATTTTAAGACAGAATGTTTTTCTAACATTATCCTGTTTACTGAACTTGTTATACTAATGCTTATATTCCAATGTGAGAATAAATTACTGTCTAGAAGAAAATAACTGACCCTGGTCTACTGTATTCTACATACTAGTGGATATAGTCACAGATTTTGGCTACCTGCTAAAACCCTGGCTAAAATATCATGTATGAAAGCAATCTACTTAAAGTCATAACAATTATACACCAAAATTTCAAACTGTATCTCTTTGTGTTGGCATATAAAAAGTCAGATTTTAATATCTAGTGCAGTGCCACTTGGGTGGCTCAGTCACTTAAGTGTCCAACTTGGGCTCAGGTCATGATCTCATTCAGGTCATGTCAGGTTCAATGCTGATAGCTCAGAGCCTGGAGCCTGGTTCATATTCTGTCTGCTTTCCCCCTCTTGCTCTCTCTTATACTGCCTCTCTCTCTTTCTCGCTCTCTCTCAGATATAAATAATCATTAAAAAATTTAAAATCAAGTACATAACTCATGAGTTGATTTAAAATACACTTGCAGTTTAAAAAATCTATCCTAGAATGATAGCTCTGATCAGAACCTAAAATTTCATGAATCTCTTTTTTTACTGCTATTCTGGATTAAAGTCAAATGCAGTCTAAAGAAGAAGTGAGTAGGGGGTGCTAACATCTCATATTTAGGATGTTTTGGTAAACAAAATCAAACATACTTTGACTTTTTTCAGCTTGTCCATATATTTTCATTTCCTTCAGTTTTTAGAAGAAAACTAAAGATAACTGTCTCTTAAACCATTGTAATGCTTATCTGAGTTAGGATCTTATCTACACAGCTATGATTTGAACTCATTCACTTTGGAAACAAGGAAGAGTTGCTATTGATTACTTTTTGGCAATGTGGGTGAAAAAAAGTAGTGACATTTCCCTATAAATAACGGTAAATTCTTGGCAATGACAAAATATATCCCAAAATATATGTGTGAGTCTGCTGGCACCTTGGAGTAACTATGTAAAATTTAAATTCCAGAAGCCCAGTGATAAGCAAGATGGAAAAAATAAATTATACTTATTAATAGATATATGCATTTAACATAAAACATAGCCTAATATTTTTATTATAATTATTAAATGCATCTATAAGAAAAATAAATGAGCCTAGATAGAGAATGGAAACCACTAACAAGAACTATATCTGATCAACTTTAATTCATTCATCAAAGGTGATTTAGTAAAGTTTCTATTGTGGAAAGACCATTGACAAAGTTGGTCTGATATCAGAAAAAAGTGCTGTCTTGTAAGATTCTTATAAATCAGGTAAAGAAAAACGACCCTGTTGCAAATTGTATTAATATTGATTGAATTCGGATGCTCCACGTGTATTGATGAAGAGGATGAAGTTAGTCTAAATGGAGGCTTTGAGGAGCTGCCACAGAGCTCTACCCTTAGTATTAGCTCATTCAGAATTGATTAGTAACATGAATATCAATTCTATGGCCAAATAAATAAGTCTACAGATAGAGAAAGAATATTAGATGACTGAATTAATAACTAGGAAGGCCAAGAACACAGTGCCTTATGCATGATAGGTTGTCCACACTGTATGATCTTGATCCCACGGCTGACCAGAAAGAGCAGGGACTGAAATGTCAGTGATTTCTATTTTAGTTATTGCCCTATCAAAATGCAATCTTAGACACATCTCTTTAACTTTATTAGGCGCTGTTTACTGAAGACTGTGGAGATTGGAAGAAGGGATTAAATTTTAATTTGGGATTAAAAGTCTTTGGTTCTAATACCTAGCACCATGTTTGGTTCTAATACCTAGCAGGCATTTGATTCTTTTTGGTATTTCCTTCTTCTCATGCAATTGTCTATCATTTTCAATATGGAGAACCTAAAACTGAATGCAGAATTCAATGCTGGACATTTAAACCAGAATTGGTTCATTTTACTGCTTTTAATAAATCAGTGATTTCTATTAAGATGGGTGTAGATTTTATCAAGACTTAGAGTTGAAATAAATTACATTAAGGATGAAATCAGTTTCCAAGAAGCCTAGAGCTGCTTGTTTTTTCCTATATATTAATTTAACAAAAAAGATAAATGGAAAATTTTCTGTGATGACATTTAACCAAAGTAATAACAATGGCTCACCCACATGGAGAAAAAGAGTTACTTTCAATTTTTCATATTCAGCCTATAAATCTCTTACTACTAGAAAATTTCCATTAAAACAAGGTGAATCAATAATTTGATAGCACATTTACTTCTCTGTGTTTTAATATTTACATCATACTTTATACTATTAACCTGAAAATTTTCCTTATAATTGTCTTCCTTTAGCTACTCAGCCAGAGAAAATAAAGTAATATAATATATGCACATTTTTCTAAAAGAGAACTCACCGTGCAATGTCAGCTGTGGCAAATATTCAGATTCATTGAGAATCTGCTGAAATGTTGACTTTGTGAATAAATATGGCAACTCTCCACTCCATTTGTCTTTTTTCCTTCCAGAATCTTCCTAGCTATTTTTACTTGTTTACTTTTACATAAAAATTTTATAAAAACATTCTGTCTATTTAAAAATGATTTTTGTTTTTGGAATTATATGATAACACTTATTAACTTAGGGAGAACTGGACATAAATATTTAGTAAGGAGAAATGGAAAGGGTTGATGAGTGGATAAACAAATGGCATTTTTTTATGTTACTTAAGACAATTGAATGTGCTGATTGGGAACAGAAGATTCTTAGTGTGCCAAGTTCAAATGCTGACTCTAGGGCATTTCTTGGGCAGTATAACCTATCTGAGCCTCAGAGAGGCTACAACCTCTATTAAATGAAGTGAAAATAATAATAATGCATACCCATATGCATGTGGTTGTATAGAGATTAAATGAGGCAATACATGTTAAGTCTCCAAAAAGTGCCTAGTTCCTACAACTGTTCTCAGTAATTGATATCTCTTACTTTAAGCACTTTACTGTGGATATATATGCCAGAATGATAGAGATCAGAAAGCATAACTGGTAGCAAAGCAAAGAGGTATAAAGTTGGCCATTTGTTTTTTTAAACATAATATTGACCTACATTGTGTGTGTGTTCTTAATTCCGTTTCTTTCATCCGTCCAACCACCCACCTACACTGACTTTCTTTCACATATATATTTTTTAATTTTCACAATATCTATGTGAATTTTTCTTGCCTTTCAGAAAGATGAAACCAAGTCTGAAACTTATAAAACTAGTAAGTGGCAGAACTTGGACTTGAATCGTGGACATAAGTTTTTAGGGTTGTGTTCTTTTAGAGAACTAGTTGAAAGACCCAGTTTCAGAATGATACCTTATGGCTATTACTTGTATTATACAAGATGCATTCTTATATATTGTCTGTACTGACCTTCATAGTGTCCCCAGTAAGTAGTCCTCAGGGAAAGTGTTTCCTTCCATTCAATAAATCAGGAAACTAAAGCTCTAGGAAGGTGAAAGTTGCCCAAACTTACACAGCTGGTAGTTGTGCACATGGAGCTCATTGAGTGCTATGGAATGCAAGATAACCATTCCTTCCATTACGCTCAATGCAAAGAATTGACAGCTACCCTTAGTCAATATTTTGCCCATTAAAATCTTCTGCCTGGTCATTCTGTTACACTTCCTAAGTTACTCTAGAATAGTGCTGTCCAATAGAAATGTCTGCAATGAAGAAAATGTTCCATTTCGGCTGTGCCCAATGTGATAATCATTAGCCACATGGACCCAATGAATGAACACCAAGTACAGCTACTATAACAAGAAATGAAAATTAATTTATTTTATTTAATGCAAAATTAAATTCAAGTCAGCACTTCTGAGTAGTGCCTGCCATATTTTTATCAATGCTGCTCTAAAAAGGCATAAGAACAATAAACCAACTACTTATTTCACAACCAGTGTTTACTCCCATTTACTGTGATAATATAGTAAATTGAAGTAAATTAGTAATTCTACTATTAAATTCTTACAAAAACTAATATTCTTTTAACATTTTGCTTATAGAATTCTGGAATTTGAAATATTTTTTCTCTATTCTCAATTCTTATTGTGTGTCACGTGTATTTCAACTGTATTGTGTCACATATATACTTATTTTTGCTAAGTTTCTTGAACCGTAAGTAAAGATTTCTTTGTAACAAAAGGGCCATCATGACCTCCTTGCACTTCTGACATCATACCTAATGTAGACACATGTAACATATTTGTGCAGTGTTAATGGGAAAAACAAAACAAAACAAAACATGAACTGTGGAGTCAGATTGCTGGTTTGATTCCTGTCTTGTCAGGTACTGGTTTTCTGACTCTTAATCTCTTATCCTCCATTTCTCATTTATAAAATACCAAAATACTATTTCTCTTATAGAAACTTTTTGATGAGCACTAATCAAGATAATATATGTATTAAAGTGTCTGGTACCTAATGCTCATGAATATGCAATTCGAGTCTGAACTTACTTTCATCTGTTCATGAGACAAAAATAAACCTAATTATGAAGACCAATAAAAAGAATAATGCTTATGGTAGATTTATAAAAACAGCAAGAATTTATTGTGATTGTTATGTGCCAGACACTTGATTTAGGTACTTTAAATAGATTAGCCAATTGAATTCTGACCACCAGGTGAGGAAGGAACTATTATCATTTCATTGTACAGATGAAGAAGCAGTCAATAGATAGGTTAAGGAATTGCCTAGTCTACTGAATGATAAAGATTGAAACCAATAAATCTGATTCTAGAGAACGTGTTCTTAACCTCTCTATTACACTGACCTTTTCTGTACTTTGCTCAAGGGGGATAAAGTAAATAAAATAAAGTAATTCTTTACCTATTTTTTTTAATTACTAATAGTACAATTGAATTATATTATTGTATTATTTTTTATATTCTTTTTTTAAATCTTCATTTTTTATGTTTTATTTATTTAATAATACACCCAGATTGGGGCTTGAACTCACAACCCTGGAATCAACAGTCACTTGTTCCTCCAACTGAGCCAGCCAAGTGCCCCATATTTATTGACATATTCTGAGCTAAAAGGTATTTGAAGATTAAACTAACCAAAATATATAACAATGTTTTGAAAAACTAATGCTTTCCCAGTACCAACAGTCAACTTAAAATTTATTTCTAGTACCAGCAATCAACTTAAAAATTAATTCTTAATAAACCATTCATCAGTAAACTAAGACTGCATGCAGTTACCAAACTGAAGAGGCATATATTTTAAATATATAAAAATGTTCACTAATGGGTTCTGTGCAGCTGATTTTATTTACACACCGAAGTTTTTTCTCATGCCTCTGACCCCACTCAGGCAACCAAAGTCATATATATTATCATGATACATCATGTATCATGCAGGGATGTATCATATAGGGATATGTGGATGGAAAAATGCACACTTAAGGTGAGTTCAGTGTGGAGTCCCCTCCACGTAAAAATAAAATTGATTCTTCTTTTATAGAAAATATATAAATATATATTTATTTTATAAAATACATATAAATATATTAAAATAAAACTGATGCTTCTAATTTATAACACTTCAGTCCCTACATTTCTTTCTTTCTGATCTCAGCCACCCCTTCACCTCTGTCTCCTACCCCCAGCCCTATCTAGTTGGGGGAAAGAAAAAATACGTGTTTTGACATATACTTAAGCAAGTGTTCATAGGAACACTAATGGAGCAGAAAACAAGTAGGAAAATCACAGGAAACATTAATACTTCATGTATCAATTTATGCTTCTAGTACAAGGTCATGTTTATCTGCAGTAGTTCTGTGTCCATTATTATATATACATGTATTCATATAAAAAATATACATAATGTCATTATATATACCACAGCACTACACTAGATGGTAAGGCAAGGAAGCAATAATGAAATCTGAAACTAGCTCAGAATCTACAAGACAAAAACTTCTCAATTTCATAACCTTTATAACACATTATCTGTACATTATTTTACTTTACAATTACAATAATGCTCCAGGATATATAGGAGAGGTTTTATCTTACTTTAGAGATACTTAAGCAAGAGAGTTGAAGTTAGAGAAGGTAAAGGTGAAATAGAAAGAGATCAATGTGAAAAACTTAAAATAATCATTGGAGTTTGCTGACTGGTTAGATATGAAGTCTGAGAGGGAAAAAATTAAAAGTTCTATTTAAAGGCTCAATTGCTGAGAAAATTAAGATTCTATTGACAAAAAATACAAAGCCTGTGAGCATATCCAGCAATTTGGAGTGAAGATAAATTCCCTTCACGAGAATCCAGCAAGGTGGAAATGGTCTGTATACAGCTGGAGGTATGTTCCAGCAGAGGCAACACTTACTCGTGCTAATGATGATGACAACTCAGGTTATGACTGGAGGAAATGTTTCATACCTCTGTAATCTAAGAGCACAAGTTTCAATCAATCTATTCTGTACTGATTCAAAATTTTCATAAGAAGAACATTCTAACACACCCTCTGAAGGATAATGATAGTGAACATAGGCACAAGGACCTGCTGAGCATTATGAGCCCAAATTCCTCTGCTCATCTCTCTTGCTCCTTCCTTCCATTCTCTACACCAACAACTTCATGAAGCCCAAGTCAGAGGAGCAGAGAAAACTCCTTTTGCCAGAACTACCTGCTTCTACTTATATTTATTTTATTTCAACTTTTTATTATTTCCAATTTAGTTTAAAAAACCTTTCAACCAATGCAGGTAGCATGGTTCCTCTTTACTAGAGGTAACCGCTTAATAACAGGTTAGTAAAATATTCTTTGAAAGAGATGAATTGCCAAGTAATCATTTATGCAGCTATTTTCATGCTTCCAAAAGGAAGAGAGTGACTATCACCTGTTTTCTTCTATTCCTATTTAATTTTGCATCATTATCATACAGGCTGTGTTAATAGTCATGTGTAGTCTTCAGCTTCTGACACTTTGTCAGCAGGGGATGCCTCTAGACGTTTATTCAGCATGGTGACAGATTGATTGGTACTGACTTGTATTTATATACTTTCTCCAGTTTCCATTTCGAAAGACCACATTTGTTGGAACAAGAGCTAAAACTTAGGGAAACTTGTGGTAAAAAAAATAAATAAATAAAGCAAATATAGCTAATCTAAACCCTAAGACAATGAGCTCACAAAACCACATGGCCATTTTTTAAGTGACTCAACTCTCATTCAAATTCATAGTAAGTAAGCTACCATGGACCTCTGTTACTTTATTCATTTTTAAATAAGTGGCCATTATGATTATAAAATCTAGATTTGATAACATTGATGCTCAATGTGTCTTTATTAAGTATTTTTAATTATAATAATATCAGAAACTTAAGCACTGATGGATGGATAGATGGACGGATGGATGGATGGATGGATGAATGGATGGATCGATGGATGGATGGATGGATGGATGAAAGAATAAGGTTTTGAATCAACTACCTACTCATGAGTCACGTGTATGTTCTCATTTAATGGTCTCATTAACTCTGAGGTTCTATGGTACTACCTAGTTGATGATGTAACCATGGCTTAGAGAATTTACCTTGCTTAAAATTATGTATTAAGCAAGTAGAGGAATCTGATTTGGATCCTAAACTAACTTGACTAAAGTCAAGGAAATAATATTGTGCTATCTTGTCTCACTTTATACAGTTAGAGTACATTATGCATAAGGTCAGTAAAAGAGATTTTTAAAAGTTGGGAAATAATTCATGTTACCATTCTAACCCTATTTAGCTTTTTCTACAATGAATGCTCAATACATGAATGTTAAAAAAACAAATTCCCTTCGTAAGTTAAATCAGTCTTATTCTATTGTCCATGTAACTCACAGTACATCTCACCTCCTTCAATTATCCCTGAATGTTCCATTCATAATGAAATAAACCATTGTTAGATTTTTTATTTAGTGCTGACATGATTTTCTATATTTCTACATGGAATCTCTTATCTGGAAACAGTTTGGTCTTTGTTCTTTAATGTATTAGTTTCTTCTTTGTTCATGACTTTTAATTCCACTTTCAGTGCAGCTTTTAGGCTGACAAGATTCTTGTCAGAATTTATTTCAATGTTTTCCACCTCTTATCTGATAAAGTAAATCTCTGTAAACTTTAATGTCTCTTCCCCTTCCCAAGACTAACATCCTTCTCTAAATGCTATACATGTCCTCCGATTTCACCTTGCTTGAGTAGTTTTTAATATAAACTTAAAAAGTTTTAGCGAGGCTATGTGTGCATAAGTGAAATACTTTTGTCAACAATGATACATTATTTAATAACCACTTACAATATTTCATTTAAGAATTAAGCTGTATTTAAGTTCAAGAACTATTAGAGTATTCTAAAAAGTAGAGAATGAATGAATAAGAAATTAAAAAGACAAACAAATTATATGATCTGAAGAGAAACCAGAGTACTGAAAGTATAAGGTAGATTAAAATTAGATTAATTTAAGCTTATGTTTGCAGTGTTCCTAAGAAATGTGGGTCATTTTACCACAGGCAAAGCCTCCAATATATTGTAGAATAGTGAGTAGGAGACATGCCTTACCCACTATTGTATCCTCAGTGCTTAGCATAATGCTTCTGGATGGATGGATGGATGGATGGATGGATGGATGGATGGATGGATGGATGGACGGATGTATGAAAGAATAAGGTTTTGAATCAGCTACCTACTCATTATATAGATAATAAAATGTGAAGTCACCAGATATGACTTATTAAAAGTCAAAATCATTAAAGAGGAGAATGAGGTCTGGAATTTAGACTTCTTGAGCTCTACCCTGCTACTTTGCCCCTTATCCCAATGCACATAGGAAAGATTTTAGTTTAAATCTGCAGAGTGAATGTCTTCAGAACTATGTTAATATCCTCAGCACTAAAAATGAAGTCTACTTATCTATTCCTGAATGAATTAGACTGTTCTTGAAAAGTTTTCATATTTCATTAAATAAATATATTTCTTAACCCTGCCACAAGTAAAATATGGTATAGGACTCTCCTATTGTACAGATTCTTGATACAGTATTCCAGTAAGCTAAGAAGTGTAGTCTGTAAAAAGAGTTTATATCATGCATATAATATTATATAACTCTAAATCCCTTTAACATCAAACTATGCTAGAAAAAAATGCTTCTTTTCATAAAGGAAAAAAATACATCAATGTTTTGCAGGACTAACTTCATCAATTGCAAATATACGTTGCCTGACCATGTAAAATAATATAGAGGTTCAGTTAACAGAATGATGGATAGCAAGGGTATACTTTTATACTTAAGTATTGCATATCTCCATAGCAGACTTGCTAGCCTAGCAAACATTTCCATAGACCTCACATTTTGCCCCATGCCATCAGCTGGTGACCTCAGCTATGAGTCTCTTTCCTAAAAAAAGAAAACTCCCTTCCAAAAACCCAAAGAATACATTGAAGAACGAGATTTTCTTTCTTAGGGTCCCTTTAGTTGACAGCTAGGTCACAGGGGTTCAGAATCAAGGGCTCTCTCTGCTGGAGGCAACTAGTAAGAGATATCAGGTTAAATTAGCCATTTCGGCCACTGGAGCGGCAATGTGAATTCCACATGTGTAAGTATAGGGCTCACCGTGGATTATCTAGGTTAGGTAACAGAATATGCATATCAGTTATTTTTCATAATAACTGCCAGATATGATTTAGGAGTAGTGAGGTGATGTGGGGGAGAAAGGCGGAAGGAAAATGTATGAACTTATTAGAGAAGCTGTAATAAACAACCACAGACTAAGTGACTTACAAACAGAAATTTATTTTCCCGAGGCTCCAGAGCCTCCGAAGATAAAGGTGTTGGCAGGGTTTGGTTTCTTTAAGGTCTCTTTCCCTGGCTCGTAGATGTCTGTTTTCCTCTAGTATCTTCCTGTGACTTCTCTCCCTATCTAAAGACACCAGTCATATTGGGATCCACCCATATGACCTTCACTGCACCCTAATTTAGCTTTTTAAAGACCCTGTTCTGGGGCACTTGGGTGACTCAGTCAGTTAAGCTTGACTTCAGCCCAGGTCATGATCTTGCAATTCGTGCTTTTGAGCCCCGCTCTATGCTGACAGCTCAGAGCCTGGAGCTTGCTTTGGATTCCGGATTCCAGGTCTCCCTCTCTCTCTCTGCCCTTCCCCAGCTTGCACTCTCTCTCTCTCAGAAATAAATAAACATTAAAGAAAATACTTTTTTTTTAAAAAAAAGACGTTGTTTCTAAATTCAGTCCCATTCTGGGGTACCGGAGGTTAGAACTTTAACACATGAATTTGGGAGGAGGGCACAATTCAGTCCTTAACAAACAAGTTATTCATAATTTTTAGAAAGGAGTCCTCTGATTAAGTCATTTCAGGATTCTGGCATCATGCCGGTACCAAGGAGCATTTCTCTTTCCGCTGTTACAAAGATGCAACTTCCTTAACAAGTTGAGAGTGTACCAAATGAACGCTAGGCTAGTGCTACCTTCGCTTCTTTCCAACGGCCTTATTGTCGGCTGAAAGAAAGTTGAAACCATTTTTGTGTTTGTTTGACTTGAACATTTTACTCTTTTTCATCTTTATTTGGTAGTTTCCTTTTGAGAGCCCTTTTTACTGCCCAGTTCTCCTCTAGCCCTCTTTTTTTTTTTTTATCTGCCCTCAAAGAAACAGTTCCTTTTAAAGCTATTTTGAATTCCCATCCTTACACAATCTTTGCAGTCATGCTTGCACCTCCCAATCCAGTGTTCTGTGACTTACTTCCCCTCCCACCTGTGATTAATGAGAGCCACTTTCCAGCCATCTCCTATCCTCATTGACCATTAGTTATGTGACCTAGTTTTTAAGTAACTTCATGTATATCACTTTTTCTTGTGTGTCCTAAATGAAAAATGTAAATTTTCCCAAGGACTGTAGATGAGTGGAAAGTGAGAATTTGTCTCTCAAAACATAAAGCCCCTTTGGCATATCTTCCCAAGTCAACAACCAGGTAATTATGCACGTGTCTCTCTCTCCCTCTTTAACCTCTCCCTTTCTGCCTTTCCCTCTTGCAGCCCCTCCTTGATCCATTGCTCTGCTCCAGAAAGACCAATTCTCCCACAATTTTTAAAGACAAATTTAGCATATCCCAAATTTAGCTCAAACTGTAGCACTGTTCCTATAATTCAAGTAAGTCCAAACTGGCAAATTCCCATCTATGTCTATTACCTTTCTCAGCAAACAATATATCTTTTTTTATTCTCAATACTGCTTTCCTCCAAGTCAGGAGATGATTACAAATAGAAAGATAATGTTGTTGCTTTTGTCAGCATCATTGTTTTCTGTCACAGTACGTAGCACAAACTCTTTATGTATGTGATTCTAATTATTTGCTCAAAATATTTTTTCAGATGTCTTTCTGCTCCTGTTTTTTATTTTCATTTCATTTTTGAAAAGATTTCAGACTTTACTCCTTTGTATAGGTAGCTAATGCTAAAGGACTATGATTCTCTGTACTTCTTTCCTCAGTGTATTTGCAAATTTGTGTATTTTTTAAAATCACTTATTTTCCTTCCAAAGCTCTCTTAAATCCATTTTTATTTGGAAATATTTAGAACTGGTGAATTCATACATTGTGAATATTTCTTATGTTTTTATTCTCCAGTATTATCCTCAGATTGTTTCTGCCTAATTATTTTTCATCATTCTTCAACATGATCTGGCAGCATTATACAAATCTCTGAAATAGGAATTTCTAAAACCTTTTGCCAAAGCCATCTAAGCCTAGCTAAGAATAATTTTCACTGACACCTTAAAGGAACATATACATGTTTCACATATCCATTCTGTATAGGAAAAGAACATCTTAAAAGAAGTAAAAACAATGGATAGAATAGCAGTTGCATACCAAAGAATAAGACTCCAGTATTAATTAGAATAAAGAACAGGTCCTCCAGTGCTATCCATACTGAATAAAAGGCGGATGATCAAGTATGAGATAGTAATTTCCTTTATATTAACAGTGCCTCACCGGAAATTGAAAACTGATGATTGATGGTCATAAGCCTATATACCACAGTTAATCCAGCTTGAACACCACAGACTGATTTATTTTCAAACAAAGCTTCATGATGACTAGAAGACTCTGCTTCAGTCACTTGACTGAGAAAAATACACCAGGTCTTCATCATAACCCCCGTCTTCATTCTAGCTGTAAGATTTCACAGAACATTTCATTACCAGACCCAGGAATTTTACTAGAAAAGACTCTGTACAGGGAGCTCTAATTCCACTGCTGGGAGACAATGAATAAATCAACTTGCATTTACTTGGAGATCACCTGTAATACACTGAGTGGGGTTCCAGCATGTGAAGTTGTTAATATTTCTTAAAAGTTTTAGAGGAAGGTCACAGAATCCCTGACTTTGGATGATTGAACAACACAGATCATATTCTCATCTCACTGAAATGTGTAGCCTCAGACACAATCAGGTTTTTTCATCCAACTAAAGTACCAGGTTATATTAGTCGGATGAAAAAAATAGCTTCTAAAGTTTGTTTGGGTTTTTCTTTTTAGCTTCTAGTTTTGTTTACATTAATTTTAAGGAAAAAATGATGAGCCTATTCATTTTGAATTCTCTTTTATTTTATTTTCAAAAGAGAGGGAGAGTGCATGCATGGAAGAGAGGTGCAGTGAGAGAGTGAGCAGAAGAGGGGCAGAGAGTGGGAGAGAGACAGAATCCCAAGCAGTCTCCATGATGTCAGCACAGAGCCCGATGCAAGGCTCAGTCTCACCAACCGTGAGATCATGACCTGTGCCGAAATCAAGAGTTGGCTGCTTAACCAACTGAGCTACGCAAGCACCCCTTGGATCCTTTTCCTAAAAAAATTGTAGGTATACTCCCATTTGAAGACAGGCAGTTCCAGCAAATGGCCTTACAGCATTCCCACTGATGTTTGTCCTCCAATTCATTCTGATTAAAACATTAATATGCATTTCATTTTAATTTTAAGAAGTATGGTTCCTCAAAGCTGGTGAATGCTGTTCCCTTAAGGCCTTGACAATGGTCACTTCTGGGTCTAATTGCTCCTTGATCTTAGCTCCACAGCAACACAGCTCTTCTGCTGTACTGAAAAATTCCCAGCATTCTATTTGCATTCACTTCAGGGCAGGTCTTAGGGTTTCAAGTGACCACAGATTGCTCACAAGGTTCCTTGTCTGCACGCTCATCAAGCATCTGTGATCTTCCTCTGGCCACAGTGTTCTCATCTTCTTTCAACACGCATTACTTGAACCCTGGATCTTTGGCACTTCCCTCTCAAGAGTAGTCTTCCATCAATTACACCATCCTTCACTTTACTATGATTCCCCTCAAAATTCAAACATGCTGACATCTCTTCCATCTCTTGTTGTTCACATCCACTTTCTCTTGTTAACCAAACTTTTACTCCTTTTGTTAAAGCTTTGTGGCTTCCAACACACCATTCTGCTGAGACTACTCTTGCTCAAGTTATGTTTGCCATCTTTGTTGCTAAATTCATTGGATATATTCAGTCTTGACCAGATTGAAGCAATAGATATCTCTGCTCACTTCCCACGTGACATGCCTCTCCTATATTATTTGTCTGTTTTCTCACCTCAGGCCATTCCTCTTCAGAATCTTTATCTGGCTTTCTTCCTCTAACCACCTCCAAGACGCTACCCTTCACCCTAGAGGCCCTTCCTTCTTATTTTTATAGCTTTCATATAAAGTCCCATTTGGATAATTTCATCTACATCAACAACCTTAAAATTACTTCCAAATCTACATTTACATTATGCCCATATCTAAATTTTTCTTCTGAGGTCCAGGCTCTAAGCTCCAGACTAAAATTCTATTAATCATCTCTCACTCCAGTCCTATGTGTAGTATAAAAATGCTTCAAAATAAGCTAGTCAAAATGAAATAATCATCTTTCTTTCTGAAATTTTTCTTCTCCAGTTCATAGAATATTACTTATAGCCATAGAGTGGCTCAGACAAAACAGAACAAAAAAACAAACAAAAAACAACAACAATAAAAAACCTAGAAATAATCTGTAACATCTCCCTTTCATCATCTGAAAGAGAATCAATAACAAGGGCCTTCAAATTAACTCTGAAAGCACTCAAATTCCCTTCTTTCATAAAGCCCAGCTCTATTCTTGTTTAGATATACATAATTTCTCCCCAGGTTATATACTTGTCTATTAATGAACCTCCTGCCTCTATTAAGTCTCACTCAGATAAAATCCATTCTACACTGTCTTCAAAGTGATCTAAGATCTGAATTTATTAATGTCTCCTATAAAATCCTTGAATGGCTTCTATGGCCTGTAAACTGCATGTTGCCCCTCTCGAATTTTGTTTCCATCTACCCATCCCAGCTTGGTCATCAGCACATCTTCTATTATACACTATATCCAAGTTGGTTTTATACTTTGTTAGGGTAAGTCTATTTTAGTTTTGCTCTTAGTTTTAGACTTAATGTCTTAACTGTGGGCATAGTATTTACTTTTATGACCTATCTCTTCCGGAAAAAACCAAGATGTTTACGGAGACCATCTAATTTGGTGAGATTCAAACTCTAAAATTCTGTCTCCCTCATTAGAAGTGACTGCTAAAACCTCACCACTCTTCCATCATTTCCGCTATTGTTCACCTCCCAAGTTGTTCATAGCCTTGGTCCTGCACATGTGAGTGCAGGACAGCCAAGGACGTAGGAAAGTTGTGTGTGTGTGTGTGTGTGTGTGTGTAACTGAGATTATATATGTCTCACCCAGGTCCACCCTCCTTTTGATCACTCTCCAGTGCTATGAAACAGTTTTGCTGTTGTTATGGTTGTTTATATTTTTTAAAGAATTTATCATTGTTTTTGGGAAAAATGAATTATGTGCACACACACATATACATGTGTGTACCTGTGTGTATACATATACAAGCTACTGTCTATACACTGTATGTAATACAATATACCCTCTCTATATACTTGTATAAATTATATACAGAGTATATAATATATTAATGTTTCCTTTATTGGAAATATCTTTATAATATGTCCTGTCCTTTATTCTTGGCTGTATCTTTTGTGCTGTGTCTGGCCCACAAACTTGGACTAATGTTTCATTTTACACTCTCCAATATCCCAGCTGGGAGTTTCCTCTAACACAAGTCATTAGTTTCTGACATTGCTAGTCTAACTGATTCCAAAAAACTTAATTTTCTAGATCACTCCCAACTTTCCTGACACATGATGGGGAAGATTTAACTTTGCTGTTTTAAAATACATTTTTTGGAAGCATTAGAACAGAGAATATCATTCTTTCCCAGAAGTTATTTATGCATCTAAAGAAGTAGATACATAGACAGGTTATGCTCTTTTTAATCAGAAAAACTTCAAAAACCAATTGAAAGCTTAACTATTAATAGAAAAAAATCCTGAGATTATATGTCTTGAATTGATTTTATGCTCTATGCGTATAGTTAACAACTAAATGATCATTACAGTCTAAGTGTTTTTTAACTTTTTGAAAACTTTTATGGTCTTTTTACTGTGTAATTGTTTATTAAGTAAGTTTCACATTACTGATTTTCCAGTGATAAACCTAAAATAAGTATCAACAACAGAATATTTATTATTCTTTTTTTTCCGGGTAATATAATAGTATTTCATATAGGATAGGTTTTCAAGGGATACCTGTTATCCTGTTATTTTATAGAAATATGCTATATTGGAAAAATGACAAAGCCAGGGTAAGTATAAAATAATTAGGTTTGTTATTTTTTTTAAACTATAATGGAAACCATGGATTTGATGTCACTTTTCACTTTTTCATTCTCTCTCTCTCAGTACCTTTGTCTCTGTCATTCACAATCACAGACACACACATACACGCACATATAATAGGGACTATGATGAAAAAGGAGCTGTTTTTTAAACTCTTATCGTCTGCACACTTTCTGTTATAAAATCTGACAAAATATGTTGGCTCTCTAGTACCCTGTCTGCATTTTACCCATCATCCCCCAGTCTGCCGCCATAGCATTTCTTTGCCTTTAAAAAAGACATGCTCATAGTCAGTTTAGACCAGGGTATCAATGATTTAAAATATACACATAAATAAGTCAGATTTGGGAATAAAATAAAAATGAATATCTCAGTATGTCCAGGGTATCTTCTGAGCCTGGCATTCACATTTCTATTTAATCTTCCCAATTCCCTGCATGAGGAGTGTTCTTGTCTTGTCTTTACTAGTAACACTATTGATATGAAGAAAGATTAAGTAATTTTCTAAAGGTCACATAGCTGTTTATGAACAAGGCTCAGATTTAAATCAAGTCTTAAAGTCTAGTGCTCTTGACACTGTAGCACATTTCTGTGCAATGAAGACTTCAAGACTTCCTTGTAACAATTCTGGAGAGTGTGTGCTTAAACATAACACCACTGAGCAGCCATTTGATGAACGATTAAGATTTTTTGGTCTCAACACTAAATAGAACCAACTTAATAAATTTTTAAAATATCAGTGAAAGAATTCCTTTCTGCAACTCCTTAAATAAATTCTGTGTTTTGGGTCTCTCCAAATTTGGAAATTATTCTTCCTAGGCCAAACAATGAATCATGACATATTAATGTAAATATTAAAACCAATATCTAAAGAAAAACATTACTTTCTAGGAAACATCAATAGATAATTAACAACTCAAAGGAAAAGTCTAGAAAACAAAAGAACTAAACACATCCATAAATGAACATATATACTATCTTACATTTATTATTGCTAAGGACCAAATTGTGCCCCTCCCCAAAAAATTCACATTTTGAAGCTCTAACCCTAATATGATTGTATTCAAAGATAGGGCCAATAGGTACATAATTAAGGCTAAATGAGGTCATAAGGATTGGGCCCTGATTCAATAAAATTAATGCCCTAATAAGAAGAGACACCAGAAGGCTCACTTGCTGTCTTTGTGAACACGCGAAGAAGAAGAAATCCTGTGGGCACAGAGTAAGAGAAGTGGGCTTTCACCAGAAACTGACCATACGGGCACCCTGATCTTGGACTTCTAGCTTCTAGAACTATGAGAAAATAAATGTCTGTGATTTAAGCCACTTAATCTATAATAGCTTATAGCAGCCTGAGCTAAAACAGTTATTATTTTATTATTAGCTGTTCAAATATAATAGTAGTTTTGACAGTTTCTCCCCATAAAATGCTTAAAAAGCCTTATTTTAAATAATCTTTAACACAATCCTATGAGGTTAGTCTCATTTTACATATGAGAAAGCAGAGGTTTAGGGAGATTAAATAACTTGTACAAGATCACACAGATAATTTGCTAGTGATGCTGTGTGACTAGAATTCTTATCTCCTGGCTCTTCATTCATTCTTCGATCTTAATATCCATGTTGTGAGACTAAATAATAACCACTTTGCATATGTGAAGACTCATTAGCATCAGCACTATCTATGACTGTTAAAAATATGACAATACTAAAGACCATTTTTACATAGTGCAAAATTATCCATATAATACTAATTAGTTTTGCAATATAGAGAGAATCCAAAGAGAAACTTTACAATGTTCTATCTGTATGAAGATAAAGGTATATTTTATTCAGACTATCACAGCTTTGGACTATGTATGAGAATGTCAATTATTTCATTTTTTAAAAAATTCTAATATATTATATGCTATACTTTATTTTATGTATTTTATTTATTTTTTATATTATATTTTAAATACGATTCCATTCACATATAGATTTATTTATCTGAAAAAGAGTAATCGTGTGTTGTATTATTTTTCTAAACTCTAGAGATACAGGGATAAACAAAACTATAATGTTCAAGACTCTCATGGGATTTGCATTCAAGCAGAGCAGAGCGACCCCCTAGATAAATGAAATAATGAAAAAATGTACCGTTAGTAATACCTGGAACAGGAGGAGCTGGACATGTTTAAGGATGAGAAAGATGAATGCTGGAGCACAAAGAACCAAGGAGACTATGCAATGAGTAAGACTAAAGAACAAGGCAGAAGCAAAATGCGCTAGAGATTAACTAGAGAGTTAATCTATTTTATTCTTTTTAAGTCACTCTAACTATGGAAGTAAAGACCAGTTAGGTGACTATCATATTCAACCAGAAGAAAGATAATGATAACTTCTGCAGAAGCTGTAGCAATAGAGATGACAAGACATAAAGAGATTTAAGACATATTTTGGTGACTTGTCCAACAGGATTTGCCGTGGCAACTGAGATAGGACAATGAGCCACTCTCAGAGGGGTGTGTGAAGCCCAGGGGTGCTGCAATCAAGGAAAGAAAGACTCAGGGTTTTCTGCTTCAACCTCATCATTCCTCAGACTGTGAGAATGTTAATGCTCCCATTATGTACGTGTAGGGCGTTGCCTTCTGTATGTTCCAAGAACACATAAGTAGATTTGCTGCTTGAATATAACACTCTAATTTATCTTCACAGCCAAGGATGAACAGAGCCTGGAGTTGGAAAGACAAAATAAAAGCAGGGGTGCCTGGCTAGCTCAGTTGGTAGAGTATGTGATTCTTGATCTCAGGGTTGTGAGTTTGAGCCCCATGGTAAGTGTAAAGATAGTTTAATTTTTTTTAATCTTTAAGAATAAAAAAAGAAATAAAAACAAATCATAGGGAAACCAGCTGCTAGAAACAAGAAGCAGAATACCAGCAATAAGCTACTTCATGAATTAAAACACAAAAGATAAGATCATTTAATTATGATATTAAAATTATGAGACTAAATATATGATTTTTAAAAGTAAAATTCCAACTTTTAAAAAAGATGTCACCATTGAGAAGTAAAGGAATATATCAAAACACAAATATACAAAACATCTAAGGATTATGAAAGAAAAAATAGGTTAGAGAAGAGGTCTAGGTTAGCGATATGAATTCATTCACTTGAATAACCAAGAACTTACTGTATACAAGAATATTGTATACAAGAATATTTTCTTGGAGTGCCTGGGTGGGTCAGTCACTTGAGAATCTGACTCTTGGTTTCAGTTCAGGTCATGTTCTCATGGTTCATGAGTTCAAGCCCTGTGTTGGACTCTGCGCTAAAAGTGTGGGATTCTGCTTGGGATTCTCTCTCATTTTCTCTCTCTGCCCTTCCCCCATTCCCTCTCTCCCAAAATAAATAAATAAACTTAAAAAAAAAGTCTTACTTATCCTTATCTCCAGAATCAACTTCTACTTCTTGACAACACTCCCTATTAGAAAAGAAATGCATATCTACTTGACATTTAACTGTGATTAAAACACAGCCAAGCACCTCCCATATGTACCAATTGGCATTAGCTAAACTGACATAACTCACATAATGCATGTAGCATAGTGCTTTTCACCTAACAGGTTCTCAACAAATTTCAGTTTCCCTTCAACTAATGAGAAAACTGTTTGTCCTTTAACTTTTTGAGATATGTATGTGTGTATGTATGCATGTATGTATTATCCTCTTTTCCTAAATAGTCTTATAAAACCAAATGTACAACATGTTGTTACCATTTTCTGAGTTAATTTCTTATAGTGAAAAGTCATTTCTTTTTCTTTTCCTCTTTCTTTCTTTCTTTCTTTTTTTTTTTTTTTACCATTGCTGCTATTAAGGGATGAAAGCACAAGTTTCTAGGATATATGTTGACTTATATTTGCCTTAGAGTGTAAATAAATCTATCCTGAGACAAGACACATTCTACAAAAATAAGTTTGTGTGTGGGAATAGTTTCTGTAGCCATTATTGAAGTAAAATGCAATAAACAACACAGATATATATCTAATCTACTTTATTGGTGGCATATCAAAATTAAACCCAAGAGCCTATGAAACCCACGCTACTGTAATGGTCAATTGAATGCATCAACCTGACTGGGCCACAGGATTCCCAGCTACCTACTTAAACATTATATCTGGGTGTGTCTCTGAGGATGTTTCTGGAAGACATTAACATTTGAATTGGTGAACTGAATAAAGCAGATGGCCCACCCCAGGGGAGGTGAATATCATCCAATCTGTTGAGATCTTGAAAAAAAACAAAAACAGAGGATAGTTGAATTGCTCCGTGACTGATCACCTGAGGCATCAGTTTCCTCCACCTGCTTTCCTGGGTCTCCAGCCTGCACAGGGCAATCCTGGCGTTACTCAGACTTCCCAGCTGTGTGAAGCAAGACCACATATATATAGTGCTCCATAATATTTGCAGAAATAATTATGAAGCAATGTCATAATGCCATTAGCTACACTGATGAGGAATGGGTGGGATCATCAGGAAAAAAAAGTATTCTCCCTTAGATCAAATATATTTTTATATGAAAATGCTCAGAAATTGGCTGCTTCTAGGAGAGCCAAAAATATGGAAATATGTAGTATATAATAGGGATCTGAGCAGTATGATGGATATCATAGCTGTAGTATTGTTCTCCAGAGAAGCAGAACCAACAGGAAATATATGTATTTACATATATATTTACACACATATATAATTAAGTCATATATATGAATATATTTAATATATGTAATTTATTCATTCTTACATTCCTATATTCATTCCTATGTTCATTCATTCCCATGACATTAAATATCATCTATTGATCACTGACTGAAGTGTATATTATAAAACAGTACTACTTCTGTGAGCTCTAAGTTTATATCATCAGTTACATACTTGATGTCCTTGCTTTGGGTATCTCAGGTATGTTAAAATTATATATACACACTGATCTGGGTCTCCATGTCTGACTTTTCTTACAGTCGTACAAATATCAGTGTATGGCACCTTCATGTATCCAATTCCGTAGAAGAGTCATTCTTAAACCCCCCTTGCCCTCTCACCCTCACCTGATCCACTCCTAAAGCGTAATGGTTTCCTCCCTAAAATATCTCCTGTCTCTGTACTTTTTTCTATCTCCATTGAAATAATTCTCCAAGATTCTATCCTGGTCAACAAGTCCACCACAACAGTCTCTGCAACTCACTTTTTCAGGTCTGCATTTTTTTCACCCCAAATTCATTCTTTACTCAGAAGCCACAGTGATTTTTAATGTGATATAATTTACATATAACATTATATTAGTTTCAAATGCACAGCATAATGCTTTGGCATTTATATGTATTACAAAATGATCATTACATTAAGTGTGGTTATCATCTATTTCACACATAGTTAAAAGTGCTATTCTTGTAAAAAAATACTTTTTTTCTTGTGATTATTTTTAAAACCTATTCCTTTAGTGTCATTTAGTATACAACACAGTATTAATAACTATTGCCACCATGTTGTATATTACAAATGATGTTTTTAAAATATAAATCAACTCAGCTTCAAGCTAAAAGTGTGGAGTCTGCTTGAGGTTCTCTGTCTCCTTCTCTCTCTCCTTCCCCCACTCATGCAGGTCTGGGTGTCTCAAAATACTCTCTGTCTCTGTCTCTCAAAATAAGTAAATCTGCACTAAGATATAAATCAACTCACATAATCTGCTTGCAATTTTTCAGTAGCTTCCCAATATTCTTAAGAAAAAAATAAATTGCAAAAAATAAATAAAAGAAATCACAAACCCTGAAAATAAGCTGCAAGGTCCTACAGAACCTTGCTGTCTTACTCTGCCAACTTCGTTCTGTACCACTTTGCCGTCATACACCATGTTCCAGTAATACTGGCTCTTGGTTGTTTGAACACATCAAGCTTTTTGCCACTTCTTGGTCTTTACACACTATTATCAGGGCCTAAAGTGATGTGCCTTTTATTCTTTTGTCTGTATATCCTCTGGGTTTCAGCTTAAATATAGTGCATCTTCAAGTAGACCTTCCATAGTATTCTACAATTCTAGACATGATTATTTTTTCTTTTCTTTTTAATTTTTTAATGCTTATTTATTTTTAAGAAAGAAAGAGCGTGCAAGCAGGGGAAGGACAGAGAGAGTGAGAGAGGGAGACATAGAAAATGAAACAGGCTCCACGCTCTGAGCTGTCAGCACAGAATCCAATGCAGAGCTCAAAATCGGAAACAGCAAGACCATGACCTGAGCTAAGGTCAGATGCTTAACTTACTGAGCCACTCAGGTGCCCCTGGTTATTTTTTCTATAGAATTTACAATAATTTGTAATTTTATAGTGTTTTTATATTTATTATTTAATAATGTCTCATTAATAGGATGTAAATGCTGTAAAAATCAATAACTTTTTTCTTTTTTAATTTTGCACTATATCTTTAGAGTCTGGGGCCTTGGTTTCTTTAGAAAAATGGCATTATTGTACAACAACTATAATCTAAGTAGACAATAAATTACGTAAGCAAAAATAATTGACTTCCTTTGAAGCCTGTGCCATCAGATGGTTCAAATAGCTATTCTTTTATTATTATTTCTTTACATTTACTTATTTTTGAGAGACAGAGAGTGAGGAGGGGAGGGCAGAGAGAGAGGGAGACACAGAATCTGAATCAGGCTCCTGGCTCCCAGCTGTCAGCACAGAGCCTGATGCAGGGCCTGAACTCACAAACTGCAAGACCATGAGTGGAAGTCAACCGCTTAACTGACTGATCCACCCAGCCGTCCCTCAAATAGCTATTCTTTTCAAACAACTTGCTAAACACAAAAGTCAGTGGCAATAAAAATTATTTTAATTTAGATATAAGATATTAAAATGCATTTTTGTTTTATCCAGTTAAAAATAATATTTTTGAAATAGAACCAAACCTGTAAGTACAAAGGACAAACTGGTGGTTGTTGGGGGGTGGAGAGGAGGAATGGGCAAGTAGGTGAAGGGGAGAGGGAGATACAGGCTTCCAGTTATGGAATGTGTAAGTCATGGGAATAAAAGGCACAACATAAGGGGAGGGAAAGAAAAAAGAAAAAGAAATTCTGCCTTCCTTGTTCAAAAATATATACTTTTGAAATCTTATTACATGCATAATATGGCAAAACACTGGTAAAATAAAGATAAATAATGCTTCTTGCAATAGAAGTGTTCATAAAATGAGTGGGAAAATCAGATACCATCAGTTGACAGGCAATTATATATTCAATGTCAAGAACTATGCCAGGTTCTGGAGACTCAAAAACAAATAAAGCATATTCCCATATCTGGACTGAAGGAAACAGAAACATACTTGACTGTAACATGCGTCTGTGTTAGAAGGTCTAAGCAAGATATGCTAAGTCAATTAGGAGGCATCTAACACTACTTGCTTGAAGAATTGAGGGAAGCTACTAAGAGACGGGAACTTGAGGTCACCTCCCAAAAGATGCATAAAGAAGTTTACATGGAAAGATATCAGAACAGGGCATTCTAGGCAAGGTGATAAGCATGTGCAAATCACATAGACTTATTTTAAGGTAATCACAGAAAAAGATAATAACATTCTTTATGAGCCATGCCTTCTTAGTTTGTCATATATTATAGAGAAAAACATTATTTTTCAGTGGCTGATCTTATTTTCTATCAGATATGGTAGAGAATAGCATAATCTTAAACATTCTAGATTTATGCGATTTCAAAAAGCAATTAAAGTATGTGCACCTTCAAGATAAAAAGCCAACTGCAAAAATATCTTATTAAAGACACTGGCTGGTTCAACATTTCAGACCACAATATATTAATAACAGTGTGTTTTTAAAAGGACAAGTTATGTTGACATAGAGCAAGACATAAAACCTCTCAGTCAGCCTATGGCTAGGCAAATGATGTCAGCCTAGCCTTTTTTCCCAGCCAGCCACACTCCCAAGATACCAGGTCTCCCCCTGCAACTCCTGGCAGGAGATAACCCTATGCCACGTTGCCAGCAGGGTGGCAGCTGATTGCAGCTGTTTGTTCTTTCATACTCACTTCCCCTGAAAGGTAATTGAGACAGAAATCCTCTTCACTCTCTCCCCTTCTGTGAATGTCAAAGGATCTCAAATCCTAACAGTAACTATTTATTTGGGACTGAAGTAGTCCTCTCAGTAAACCTGCTTTCTGGCTACCAGGCATAAAGAATATAGGATGGTTAAGAACCTATACCTCTTTTCCATTTGTCTTTAAACATGCTCTACATAAATGAAATGTATGGAAGGAAGTGGTACACATGAGCACATAAAATATTAAAGTCCTGAGTCCCTATTTCATAGTTTTAGTGCACATAAATCTATCCATATTCATATAGCATTAGACAAACCAAATTCCAACCTCTAGTTCCCAGCCCACTCCACCATTCCAACTTCTTTTCTCACTCTTTCACCTTCCAGCTTTAGGAAAATATCTCATCTCACATCTAGTTCAAGTGGGTAGATCCTCAGCAAAATATGGTTATTTGACTACCCTCCACTTACATATCCCCCGAGCATCTAAGTGCAGAAAGAAGCAAGGGCTATTTTTCTAAAGGTCTAGAGAACCAGAATGTAATGCAAAATGAGTCCTTAGCCAGTGAGGAACTAAGAGACCCAGGAGTCCTAGCTCTGAACCTGTCTTTGGGATCTCAAGAAAACACTCCACTTCCTTGCTTTTAAGTCTCTCATCTGTAAAATAAAGAAGCTATATGATCAAAGGTTTATCATGAAAGTTAGATAAGTTCATACATTTGAAAGTTTTTTTAAATGAGTATAAAAAGCACTAAGCCTGTTACTAAAAAAATGAACACAACTCCACTGAGTCATCCATCAGCATTACCCGCACCTGGTGGCCTTGCCTCTCTCAAAGGACAGTGTTGCTATCAGCACAATTTTCCTTTGTTGAGTCTGCAAAGGAGTGTTAGAACTACCTGGCCGATGCACACCGTACAGCACTCATGCCGGGCATTGCATTCTGGAGCACACACTGTATCCACAGAAACTGGCACAGGCAGGTAATGAGGGATAAGATAAGGGAATACAAGTTTGAAAGGAAGGATGGAAAAGTCATTAAGTAGAGCACAGGATTAGTTTGAAAATACTGCAGTAACTTCTAGAGTTTATAAGAGAGAAATTTGAAATGCAGAGTCAGGAACGGGCTCTTTACTGCACTCCAGTTAAGATGTTAACCCAGCACCTCTCATAGGTAAGAGCACAAGATATTTATCAAAGAACTTCGAATGCCATTAGCATTATCAGACCACCTTCTCATAGTCCATTATGAATTAGTATTTTTATGTTTTGTCTGTATATTGTGAATAGTATACTTTTATTACATTTTTGTAATGTAATCATCTCTGCCCTTTCCCTGCTTGTGCTCTGTCTCCCTCTCTCCAAAATAAATAAACATTAAAAAATTTAAAAAACCATTTTTGTTAAAATTGCTCTTATTTGGATATTCATAAAACGCTGGTAAAGAAATGTACTTCTACTGTTTTTGTAAGCCATAGAAATTGTTTTCTGGCTATTTTCTATTTTAATTCTCTTCCTCTAACCTAACAAGCCATAATGGCCCTGCTCCTTCAGAGGTGAACACCTAAGTGTGATAACAAAGAAGTTTTGCCTTACTCAACTGGATTTTGAATTGCATAAAAACCAGGAAAAATCCATCATCTCATTCAGCAAGGTTTCTATGTTCTTGACTTCCTAGAAAACAGGAAGGCCACATATAACTTAAGAGAGGCTCAATGATGTTAATGAAGATCCTAGTCTATTTCTAATATTGCTAAAAGCAATTCAACAAACTATCCAAACCTCTTTAGAAATCTCCATTTTCTGGGACCCTGCCTCCTGTTTTGCTGGTGTGAAGCCATATCACCTAGCATCCTCAGCATTTCAAATACCATAATTGTCTTTTCAGGCCACCATAACTAAATACAATAGAAATGCAAACCACAGGAATGCATTTTCTCACAGTTTTGGAGGCAAGCAGTGTGTGTTGAAGATGTCATCAAGGCTGGTTTCTTCTCAGGCTACTCTGCTTGGGTTGCAGTGGTCTGCAAACCTCTGTCTTCCCATGGTCTTCCTTCTGTGTGTCAGTGTTCCAGTCACTTCTTTCAAGAACACCAGTCATACTGATTTAAGCCTCAACCTAATGAACTCAGTTAACTTAATTAGCTCTTTCAACACCTTATCTCCAAATATAGTCACATGCTAGGTACTAGGGATTAAGACTTCAAAAGGAATTTTGGAAAGTGACATCAGCAAGATGACCAAATAAGACATGTCTTGTCATATCCTTACTCAATAACAATTTGGCTACAATTCAGGCAAAAGTGCCTCTTTGGGAGTTGAAGGATCCACATAGGACACTGTGAAGCTCTGGTGCAGTCCAGAAAGAGGGGAATCGTTTTGAGAAGGCAGGCCTGCATCCAGGAGGCTGAAACAAGGTCCCACCTAGAGTCCCAGAAACATCTCTATACCTTTGAGAACTTGCTCCCTTGGCTATAAAAGAAACAGTTTGTATCCACATTGCCTCTTTCTGAAAGTGACCTAGCCCCAATGCCAGTGGAGTCTTTCTCAGAGGTGATTCTTCCCGAGGGGGTAAATGAGAGCATGTGAGTGACCAAGTATCCAAGGTCCCAGCTCTGCGAGGTGTTGCCAAAAAGGCCTATATCTCTCTCCACCCAGAGAACTGGGTCACAAGCTGCAGAACTAGGAAGCTGGCGAGTGATTGGGAAAGAGCAAGCAGGGTAAACAGAACCTATCAGAGGGACTTGGATCCTACTAACCCATCACCAACTCCACCAGAGACCTGTCCACAAGCAGCTGGGAATGCCTCTCTTGCAGGTCTTCCACTGACATAGTTATCAAATTAATACATTCTGAGGATCTGATGGAAAGCATGGTGACTGTAGCTAACTATTCTGGGTTATATACTTGCAAGTTGTTAATGAATCTTAAATGTACTTACCACACACAAAAATACAAAAACAGTAATTATATGTTAGGAGAGAGACCTTATTGTGGTAATCACCTCTCAATACATCAAATTATCACATTGTACACTTTAAACATACACATTATATATTGTTTATATTTCAATAAAGCTATAACTAAATAAATAAATATTACTTATACATTTTTTAAATGGGGGAACACAGTTTAGTACATAAGAAGCCTGTATACATTTTTATTTCTAACCAGGATCTCATAATATCAGTCTTCATTTTTCTTGCTTTAATTTACTTCCTTTTCTAATTTCATCTCATCTTCCCTTTTATGGCTGCATCGTTTTCTTTGGCTTCAGATCATCATAGGCTAAAATCTTACACTCCTCTCAAAGTCTAAGGTACCAGCAGAAATAAATGAAAACACACTAAAAATGAAGCATGACCAATAACATGTTAAGAAGTAGAGTCCAAATACAATACTTACCACACACATGCACACACAGACAGAAATGTTTTCCATATTTGTACACATACACACATGGGGTTTTGCTTTCATTTGTTTAGGCTTGAGATAATTTCTTATCTTTTTTAAGTTTATTTATTTTTGAAAGAGAGAGTGCATCCATATGGGAAGGTGCAGGGAAAGGGAGAGAGAAATCCCAACAGGCTCCACACTGTCAGCACGGAGCCCATCATGGAGCTCAATCTCACAAATGGGAGATCATGACCTGAGCCAAAATCAAGAGTCTGACACTCAACTGACTGAGCCCCTTGACATAATTTATTTTATTTTTAATATAATTTATTGTCAAGTTAACGAACATACTTGTATACAGTGTGCTCTTGATTTCTGAAGTAGATTCTCATGATTCATCACTTACATACAACACCCCGTGCTCATCCCAACAAGTGCCCTTCTCAATGTCCATCATCCATTTCCCCCCTTCCCCCACATCAATCGTCAGCTTGTTCTCTGTATTTAAGAGTCTCTTATGAGTTTCCCACCTTCTCTGTTTGAAACTATTTTTTCCCCTTCCCTTCCCCCATGGTCTTTTGTTAAGTTTGTCAAGTTCCATATATGAGGAAAAACATATGGTATCTGCTTTTCTTTGACTTATTTCAGTAAGCATAACACCCTCCAGTTCCATCCACATTGTTGCAAATGACAGGACTTCATTCCTTCTCATTGTCGAGTATTATTTCATTGTATATATAAACCACATATTCTTTACCCATTCATCAGTTAATGGGCATTTGGGCTCTTTCCATTATTTGACTATTGTTGAAATTGCTGCTATAAACATTGAGGTACAGGTGCCCTTATGAATCAGCACTCCTGTATGCTTTGGATAAATTCCCAGTAGTGCTGTTACTGGGTTGTAGGGTAGTTCTATTTTTAATTTTTTGAGGAAACGCCACACTGTTTTCCAGAGCGGCTGCATCAGTTTGCATTCCCACCAACAGTGTGAGAGGGTTCCCATTTCTCCACATCCTCGCCAGCTTCTATCATCTCCTGAGTTGTTAATTTTAGCCAGTCTCACCAGTGTGAGGTAGTACCTCATTGTGGTTTTGATTTGTATATCCCTGATGATGAGTGACATTGAGCATCATTTCATGTGTCTGTTGGCCATCTTGATGTCTTTTTTTGGAAAAGTGTCTCTTTGTGTCTTCTGCCATTTCTTCACTGGATTTTTTTTTGGGGGGGAGGGTATTGAGTTTGGTAAGTTCTTTATAAATTTTGGATACTAACCCTTTATCCAATATGTCATTTGCAAATATCTTCTCCCATTCTATCAGTTGCATTTTAGTTTTGTTGATTGTTTCATTTGCAGTCAGAAGCTTATCTTGATGAGGTCCCAATAGTTCATTTTTGCTTTTGTTTCCCTTGCCTTTACGGATGTGTTGAGTAAGAAATTTCAGATGAAGTCAAAAAGATCATTGCCTGTCTTCTCCTCTAGGGTTTTGATAATTTCCATGTCTTTCGTGTGTATAGTGTAAGAAAGTGGTCCATGTTTTTCTTCTGCATGTTCCTGTTCAGTTCTCCCAGCACCATTTGCTAAAGAGACTGTCCTTTTCCCATTGGGTAATTTTTCCTGCTTTGTCAAAGATTAGTTGGCCATACATTTGTGGATTCAATTCTGGGTTCTCTATTCTGTTCCATTGGTCTATGTGTCTTTTTTTTTTTGTGCCAATACCATACTGTCTTGATGATTGCAGCTTTGTAGTAGTGGCTAAAGTCTGGGATTGTGATGTCTCCTGCTTTGTTTTTCTTTTTCAACACTCTTTGGCTGTCTGGGGTCTTATGTGGTTCCATATAAATTTTAGGATTATTTGTTTTAGCTTTGAGAAGAATGCTGGTGCAATTTTGATTGAGACTGCATTGAATGTGTAGATTGCTTTATGTAGTATTGACATTTTAACAATATTTATTCTTTCAATTCATGAGCATGGAATGTTTTTCCATTTTGTGTGCATGTCTTCTTCAATTTCTTTCATAAGTTTTCTATAGTTTTCAGCATACAGATATTTCACATCTTTGGTTAGGTTTATTCCTAGGCATTTTATGGTTCTTGGTGCAATTGTAAATGGGATCAATTTCTTGATTTCTCTTTCTGTTGCTTCTTTATTAGTGTATAGAAATGCAACCTATTTCTGTACATTGATTTTGTACCCTGCGACTTTACTGAATTCATTGATCAGTTCTAGAAGGCTTCTGGTGGAGTCGATCAGGTTTTCCATGTAGAGTATCATGTCATCTGCGAAAAGTGAAAGTTTGACTTCTTCTTTGCCAATTCTGATGCCCTTTATTTCCTTTTGTTGTCCGATTGCTGAGGCTAGGACTTCCAACACTATGTTAAATAACACCAGTGAGAGTGGACATTCCTGTTGTGGTCCTGACCTCAGGGGGAATGTTCTCAGTTTTTCCCCACTGAGGATGATATTAGCTATGGGATTTTCATATATGGCTTTTATGATGTTAAAATATGTTCCTTCTATCTTGACTATCTTGATGGTTTTTATTAAGAAAGTATACTGTATTTTATCAAATGCTTTTTTTACATCTATTGACAGGATCATATGGTTCTTATCCTTTGTTCTGTTAATGTAATATATCACATTGATTGATTCATGAATATTGAACCAGGCCTGCAGTCCAGGAATGAATTACACTTGATCTTTTGATTACTGTTGAATTCAATTTGCTAGTATTCTTGTTGAGAATTTTTGCATCCATGTTCATCAGGGATATTGGCCTGTAATTCTCCTTTTAGTGGGATCTCTGTCTGGTTTGGGAATCAAGGTAATGCTGGCTTCTTAGAATGAGTCCAGAAGCTTTCCTTCCATTTCTATTGTTTGGAACAGCTGGAGAAGGATATGTATTAACTTTGCTTTAAATGTATGTTAGAATTCCCTTAGGAAGCCATCTGGTACATGACTTTTAATTGTTGGGAGAATTTTTAAGTTAAAAAAATATATTTATTTTTGACAGAGAGGCAGAACAAAAGAGGTGGAGAGGCAGAGGGAGAAGGAGAGACAAAATCTTAAGCAGGCTCTAGGCTCTGAGCTTCCAGCACAGGGCCTGATGTGGGGCTTGAACCCATGAACTATATCATAACCTGAGCTGAAGTTGGATGCTTAACCAACTGAGCCACCCAGGTGCCCCTATTTATTGAGAAATTTTTTATAATGGACTTAATTTCTTTGCTAGTTATGGGTCTATTCAACTTTTTTTTTCTTCAAATTTGAGTTTTGATAGTGTGTGTGTGTGTGTGTGTGTGTGTGTGTGTGTGTGTTTAGAAATTTGCCCATTTCTTCCAGGTTGTCCAGTGTGTTGGCATATAATATTTCATAGTATTCTCTAATAATTGTATTTCTGTGATGTTGGTTGTGATCTCTCCTCTTTTGTCGTGTCCTGCCCTGGCCAGCAGGGCGGGAAATCCTCGCGGGTTCTTTTCCTGAGGGAGGGAGAGAAAAACAGGGCAGGAGGGAGAGACGCAGAGAGTGAAGACAGCACACACCGTTTCCGATCAAGCCTCTGTCTCCTTTATTCTTCTTCTTCCCTCTCTCTTTTATTAAGAAAATAATTCCTCTTATATAGAATTTTGGGGTGGAGAACTGACCTGGATTGGTTACCAGGTAAACAGAGTCAAATGCATATCAAAAGAGGCGCCCAGACTTGCCTCTGCAAATGCTGGGGAGGGGGAGCTAGTGCTGAATAATCCAAAATGCGGTTTTGATCTTTTGTGCACCTTGGCCACTCTACGTCTGGCCCAGCATGACAGATGCCAAAATTATTTTGACCAGGAAATGGCAGTCTCCAGCCTCCAGATGCAAATCTTGTTTACTGGTTCACTCTCCAGAGAGTGATAATCCTTGCCTGAGGCGGCCCCCGACACTCTTTCATTAATGATTTTATCAATTTGGGTTCTCTCTCTTTTCTTTTTGAGAAGTCTGGCTAGGGAGTTATCAATTATGTTGTTGTTTTTCTGAAAATCAGCTCTTAGATTCATTGATCTGTTATATTGTTTTTTGTTTTGTTTTGTTTTTTGTTTTTTTGGGTTTTTTTTATTCTATATTGTTTATTTCTGCTCTAATCTTTATTATTTCTCTTCTGTTGGATTTGGGGGTTCTTTGCTGTTCTGTTTCTAGTTCTTTTAGGTGTGCAGTTAAATTTTGTATTTGGAATTTTTTCTTGTTTCTGGAGATAAGCCTGGTTTGCAATGTATTTTCCCCTTAGTATTGTCTTTGCTACATCCCAAAGGGTTTGGACGGTCATGTTTTCATTTTCATTTGCTTCCATATATTTTTTAAATTTCTTCTTTAATTGACTTGCTGACCCTTTCATTTTTTTTAGTAGGATATTCTTTAACCTCCATGCATTTGGAGGCTTTCCAAATTTTTTCTTGTGGTTGATTTCAAGTTTCATAGCATTGTGATATGAAAATATGCATGGTATGAAAACAGAGCTTTCATAGTCATTGAGGACTGTTTTGTGACCCAGTATATGATCTGTCTTGGAGAATGTTCCATGTGCACTCAAATGTCCCATGGGTATTCTGCTGCTTTGGGATGAAATTTTCTGAATATATCTTCTTGACATAATTTCTTATAAGCATTACTCTAGCCTAACATTAATTGCATGCACAAGTTACTTGGAGTTTGCACAAATGTCATATTTCTTGGATGACACTAGCCCAGTATGCTCATATTCTCATCCAATTCTAAAATTACTAGCAAAATTCAACTCAGCTTCTGGATCACCCTGCACTTTTTACACAGCTATTGTTGCTAGTTCTTATTTTCTTACTTGAGACTGAACTTTTTAAGCCTCGTCTTTGAAACTGAGGTAGCAAAAGCTCAGCCTAAGTAGCCCAAGAAATGGTACCTTAAATTTTGATGGTTTTATTGAAATGTTTTCCGTATCTTACTCCTGAGAATATCATTTTAATTTTCTAATATGTGGTTAGAATAAACAGGCCTGCAACTTTGACTTAAAGAAATATTATGGTATCATGTATCTTTAATGTATCATAGATAAGCTGCTATATAACGATTGCCACTTCAGATAGCTGTGAAGTTAGGTGATTAACTAGGTGTTACTTAACCTTCTAATTTCTGTATAAGTCTAATTACATGAAACAGAAGTTGGTGTTTTGATTTTTTACTTTGCTTTTCTGTTTTGAGTGTCATTGCAACTACTGTATTGTAAATGATGGAAAATAATTGCATATGTTAAAAAAAATAAATTGTATTATATTCAAAAAAATAAAAATGAAATGAATATCCAAATATTCATCTAGATTCAAAAAAAAAAGAAAGAAATATTATGGTCCATTTTAGAACATTTGTGCAGACAAATGGCATGGGCAAGTGGGAGGGTGCAATCCATGGGGTGGTCCTTCAGAGCATATGTTCTGAAGAGGTTCTCATCAAAACAAGAAGCTTTCTGCCACATGGAATTGGTAATTTCCAGTTTGGATGTTTAGAAAGAATAAGTCCTGCACTGAAGAATATGACTCCTAGACTTTTTTTATAGTTGGCAGTATTTTATTTCATTTCCTAGGCTTATGGTTTGTTTTTTCTTTTATGACCTAAACCTCAAAATCATCCATCCTACACTAATTTAGTATGAAAGATAAGAGCAGCCACAGGCATTTCAGTCTAACCTGTACAGGATACAAAAATCAAAGATTTCTTCCCCTTTGATACACTAAGAAAAGGGGCCCAGAGCTTATTTTCACCAAGACATGCATTTCAATCCTGCCTAGGTTTGGTTGTCCCACCTCTTCTTCCCCCTGCTAGGAAGTGTCTATGCCGACAGTGGTGGGTAGCCTCGACTGTCCGTGTTGCCATAAACAACAAATCCTCTTGTCTCAGAGGCAGGGGCATGTCTCAGATTCATGAAATACTCAACATCAATCAATCTTTTAATCAAGTCATTAAAAAATTTGTTAGGACATGGTGAAAGATTTGAATCGTCTCTATCCCAGTCTCTTTATCTTGCCTGAAACTTTCAGGACTTTTGGGAAGTCTACCAACTAAAAGCCTTTCCTGCCTAGTATTTATGTGCTAGTGCCATTGTCCAGCCATGAGACACAGAGGAACTACCCACAGCATGTGCACATCTGTCATTGCTTCCAAGTGCTCTTTTCCTTAGGAATCTGAAGAATAGGATTACAATTTCATGATATGGCACTTCACAAAGTAATGCAATTACTCCCACCCAAGAGCCTGCTTTTGCATTTACATTACACCTGGGTCCTGAAAGTTTGGTATCAGAAGTAATTCCACAAGGTTTTGTGAGCAGAGACTGAAGGCAACAGTCAAAATGTATTTTATAGAAATAGATGAATGAAGTTTATTATAGCCATGTTTCATTTTAAAGATCTTTTCTTTTAGGGTCTTTTAGATTTTTCCTAAACACCATCAAATAAGTTTTGAAATGTTTTATAACAAGGTCCATAAGGCTCTAGATTTGTGAATTAGAAGTTATCTGAAACTTCTCTTCCAGAGGCATTTTAATTCTCCCCATATACTTTAATTTTTCCCCATTATGGACTTCTTCCATGAGGTTGGAAATCACTTAAAAGACTCTGTAAACCTTTGTAGGTCTTTAACTATTATTGGAAAACAATTTCATGCATAGGGAGTTTCTGGTCAGCCTGCAAAAAAAGCATTCAAAGAAGTGTTCATGCATATTGTTCATACCATATCTAACATAGTAGCCTGTACCTTTTTCACATGATTACAGATTTTTTTGCCTTTGACACTTATTCAAAATAAAATTTAATGCATTCATGCACCCCAAAATAATACGTTGGTTATATTGTTTGTATGCTTGTACTCTTTTTAATTTGTTTGCCTCGAAATATGAAACAGCAATAAAATGTCACACTCATTATGTATATGCATGCCCATTTTAAACTTGGAGGACAAATGATAGCAGAAATCAATGACTGAACAAAATTATGGACATTTCTTAACCAACTATATGCCCCCTAGTTTCTTTCTTTTTGCATTCCTTTTCATTCATTAATTTCAAAAAATTTTTGAGCTGATTATATGTGAGGTCCAGCCTATGCATCTGAAATGCATCAGCAAACAAGGCAAGAAGAAAATTCTTGCTCTTTTATATTCTAGCATGAGGAGACAGAAAGTAAAGAATAAACATAAAAAACTGAAAAGAAGATAAGGGGTTGGGTGCTGGAAAGGCAGACTGCAATTTTTTAAATTTTGGTCAAAATAGGAGTCGCAGAGAGAGTGACAGCTGTGCAAAGGCGTGAAGGAGATGAGGGTGTTACCCAGTGGGGATAATCAGGGGAAGAATGTTCTGGAGGGAGAATGATTTTGAGCAGGAGCTTGCCTATCATATTCAAAGAATAGTATGATGTTCATATATTCAAGACAGAAAAGCAGTAGCACTGGTTTCATTACGTTTTATATCCCCGGAGCCCACAGTCACTATGCACTGAATCATTCTTGCTTATAATAAACTAAGTTCTCATAACTATTAGTTCAATTTTACATACACATTTATATTCGCCACATTTCCGTACATTTTTCAATTTACTTTTTTTCCCATTATATTGTAAGCTTCTTCAGGATAAGGAATTTGTCCCTTATTCATTATTTTTCTCTATGCTGGTTTGGAGACCTACCAGATACTCGATAAATGTTAACTGTAAGTAGGGGCGGGGGGGCGGGGAGAAGACCTAAGAACCTTAGTTTTAAAACTCTAGCCTAGGGGCACCTGGGTGGCTCAGTCAGTTAACTGGGCTGGCTGACTCTTGATTTTTGGCTCAGGGCATGATCTCACAGTTCATGAGTTCAAGCTCCGCATCAGGCTCTGCACTGACAGTATGGAGCCTGCTTGAGATTCTGTCTCTCCCTCTCACTGTCCCTCCCCCTGCTTTTCTCAAAATAAAAAAATAAAAAATATATGCTTAAACAATTTTAAAAAATCCTTCAGCCTAGTTTCATGAATCACAGTGGTCAAATCTCTTGGCCTTTGCCTCAGTTTCCTAAAGCACAATTGAAAACCAATTAATAAGCTGTTAAATATGTGAAACATTGTATAAATATGAATTGTAATATAAAATGACTCTTACTTATATTCCACAAATATATGAATAAGAAATATGAGAGACAAATGCAGAAATCTAAACACAGATTTTCAGGGGAAAAAATACTGCGTAAAGAGCATTGAGTAAAAGGCTTTAGATGGTCTAGCCAGTGATGACATTCTGTGAGCTACTGACCTACCTGAATCTTTAGCTCTGATGATCGATGTCTACCAGGTCAGTGCCAGTCACCTGCATGTTAGAGGGATGAGGCCCTTGGGAAAGCTTTGCCTTCCACAGTGATCCACTTCATGATTTGCCTTGTTCTAGAATCATATCTCTTGCCAACATTTCATCTGAATCCCTAACTTGCAGAGAAATGACACGTCGAGGCCATAAATAGTGTGTTTCCATAGTTCTAAGATGCCTCATAGGCCATTTATGTCAGTACTTTCTCTGATTTGTGTTCTGATCTGACTTTGGGTAAGTTTCTAAGTTAGTTTACTTAACATATATTATTTTAAACATTTTACTATTTCCAAATTGCCAGAAGAAGTGTGAACAAATTTAGTAGATAGATTGTTAATGAGGATGTTCAGTAAGGTTATCATGCTATAGTAGTATTCTTTCCTTTTCCACACAAAGTCAAGCCACTTTGAGTTTACCTTTCTTATAGTCCCAGACAATGCAGAGATTTTATTTCATTTAGGGACACATAAAACACCCTCCCATTCAACCCACTATTGCAAATTGCACATTGTCATTCATTTTTCATTCATTCTATATCTAATTATTTATGTTCAGCTATGTACTTGGGATTGTGCTAGATGGTGGGAATATTAAGAGAATTAAGACATTCTCTCTGCCATTTAGGAACTTAAGGCCTAGTGGTAGAGAAAAAAAGGTTGATATTCTACTTTAGCCAAGGCTTTCTAGAATATTTTTTTTCAGAGGTATGAAAACCAAGGAAATGATCCATACTGACCAAGAGACCTAATGTGTAAACCAGCTGATTTACAAATTTAAAGTTAATGTTATTCCCTCAGACTGATGTGAATATTCATCTTCACTATCCAGAGAAAACTTTCTCAATATCGATTACAAGAGAAACCATATTAATATTCAGAAGTTTGCCTCGTGAGCATGGTGTGAGAGCAAAGAAAACCGAATCGTCTTCAGCTATAGTCAGGCTGTAACAGCTACTGAGGAACCAGCCCAGCCTTCCCAGCCTAAACTGTCCCCACAGTGACTTAGCAGTCAGTTTGTTTAGGTAGAATACCTCTGCTATTTTACCGTGCAGGCTAGCATAGACAAATCTTGCTCCTCTCTCCCCTGAGCTCTTTGGATTTTTGTAAACACTTCTTTTCTTCAAGACCGTTAAGATATGTTTGTTTCTGTTTGTGTTAGTGCCACCCATGCATGTGGGCTGGGTAATGACGGATTAGTGACATTCACAGGCATTCTTGAGACTTACCGTAGGCAGCTGTCCCCATATCACCTCCCACTTTTCTAATACGAAGCCTTAAGCATGCTATGTATTTAACTATATTGGCAGGAAAATATGATTTGCAGTAAGCTACTGCAACTAATATACGTAATGACTTTAAAATTTTCCAGAACTGACCTCTTCACTTTCCTTCTAGGTTGTAAAAATGATGATAATTGTCGTGGTGACCTTTGCCATCTGCTGGCTGCCTTATCATATTTACTTCATCCTCACAGCGATCTATCAACAACTGAATAGATGGAAATACATCCAGCAGGTCTACCTGGCTAGCTTTTGGCTGGCAATGAGCTCAACCATGTACAACCCCATCATCTACTGCTGTTTGAATAAAAGGTAAAAGCAAAATTACCAAATACAAGTTTCTTGTCACTCCTGGCTTAGATGAAAGCATTTAATGTTTTCCACCTTCCTGGTGCAAATTAAAAATGCAAAGGAAGGGACACCTTGGTAGTTCAGTTGGTTAAGCATCCAACTTTGGCTCAGGTCATGGTCTCACGGTTTGTGGATTCAAATCCTGGTCAGCCTCTGTGCTGACAGTTCAGAGCCTGGAGCCTGCTTGGGACTCTATGTCTCCCTCTGTCTCTGCCCCTTCTCCTTCTGCGCTCTGTGTGTTTCTCTCTCAAAAGTAAAGAAACATTTAAAAAAATTTAATGTAAAAAGAAGGGAAAATTGAAAAATTCACTGGGAGGAGTACAGAGCATGATTTTTTTCTAGATTTCCTCCTACTTTATGAAATACCCCACCTAATAATTACAGTCTCAAAACAATGTGCTTAGAAGTTCTAACTGGGATATTTTTATTTCTGCCTCCAAATGCTTCAGAATTTTGTTTGTAAAGGGGAAAAAATGTCCATTTCAAAGAAATGAAGATAATTCATAGAACTGTAACAGATAGTTTCTTTTTTTTTTATTTTTTATGTCTTTATTTTATATTTAGAGAGAGACAGATAGTTTCTATAAGATGGAGAGATGATGGCATATGTGAATGGACTCTATTAATAAGGATGTTTTGTAAATAGACTTCAAAATAGGAAATGTTGCCGTGAGGGTTCTAGAAGCAACAGTCTGGGCAAGGGGAATTCCAATCCTCCTTCGTATATAATGAGGTCAGTGAGTAAGAGGGGAGGCAGCCTCTGTGGAAATGAGTTGTGAAGAAATGAAGGTGGTCAGGGAAAAGCTACTTTTGATTTTTTAAAATAAGTTTATTTTGAGAGAGACAGAGACAGCATGAGCAGGGGAGGGACAGGGAGAGAGAGAAAGAGAATCCCAAGCAGGCTCTGCACTGCTAGCACAGAGCCCAATGCAGGGCTCAAACTCACAAAACGGCAAAATCATGACCTAAGTCGAAACTGAGAATTGGTGGCTTAACCTACTGAGCCACCCAGGTGCCCCAGGGAAAAGCTACTTTTAAAGTACACTTTTAAAAAAGCAATATTTATCTGTAGTGAAATGTAGTTTCCAGATAAAATCATCTCAGTTGTATGGTCAGAACATGGAGGGGCAGGGTGAAATTCCTTAGGATTGATAACTGCCTTAATAAACCAGTGTGTTTGGGGCACCTGCGTGGCTCAGTGGGTTAAGCATCTGACTTTGATTCAGGTCATGATCTCACAGTTCTTGGGTTTGAGTCCCACGTCAGGCTCTTTGGAGACAGCTCAGAGCCTGGAGCCTGCCTTGGATTCTCTCTCTCTCTCTCTCTCTCTCTCTCTCTCTCTCTCTTTGCCTCTCCCATGCTTGTGTGCTCTCTCTCTCTCTCAAAAATAAGTCAACATTTAAAAAATTAAAAAAATAAACCAATGTGTTTTGAGCACAACTAGAAACAGAACTTCATGTAAGTAACTATGAGCTAAATCCTAAGCTCTCTTTCCAGCTGGCCTCCACTATACTGTGCTTTAAGTTTGTTAATTACTTAATTCTTCTTTTCTTTCATTACCCTCATAAGCCATATATCAATTCAAGCCACCCCACAAGAAGTACCTCTATTTTTAATCAACTTCATTTACTGGTTTACAAAGCAAAGGATTTTGTATTTTCATATATGATTAGATAAAAACCATCAAGGTTAGTAATTAATTTAACACTGAATGAGGCTTTAATTTATAAATGTGTAATCATTTCTAAAAGAAGCTATTTTGAAAACACATCATTTTTAAGTGCCTTAACTGGCAAGCCTAATTCAAGCACACCCAGGCAGATGTATAAAATTATTGAAGAAATGTACACTGTTATTTTGGCACATGGATTACCTGATGCTGGACAACTTTTACTATTCAATGACTTGCTTCTCACTGATAGGAAGTTAAGACTCAATTCAAGAAGAAAACTTAAATGATTAGTACCAATACTGTGGCATACATTTTAAGAGTTTGACTAGAAACTCAAATTAAAAAATTGGCTGTACTTGCCTTACATAGGGCTTTTGTGGCAATTGAAGGAAATTTCCACTTGAAAATACGGCTTTTTCTTTCTGTGGCCTGCTTCTTTCTCTTCAGATTTCGAGCTGGCTTCAAGAGAGCATTTCGCTGGTGTCCTTTCATTGAAGTTTCTAGCTATGATGAGCTGGAACTCAAGACCACCAGGTTTCACCCGACTCGGCAAAGCAGCCTGTACACAGTAACCAGGATGGAGTCCATGACAGTGGTGTTTGAGCCCAGCGATGGGGACAACACCAAATCCAGTCGGAAGAAGAGAGCGACCCCAAGAGACCCAAGCTTCAGTGGCTGCCCCCGCAGGAATTCCAAATCTGCCTCCACTACTTCAAGCTTCATAAATTCACCCTATACCTCCGTGGATGAATATTCCTAAATCAATCCTGAAGTGCAAGAGTAGTGTTAGGGCATCATGGTGCCATAAGTCCCCATTCTCCTGCTTAGCAGTGTGTCCTAGCTACTCCCTGGAAAAAGAAGGGCAATTGTGGAGCAGCTATGCTTCAGTAGAGAAAGATAGCATAGAAATGTAAAAAAAGACACTGTTAAGAGATCTACCCCCTCAAAAGTAAAATGGGCTCTCAGTTTATGCTTTGAAAATTCTAAATTATTACATGCAACAAACTAAACATAGATCTGAAAAATACTTCTAATGTGTTCCATTTTTCTCATTTAAAAAATGCAACAAAGGGGCGCCTGGGTGGTTCAGTCAATTAAGCATCTGACTCTTGATTTTGCCTCAGGTCATGATCTCACTGTTAGTGAGTTCAAGCCCCTAGTCAGGCTACACATGAACAGTGAGAAGCCTGTTTGGAAATCCCCCTCTCTCCCTCTTTGCCCCTCCCCCACTTGCACTCATGATTTCTCTCTCTCTCAAAATAAATACATAAACTTTTAAAAAATAAAAGAAATTTAAAAGTTGCATATGTATCTATGACACTAAAGTGACATATGATTTTACCAAGAGAGTAAAGAAGCTTTCAAAGCACAATGTTGTCAGTGACTAAAAACAAAATCTATATAAATGAAATATTTTTATCTCTAGCTATAAAACAGAAAAAAGTTAAATGACTCATTTTTTTCTTATTAGAAGGGGAAAAAACTAGCCTCAAAGAGTAGGAATTAATGAAAATCTTTGCTCAAATGAACTCATTTGGTAGAATGAAAAATTTTAAAGATTTAAAGATTTTTCTCCATGAAATGTAACTGAAAAGGAAATCTAGTAAAAGTGTTATACAACTGATATATCATTCTTTTTACGTTTTTTTCTAAGAAAGTGGCATCAAAAGAAAAGAAAACCTTTACTTTTTGACCATTACATATTTTAAAGTACCAAGCTAAGAAATAGTCAAAGTTAGGGCCTTAAAAGGCCATAGCAAATTCCTATGATCCTCTTTATTTTTCACAAATATTTAAAAATTTTTAGAAAATAGGCAGATTATAGGGGCGCCTCAGTAAGTTAAGCATCTGACTTCAGCTGAGGTCATGATCACACTGTTCATGAGTTCGAGTCCCACGTCAGGCTCTGTGCTGACAACTCAGAGCCTGGAGCTCACTTCAAATTCTGTGTCTCCCTTTCTCTCTCTCTGCCCCTCTCCCACTCGCACTGTGTGTCTCTCTAAAATGTAAAGAAACATTTTAAAAAAATTTTTAAAGAAAATAAGCAGATTATTAAACACTAAAGATGCCTTCTAATGAAGAAAGGAAGAATCCCAACTGTCTCTGAAACAGGGTTACCAATTTTTGTAGGCAAGAGTTAGAGATAGCCGCTCATAATTATTATCACAGACAGGAACATGTACCAGCACCAAAGAAGCGTTTCTCCCCCAGAACTCAAAGGAAAAGAAAGCTTAAGTTGGACATCAACTTTATAAGTTCTGTAGCATCCTTATCCTCTTTCTCCTCCTGTTGAAAAGTGTGTAAGGACTAGGGGAGAGTCAGAAAATATACTTAAATGAAAATCCTTCAAAAAGAAAGTTTATGTGCTACCTGTAGATACCAATAAACATATGTAGAAAGGCAACTCAACTGTTAGGATAGAAAGTAAGACAATATTTTGGATATATGTGAACTAATACTAGGTAAACAAGAGTACGATATACACTTCTCCACAGAGAGCTTTCCTTTTGTCTTTTAAAATAATTCAGAAACCCCCTAGAAAGAAGTGAGATAATGGTCCTAAGGAAGCATCTATTTACTATAACAAAAATGTACTGACATACAAAATAAGATATATTGTAAGTATTGGATTTATCTTCTAAACCTCAGCACTTATAAATCATCTTTCTTTGAATTACAGATAATATCAATCTTCTTCTAAAAAGCAGAAACCTTCTGAGAATGTGGATGTACAATATAAACTTTTCAGAAAGTTAAAATACTCAGTTATATTTTTTTAAAGCTGTCCAGCTAAAATAATTACCTGTAATGCTTTACTGGATTGTTAAACCTCCATCGGTAGAGAACCAACTATTGTTTTGAAGAATAAGATAAAAGCAATTTTCAAAAGGAAATCATAGTACATTGCTGCCACTAGAGTAAATTTCCTAATCCTCTTTCTTATTTTGAACCCAAAGCCAGAAATATTTGATTGTTTCAAAGTGTTGAAAGTCTAAACAACTCTATCATGTATTTAAGCTGATTTCTTCTGATTAAATCAATAAACTTGCATACACATGAATGTGCAAATACAATCATCTCAATATATGTGACTTGAAAGAATTAAATAGAAAATTGAATGCTAAAATAGTAAATGGTTATTACAGAGTTGCCACACATATTTCAATAGACTATGAAGCTTGTGTGCATGCTTTGGATAAGCAAATTTATCATTATTTAGTATCTCATTGTTGAATATAATATTTTTAAATGCTCATGCCAAAACATGTAAATGCTTATCATACAATGTGAAAGTGTCAAGAAAAAGTCCAATATTTTCAAGAACATACTATTTCCTTAAACTTACAAATGATTATGAGACTAGCATTAATTAACATTCTAGATATCCAGGCCTGCCTTCAGCTGCAAAACATGGATGTGTAGCTTGGCCCTCAGACTCACTGTAGTCAGCCACCACCAAATGCAGGTTGAAAAATATAATCTTGGCCTTCACACAATTATACTAAGGAACTTAATTTGCTAAAACATCGAAGGAAAAATATTACTTCAATCTGTTGTTTTGTTTGGCTTATTTTATTGTTTTTGTTTTTGTTTTTTGGTCTTTTTCAGTAGCTTTGTTGTTGCTGTATTTAGCAAGTGTCATCCTTTGAGTGTGACAGAAATACCTGAGGTCCAGATAATACTTTTCTAATACTTAGAAGGGGAAACTGATACCATTAACCCACTATCTGTGACTCTTAAATGAAAACTTATAAAACAGAACTTTTTAAGGTCAATAGTTTAAAAAATAATTATAAAACAAGAACAGTATAAGAGAGAGAAGATTTTAGCCCTTTGTCTGAATTCTGGAACTGAAAATTATAGAATAATACACATGGAAATAGTTTTCAGTAGAGGTCACTTTAAATGAAGCTGTGCTGATATTTTCACATTTGTCAGGGGTTGGAATAATTTGTCTCCAAAATTCACCTTACCTTCTGAGGTTAAAGTTCACTGCAAATCTTTTTCATTGTTTGAAGGTAAACAACTGGCTAGAAATCCTAGACAGATAGTTAAAACATCCCAGCATATTTCGGATTTAGATCAGTGACAGAAAAATGCAAAATATTTTGAGAAAAAGCTGAAAGAATCAAAAAGCTTTGCATCATTTAAAAATTTTTTAAAGGCAAAAAAATAAATAATGAACGTTATATTTTCATTATTTTGCATCTGGAATGAAATTAGTTGCATAGGGAAAAATTAAAGCAGCATGATTATTGTAGAATTCAAAAGCTTTTATTTTCTTAGCAAGCTTAGTATGCTGCTACATTATTCCATCTCCCAATTTCATGTTGGTGACATTTCTGACCCAGCAGCCAAATTTGTATTCCTTTCCAGATCCTGCCAATCTCTTATCAACAGAGATCCGGCCAACTTCAAAGTGACCTCCACTCTTACAAAGCACACAGAAGAATGCCAAGAAGCTTAGTATCAAACCTCAGAAGCACAAAATAAATGTGAAAAATCAATGCTGGCCAGCTCTGATTTAAACTTGAATTTTGTTGATGCAGAATTTCAGCAGAAAACCGCTGATTAGTGTCTGGTCAATGATTCCATCAAATGCAAAGGCAGGAGAGTTACAATTTCTCACATGTTTAATGGTAACTAATTGAGATCCCACTTGTTGCTGATAGTATTCCAAACATTAAGGAAATGAAGCATGACATTGGTCATGTCGAATAATATTGTAATAATTTCCCTTAGGGCCAAGCAGGAATGAAGAATAAAGTACAGCAGTTCTGTGTACAAGGTCAGTGATTGTGTGTTGTAAAACAGCTTGGTGAAAATTCTGTGTATATAAGAAATAAATGAATATAAAGTTTGTAATGAGTGAATAAAGTATTTTTAAGTTGTGGTAATTGTACTGAATAGGTTTAATATATTCATACTCTTTGTGTATGTGGTATTATCTGACAGATTTGCTTTTGCTTTTTTCCTTAAAATATTAAAAATAGGATTAAAAATGAAAGCATCCCTAATATTTTCCTATAGGCTCGAAAAACATATATTATGGAAGGTCCTGTCATGTCTAAACACACTCACCCTCAGAACTATCCTTATTTATCTTTTCTCACTAAATATATCTAGTCTCCCTAAGTTAACATGATACAGGAAAAAAGCATCTAAGGAAAGAAAAGTTATCAAAATGTAGAAAAATATTCAGTGTGGAGATCAGGAGCAAGTGAATTGGAATGTGGAACGGAAAGAGAATGAAGTTGAATATACTGCATAGTATTTTAGAGCCATGACATCAGGGCTCCAACAATCGACAGACAAGTTTAAAACCTAATAGCAGTTTAAAACTGATAGCTGAAGGACCTGGGGCACATGATTCTGCTCTGAGCCTCATTTAACTCCTCAATAAAAAAAGAGAAAACAATAATTTCTTCAAAATGCTGATGTGAAGATTGAGCTAATGCATGAATAGGGCAGAGCCAAGCATTGAACAAATGTTCAAAACATCATGAGTATCATTGTGTGCTTGGGGAGAATATTACAGAAGCTTTTTCATGCCTGTATCATTCTGCTCCCAACCAAAGCTCTTTGAGGGCATAAGTACCCATATAGCCTCCTATCACTTAGCCATGGGCAATTTCCAGCGTCTGCACAAGATCTCATGGATTGTGTAAGAGTGTGCTGGGAATCTGCTATCTGGCCTTGGACTCCAGGTTGGGAAAGCTGTGCAGGTGAAGGGTTAGAAATGGCCAATTAGTAGAAGTAGCGGCTTTAGACATGTGAAGCTAAACTCACTTCGTAGGAAATATGCAGCCACTTTACACTGAAAAATAAGAATGATAAACTTCAAAAGATAATAGATGAGGGAGAGAAGCAGAAAAATTTCTTTGTAGGTTTCCTGGGCAGCTCCACAGACTGCTCTCTCAGTGTCTTCTCCCATGTACTCTGAGAAGAATGCCCAAGAACAATCCTGTGCCAGGTGTCAGCAACGGCACCCATATTACCTATCCATTTCCAAGATTTGCAAAGACATCTTCCCTGATCTACTTCCTCGACCCCACTCAGATACAAACCAAGTATTCCCTACCTCATCTTACCAACTTACCATAAACAGAAGAGAAAAAGAAGAAGCAGGATATCTTGACCAGACCACCACATATCCAAACCATCAGGATATAAATTAAATGTGGAAATCAAGTGACATGCTGCTAAATAATCAAAAGATCAAAGAAGAAATCACAAGACAAATTAGAAAATACTTGAGAGGAGTGAAAAGTAAAACATATTCATTCCAAATCTTATGAGATGCAGTGAAAGTAGTGTTCAGAGGAAATTTACAGATGTAAATGTTTGCATTAAAAAAGAGGAGATATTTCAAATTAATTGCTCAACTTTACACACTTTCTAGTTAGAAAAAGAACAAACTAACCCCAAACTACTACAAGGAAGAAATTGATAAAGATAGAGAAGAGATCAAAGCAACAGAGAATAGAAAAAGAGAGAGAATTAACAAAACCAACATTTAGTTCTTTGAAATGACCTCAAATTTGACAAAATTTTAGCTAGACAGAAAAAAAAGAGAGAGATGCAAATAACTAAAACTAGAAATGAAAGTGATGAAGTATGATAAAAGTATACTAGATGAGATTATCTAGTTGAAATGCAAATTCCTAGATACACACAAGGCTATTCAAGAAGAAACAGAACATTTCAACTACCTATAACAAGTAAAAAGATGGAATAGGTAAAAAGAAAAACTAAAAACAAAAAGACTAAGACCAGATGACAAACATTTAAAGAAGAAATAACAGCAAGCCTTCTCAAATTCTTTCAAAAAATAGAAGATTTACTTTTATAGCTCATTCTATGAGGGCAGCATTAACCTGATAACAAAGTCAGATAAAAACATCACAAGAAAAAAATTACAAATATTCCTTATAAATATAGTTACAAAAATCCTTGACAGAATCCCAGTAAACTGAATCCAATACCATATCACTAAAGGGAGTGAAAACCGTATACACTGAAAACAATATGTTGCCAAAAGAAGTTAAAAGCAAGCTAATAAATGAAAAGATATTCTGTGTTCATGGGTTGAACAAATACTAATAAACTTAGTATTAAAATGTCAATACTATCCAAAGCAATCTAAAGAGTTAATTGAATCCCTATTAAAATAAACAGCATTTTTTGCAGACATGGAAAAGTCAATCTTCAAATCCATAGGAAATTGCAGGGTTGCCACACTGATGAAACAATCTTGAAAAAGAACAACAAAGTTGAAGGGTTCCAATCATACTTCGCAATTTCAAAACTTAGTACAAATGTACAGTAATCAAAACAGTATAGTACTGGCACAAAACTAGACATATTCTTGGGCCAATGGAATTAAGTATCCAGAAACAGACTTTGACAAGGGTGCTAAGACCATTCAATTGGGGAAAGAATAATCTCTCTAACAAAGGGAATTAGGAGAATTGGATTCACAAAAGAGAAGAATAAAGTTGCAAAAAATTACAATACAAAATACAAAACAGAATCCAAAATGCATAGATAACCCAAAGATAAGCACTAAAGCATTAAAATCTTAGAAGAAAACACAGGGGTAAATTTTGATGACACTAGAATTAGCAATGGTTTCTTAGATATGAACCAAACACATGAACAGCAAAGAAAAAATAGATAAAATGGACTTCAGCAAAATTTAAAACTTTTGTGCACCAAAGGACATACTCAAGAAGGTAAAAAGACAACCTAGAGAATGGGAGTAAGTATGTGCAAATCATATGTCTGATAAGGGCTTGATACTCAAAATATATAAAGAACTCGTGCTACTCAACAACAAAAGACAGAAAACCTCTCAATTTAAAAATGTGTGAAGGATTTGTGGGGCACCTGGGTGCCTCAGCTCTTTGAACATCCAACTTCAGTGTCCATGGATCCAAGCTCCACATCAGGCTCTGTGCTGACAGCTCAGAGTCTCAAGCTTGCTTGGGATTCTGTGTCTCCCCGTCTCTCTGCCCCTCTCCTGCTTGCATTCTGTCTCTTTCTATCCCTCAAAAAATAAAATAAAATGTTAAAAATTTTCAAAACAAAATGGATGAAGGGCTTCAATTGGCATTTCTCCAAAGAAGGTATAAAAATGCCCAATAAGCATATGAAAAATGTTCAACATTATTAGTCACTAAGGAAACCACAATGAGATACCACTTCACATCCACTTAGGATGGCCATAATTAAAATTCAGACAACAGCACAGTTTGGCAAGAAAGTGGATACACTGAAATTTAATTGAGTGAAAAATGGCGCAGCTGCTGTGGAAAAGAGTTGGGTAATTCCCCCAAACGTCAAACATAGAGTTTCTATAGGTTCCACTCCTAGGGATCTACCCAAGAGAAATGAAAACATATGTCTACATGAAACTTGTACACAGACACACATAGAAGAATTATTCATAATTCACAAAAAGTGGAAACAACCCACATGCCTATTAGCTGATAAATGAATAGGCAAAACATGATATTTCAATAAAACGAAATATGTGGCAATCTATAAAAAGAAATGAAATAATAATTATGTTACAAACATAGGTGAACCTCAAAATCATTATACTAAGTGAAAGAAGCCAATCATAAAGGACCACAAACTGTATGATTCCACTTATACGAAATGAACAGAATAGATTATCCAGAAAGAAAGAAGGTATGTTTGCTATTCCCTGGCTGCCTAGTGCTGGAGGGGAGAGAAAGGAGTAGAAAAGGGTAGTGATTGCTGGTAGGTATGAGATTTCTTTGGGGAATGATGAGAATGCTCTAAAGATAGATTTTTGTGTTATCTACACAACTTTATAAATAGTTTAAAAACCACTGGATTGTATGCTTTAACCAGGTATAAATTATACATCAATAAAACAGTTTCAACAAAAAGGAATAAGGATTTCAAGGAGCAAATCTAATGGAAATATCAATATCCTATATCATTAAGGGAGCCCAAAGGGAAAACCCCATCAAATCAGCAAGCAAAACTGTTGGTTGAACAGAACTTAACAGGATCTTCTTCTTTTACAAATGCAACTGAATTTCTTTATAATGTTTGCCTTCATTGTGGACAGTATCCTATGAAGTATTATGATTTATAATAAGAAATATGTATTTGGTCATATGTCCCATTTCTAGCACAAAGCAGGTAAACCTCTTGGAATTTCCTAAATTCTGAGAGCAAAAATGAGGTGTTATGTTAATGCAGTGACTTTTGGACCCCACCTAAGGATTAGGACGGGTTGCCATGAGAACTAACCATATGATTAAAGCGATGGAACTTCTCTAGAGCGAGGAGAGGGAATGAAGTTGAATCAATTGTAGATGGCCAATGATTTAATCCATCATGCCTATGTAATGAAATCTCCACAAAAACACAAAAGCACTGGGTTCAGAGAACTTCCAAGTTGGTGAACACATTCTCCACTCGGCGAGTGGCCCCCCTGAGAGGGCATGGACGCTCCACACGCTTTCCTCACACCTTGCCCTATGCACCTCTTCATCTGGCTCTTCCTAAATTATATCCTTTAAAAATAAGCTGGTGATCTGGTAAATGAACATTTCTCTGAGTTCTGTGTCTGTCAGCTGCTCAAGCAAAGTAATTGAGTGCCAGGAAGAGGTGATGGGAACCTCCTGGGGTTGGTCAGAAGTATAGGTAACAACAATTAACATCTTGAATTGGTGAGGGTCGTTAGAAACTCCAATCTGTCACCAAAGAGTAAGAAACATAGTAGCACCGTTGGCTTGAGACTAGCGTATGAAGTGGAGGCAGTTGGAGAAGCAGTCAGTGTTACAGGACCTAGCCTCTGACCTGTGGATTCTGATGCTACCTCCATGTAGACAGTTTCAGAGTTGAGTTGAATTCTCAGACACCCCCGTGGTGTCTGAGAATTGCTTGGCGTTAGGTGGGAAAACCCCACCTGCACGCGGGCATGCGCACACACCTGTTGGAATTGGGTCCAGGAACCGGAAAAACCCTGAAATTGCACTTAAGTATTTCCTTCAGAGAATCCCAGCCCAACATTTACCCTAGACTCAGAAGCGTGCTGCAATAGGTTTCCAATCATAAAATAAAAAGTAATCCATTGGTTCAGTATTTTTAGTTTCAAGCAATATAAATTAACTCAAGGGCACTTGGGTGGCTCGGTCGGATAAGCGTTCAACTTCAGCTCAGGTCGTGATCACACAGCTCATGAGTTCAACCCCCACATCGGACTCTGTGCTGACAGCTCAAAGCCTGGCCTGCTTCAGATTCTGTGTCTCCCTCTCTCTCTGCCCCCACCCCCGACCCGTACTGGTGTTCTGTCTCTGTCTCTCTCTCTCTCTCAAAAACAAACATTTAAAAAATTGTTTTTAATTTTTAAAAATAAAGAAAGAAATGAATTCAGGTAATCTTAGTCGAAAAGAATTTTGTGAAACACTGTTAGGTAACTCACAAACTCTCTGTGAGAGCTGGAACAACAGGCCTAGGGCAATGCAATCACTGGCAATAGAGGAAAGAACATCTCAGAGCCCTTAAAGTAGCAATTCTCCCACCAGAACTGCTGAGCACAATCACTGTCATTTGCAAAACTTTCAGCACCAAAACCAGGCACCCAGTGCTGCTGCTAGTACTGTTGCTGCCTTAGCCCCTGGAAAGTGCATGTTGGGGCCACTGCAGCACCACCTCCACTGGAATGGGTCCTCCTGCATCTCTGCTGCTTTGCTTCACTAGCTTTCAATCCAAAGCACACGGTGGCTGCATCCGATTGGCAAAGCCTAGGCTGGGTGTTTGCCCTTAGCTCCAAGCCCCGTTGAAAATTAGTATTAGATTTTCTGCCTCTAAAATGGCAGAAAGGCTCTGCCTCCTAGGTGGAAATTCCCCAAACACACACGCTAGGTATTCAGTAAGAATGACAGATGTCTGTTACAGGTGCCTTGGGGAAAGAAAATGTATTTAAATGTTATGTAAATATCTTACTTACTTATGTAAATACTTGCACAGTTTGCAATTTTCCCTTTATTTTTCTGTTTATTTATTTTTCTGGTTATTTTTAACCATATTTTACAAAATTCTCAAGAGCATTATTCTGAGGAAAAAGGTGAAGCTATCTATTTTAATTGAATTCACAGGAGATTTCTCCACTTTTTTCAAGGTTATTGTTACTGTGGCTTGCAAAGAACAATTTATAGGTTAGAATATTTGGCTATTGATTGGCAGATGACATCCCTATTAGGGGAAATTAGCATAATTACTGTCTAGGTACAATGTTATCATCATAAACATATGTTTAATTAAAATAAGTCCTATGACTCTGACAAGACAAACAAGGAATGATGAATGATCCAATCTCCTCCTAAAGAACTTGAAACTCTGCCTAGTCTGAGATTTCAGGAGGACCAGATGAAGACCTCGTTTGATTAATTTGTAACTTTTTACCAATAAAATGTTCTTTTCAGTTTATAACAAGACACCTGTAGTTCCTTTTAAAGTGTATTGGAAAAGCTATAGAAAAAGATCCTAGTGTATAAATGAAAAGGCATCAGAATATGGTTCTGTGTGCTAAATCTGATTTGTACCAGAGGTCTCAATTATTGGGTCCCCTCTGCCTCCAACCTCCAAATAGCCCAAGAGTGGATCTGTGTGGGTGGCCTTAGGTGACCTGGGAGGACAAATGTTATTCTAATAAAACTATCCCCTGAGCATATATGTTTATGCACCAGGCTAAAGAAAGCACTAAAACATGTAAAGCTTCAACTGTGTATTCCTAAAAGGCAGACCCAAAAGTAAAGGACACTTTATTTAACATAGCCTCATTAAGTCTTATATAAACAGGTATAGTGGCTGGAGAGAGTTTGCAGGAACTAATTGATTTCAAAATATGCAATCACAATAGCAACAAATCCTGAGCACCCAAGAAGCCACTGAGAACCTGAACGTGGCAAAGAGACACCAAGTGAAACTGACCTAGTGGGGAGTCCACTGGGGGCCCTGGATCAATGAAAAGTAGCAGGAGGGTTTTAAGCAAGAGAAACTGACTCAAAAATGTTGGTTACTAGGAAAAGAGCCCAGATATCTCAAAGACAATTTGGATAGCTTAAAATATATTTATATATTCAAAGAAATCATGCTAAAATGACAATCTTAAAAAATACGGTGGCTAATTACTAAAAAATGAAAGGATTTGGCTGGTATTAAGGTATTAAACTTCTTCTGCTTATATAATAAAGGCACAAGGGATCAAAAAGAGCATAGATTTCCTACACAACACTATTTATCCTTTCATTCGAGGCCATGTCAGTACAGGTCAGAATAACATTGTTTCTTAAGAGTAGTCATCCAGACTATTTGGTCAAAGAAAATTCTGAAATTTTACCTCCCTACTCACCAAAGCAGACCTTGCTGCTACACAGGAATTCCATCTCTGTCTTTCCTGTTGCATCTCATCCATTCCCTGTATCCCATACCACCCCTGGCCGAGTCCGTACTCTGCTTTTTTCCTACATTTATGTTATCTCAAGGTGGGGTCTGAAAATGCTTACAGTGGGAATGATAAAGAGATAGTTGACTACAAACCCAAAAGCTTTAAGAAGAACCTGAGGGACATATGATTTCTTAGTCCTCTACAATTTAAAGAAGATAATAGTATGGAAAATATGTCTTTGATGAATATACCACAGTTGACAACTACCTCAATAAAAAAAATGAAGAATAGTTTTAAAAATCTGATGTCACATTCATTTACAGACAAAAATTGAAAATAGTCCTACAAACATATAGTCAACTTAAAGTCATCAGAAAATAAAAGTTAAATAATTTCTTTCTTTTAATAATTTGACTTTTAAATAGCAAATACATATTTGCATTGAGTAATGATCCATTAAATATATGATGCCAAAAACTTTACCTTAAACAGTTTACTTTTCATATGAAGTCCAAAGATAGAATCCTTGCTTTTAGAGTATGTGGTTCTCAATGAACTAAGCTCTTTTCCTCTGTGGCTTTGGTATTTCAAAACTCAGCTTCTAATGTGATTGAGTTTTCTTGAATCAAGGCATGTGGGAAAGCTTAGGTACACCTGATTCCTAATTATATTCCACTGACAAGAACTAGACACATGGTACCACCTAGAGCAAGGGAGCCAGAGAGATATAGACTTTGACTAGGCAGCTGCTTCTTAGCAACAACTTTGAACTGTGGCCAGGCAGCATAATTCTTCGATTGAAATCTAGCTTCTGCCACAGACTACCCATCTGACCATCAAATATCTATGTGCAACATTAGTGCTCAACACAGAATATGCCCCCCACACACACACACACTCCACTGTAGACATTACAAAATGGCACCGGGTTACTGCATCCAGCTCAAAGACCAAGATATCCTGGTGGTATACAGTCCTCTCCATCTGATATGGATAGGGCTACTCATGATACTGCAATCTACCATCTAAAATGACAAGCATTCTGCCCCACTCCACATCCAGGATACAATGGTGGAGAAGGGACAGAATAAACATAATTACAAACTCAAATTCAGAAAAGGGAAGAATCGGAAGCACACAGCCAGGACTGATCCTTAGCAATGATGAAATCCTAGAGGGTACATGTTGGCTATACCTCTTCTCCTGGCAATGGACTCTTTTAGTATCACATTTTGATGGCTGTCATATCTAAAAATGCATGCGTCACAAACATATGTGTGTACTCAAATGGAAAAATGAGATATCATTAGCTTCCTTTACTATTTACTATTAGCTATAGATATTAAAATAAGTAAAATTGTTCTTTATATGCAAATATAAATCATCATATGCAAAATCATTAATCATTACACTTATTTTTTACCAATTACACATGAGTTTTCCTAATAGTCTGGTCTGTAATTTAATCATTTACTATTACATACTGAAAGCTGCTGTATTTTCTTAGGTGATTAACAAATATTCTAATGAGTCTTGTATGAACTTTGAAGAATGGAACTTTTAATATAGAAGATTTAAATATTTTAGAAAAAAATTGTTTCCAAGTTTTGTGAGTATGCATGCAAGAAAGATTTTATAGGAAGTATCCTTCTTTGTTCTTGGATAATAGGAAATCTTCTTTCAGATTTGGAGGTTCAAATTCTTAGTGAATCAAACTTAAGCAACCTCTTTGCAAGTTCTTTTGACCCTGAGTATGACAACTAAAGTCTACAAGGTAGCTGTTCTCTTTAAGCTGAAAACCTATTACCTTAAATTTAGATATGACTGCTTCCTCATATGGCTTAATGTCTGTCAGATTTCACCTCCTGATTTCTCTCAGAAATCAAAGGAACTCCTGCAATCATGAATCAGCTATTTCCTTTTGATGCCTGTCAGAGTCCATGGAGATCATGGTCAAATATAAAAGGTACTCCCCTACCTCATATGATATCAAAAAAGCAGACTCTGAAGAACAACCTTTATTGATAAAAGTGAAAGCAACTAAAAATATGTAAACATTATATAATTAGCATAAATATAATTGTATATTATGTAATAATAATTCAGTTTATTATTATGATCATCCTCAGAGAATATACTGACTATATAGACTATGATGGCATAGACCACTCACAATAGTCCATAATATTTTACTGAGGACATGAAGATTTCCTTTCCATGTAGACTTAGAGAATAATCAATCTATTCCTCTTATTTTGTCTGTTTTGAACAACATATATTTGTGAGAAGGCAAGAGAAAATCATGCCCAATTTAGGAGACTTCTTTTAAGTTAATATGTTTATTTCAGTAAATAAAGTTCATCACCAATTTGTATCACCCTCACCCTCCTTATTACCAATTAGAGCACGTAGTCTATGTTTTTAGTCATGAAGAGCTTATTAATTTTTCACACAATCTTATGTAGTAATAAAGAAATTAACTGATTTAGTAAGAGAATTAAAACAGAGATTTTAAACATCTTGCCCAAATCACAGCTTGCTACTTGTAAAACATAACTTTGAACCCAGGCAGTTTGATTCCAGAAACTACCTGTGCCTTTGACTAGTAGTGTGAAATCCAGCTATATGCACTTGGTCAAGTAAAGGTTGCGTATGTCTGTCTCTGACAATAATCTTAGGAAACAAACAACCCTGACATAATTTGATATTTTAGTCTTTAAAATGTGAATATTATGTATTTAAGGTGGCAGTTTTGAAGTAGATGGACTACTACTTCCAAACATCTCAAAATATATAGTGTTTTCAGAGAAGATGCTGATCAGTAAGATGCTAAGACATTTCGTGAGACCCAGTTGTCCTGAAAAATAAACTTCAGTCCTGGTTCTTATTCTAAACCTGAGGGTATCCCAGGGTTGATTTCAAATCAGGAGAGTTATTTTAGCAAAATGCACAGGGAGCTAGAGAAAATACCAGAATATTGGTTAACCAGCACATTAATTTCTCCCATGGAAAAATAATCATTCAGGAAATTGAAGAACGCAGAATCACAACAAAGGCTATTGTATAATCATTTTCTTTTATTGGTTTTCTCTGTTTTATTTCCTGAGACAGCAATGCTTATCTGTGACTAAGATACTGTTAATAAATGTAGCATCTATCTTGTTGAATCCTCAAAATGTTAAGCCCAGTCATTTATTAACAACAATTTTACCACAACACAATCAATTATTAAAAAATATATGGTAAAAATGCCATGGGAACAGAGAAGAGCACCTCTGCCTACGTGGAAGACTTATGAAAGAAGAGATGGATTGAGAATAATTCTCACAGATGATGCTGGAGCTGGATCCTGAAGGATAAATAGGCGTTCTCAAAGAGAAGAAAAAGTCAAGCATAGAAAACAGAGTGCACAGAGGCAAGGAGGCCTAAATAATCCACAAGGTTTTTTTCCACTAACTCTAAATTACTTTCAAAATTAAGAGTGAAGAAAGATAGACGCCCCTGTGTGGCTCAGTCCATTGAGCATTCGACTTTGGCTCAGGTCATGATCTATGGTTTGTGGGTTTGAGCCCCGCATCAGGCTCTGTGTTGACAGCTCAGAGCCTGGAGCTTGCTTCTGATTCTGTGTCTCCCTCTTTCTCTGCCCCTCCCCTGCTAGCACTCTGTCTCTCTCTCTCTTTCAAAAATAAATAAACATCGAAAATTTTTTCAAAAAAAGAGTAAGTAAAGATAATGGTACATCATTAGGCAACACTAAAATTGTCTTCAGGTTTAAATATGCAGAATAATAAATTACTTCTTCCAAATAGAGCCAGTTACCTTTTACAATACCAATTTAGATTCACACAACCAAAGAAGTGCTCACATCTTCCTCACATTCTCCTTAGGTACTTCCAGCTGTGCATCAGTCTTAGGGATGAACACTAATCTGATTATAAATGACCAAGGCCTTTCCTGTCTATAACATTTCAGACCAAACTCAGTAGGCAGTGAATTTTCTGAATCATTACAAGCAATGAAAAATTTTTTTTACTATTCTACACTATTGGTATAAGCCGTTGGGTTTATTGGGTACAAAACATTTTATTTTGACCCAGAAACATTAACGCAGTAATTTATTTTTATTTCGGGAAGACTTTAATATGAAATATTCAGCTCTGTTTTATTACCATCCTATTTAAAACAGATGTGTTCACTGGATGTCTGACACCAACCTCTTAAGGTCAGGGATGAAATGAAGGAAAAGAAAAGGGTCAAGTTTGAGTAGAAAGATAAATGGCTTAAGATGGAAGAAAGAAATATAAAGAGATCGGAATGGATGACATTTCATTCAGAATGAGTCAAAGCCAGAGTGAAGATCGTGCATGAAGTAACGCTAAGGCATTATCCCATTACTAAAAATGTCTTCTCGTAGTTGTCATTTATTACTATTTAAGAGATATATGTGATGTTAGAATAATAAATAGATGATAGATGATACATAGATAGATGATAGAAATATTTTGTTGCAGAATTGTATATTAATTAGTGTGGCCCTCCTTGGAATTATTATTATTATTATTAAAGTTAATATGACAGTTCAAATTTTGAATGTATTTTTAAAGAGCGAAGTTGAATACACAATACTAATATTCCAAAAAAATTAGCCAAATAAGCTATCTTAGGCATACATAAAATAAAAAAGTTGAAATGGGCTTTGTCCTCCCCCTTACTGTTAAATGAATCCCTCCTACTTCTACTCATGGCTGAGAAGAGAACAAAATATGTACTGTTCATTCACGCTACGCCAGGATTTGTGCCAAACACTGGAAATATCATTAAGAACAAAACAGAGATCAGGACTTTCTAGAACTCATGCACAAGTGAAGAGATGGCACTCAAATAATTACCCAGATATGCATTTAACTATGACCATCAAAGAGTTGTAAAGGGAAAAAATCACAGGGAGGATGCTTAGCAGGGAAACATAACCTAATCCGAGAAACCAGGGAGGTTTTCCTGAGAAACAGACATTTAAACAGAAACCTAGGATGATCCTGATTATCCAGAAGGAAATGGGAGATTATTTTTTTCAGGCACAGATAAAAGTGTATGCAAATATTTTGAAGCAGGAACCTGTCTTGTTTGTGAAACTAGAAGGTTAGCAAGGCTCCAGCGTAGATATTCAGGGAGTGTGACCTGAGAGGAGGCAGGGCCTTGTGGTAGTTGCTGTCTCTGCCTTATTGCAATTTCTCAGGTGATGAGTACTTACCCTGTTAGATAAGAAACACCCCACAAATTCTTACAGTGGCCCCATGAAAGAGAGATAGGAGGAACTTCCTATGGAAAATAGAATGAATGTTTATTTTCTGTATGCATGTGGCTTAGATCTCATGGGGTATTTCTTGTTGTTGCTGCTATCAAAATTAAATAACAAAATGCTAGAGACAAGTAGATCACCACTGCTTTCACTGAACTATAAATGAGGACCAGCAAATAACATCCAATTTTCTCCCCATTTCCCACAACTCCATAGATACTCTCTGCTCAAGATTACAGGCTGTAAATCCAAAGATGACTTATCTTACAAGACAACTCAGGAGCATTTGCCACGTATGATCACTTCTTCCTTCTTGAAGTTCTCTTGGATCTTGGTACTTCACTCTCCCCGTGTTCTCCCTCTCTCTCCAGCTACTCTTCCTGGTCTCTTTGATATTCCTATCAATGTGGAAATGTATCCAGAACTAAATCCTGGGCCCTTTTCTCTTCTCTTTCTGTATATTTTCCCACCGAGGCCTATCGTTTAACATTACCTTCAATACTGATCTCTAGTTACATATCCTACGTCATTACCTCCAATTCTGACCTCTAGATCTATTTCCCTATCTCCTAACTCATTACCTCCAGTTCTAGCTTTGTTTATCCAACTTGACATTTCCACGTGAACAGAATCTTCATAGAGACATCTCAAATATAATATGGCCCAAAGAATCAATGCCTCCCCTGTATTATAAGGACTAAAATTTCAAGTGCTGTCTTGATGTCTTCAAGTTTCACAAGGTCCCAAGAGTCTAGCTGTGAGCCCCCCTCCTCTTGCTCCTACCCAGTGGGACAGGTTCCCCTTCCAGGAACTTCCCCTAATAGTTGGACCAGCTGCACCCCCCCACCACCTGGTCCTCAACCTGACAGATTCACCTCCCTGCTAACCCTGAAATTCTTCAAGCAAGCTAATCATATCCTCCGCAGGAACCAGTGGGCCCTGCACCCACCTGTTCCCACAAGATCTGCCTTCCACAGTCCTCTGGTTCAGACAGCTCTCAAGTACAAGACCAGCATGCAGTGCCCTCTTCCCCTAGGCTGAGGATACATGACTAATAAACCACTGTCAATCTCATCTGTACGGTATCAGGTGTTGTGTGTTTGACCATCTCCTAGATTTTGCAGCACAGGATTCTTTCTTCACCAATGGGACCAATAGGAGGTGGCCATAACACTCCTAAAACTAAATCTTTCTCTGATCTACAGCTCAGTACATGGTGCTACCATCCAACAAGTTGCTTAAGCCAGTTAGCTATCTTTGATTCTTTTCTTTCCCTCCAACACAATCTAATCAGTTTAAAAGTCCTCTCAACTCTGCCTTAAAAACTGTTTCTTTATATCTGCATTACTTCATACATTTAGGTAACATTATCTCTCATCTATATCACTACAGTGACCCTCAAGGTGGATCCTTAGCCTTTACTCTGATCATAAAGAACTCATCATTCACACAACAGCCAGTTTAAAAAAAAAACTTCAATGATTTTTCTATCACACTTAAAATATAAATTATTTTCCTAGTTTACAAAGTCTTAAATGATTGTATTCTGCCTGCCTCCTAGATTCATCTTGCCTTATTTTTTACATCACCCACTCTGCTTCAACCATATTAACCTTCCTGTGTCCCTAGGACTAGATTCTTGCCTTTGGGCTTTTACATTAGTTATTCTTTCTGCCTGGAAAGAGTTCCTTCTGATCTTGTCATGGCTGGCTAATTACTGTCAATCAGATGTCCGTTACAATTGTTTCCTCTTAGGTATATTCCCTGATCTCTCAATCTCTATCACATCATCTTCTTTTAATTTCCTTTATACATTTATCACTATTTGATATCTTTCTTGTTTATTTATTTCCTCATTTGCTTTATATCTGCCTCTACTACCAGACTGAAAGCTGATGAGAACAGGAATCTTAGTTTATTTACCAATGCAATCTTAGAATCCAGGGGCATGACTCACATATAATGAGAAATTAATTGTTAAAAGAACCAATGAATTAAACCAAGGAATGCAATTATTAAAGCATAAAGTTTGGATTCATACAGGCCATTATTCAAATCCCAATGTATGATCTCTCTGAAACTTAGTTTACTTTGGTAGAATGGGAATGATAACTATTTCACAGGGGTTTTCTGGGAATTAAGTTAGATATTGTGAGTTTTAAATTTCTAAGCAATTCTCAGAATATAATAATAATAATATTAATAATAAAAACTCTCTGCTTCAGTCAGCTTTTAATAAAATTTGAGACAACACACAAAAGGAAGTAAAATCAGAATCACAAACTTCAATGAATTCAGATTATTCAATTGCTAGATAGTTTCTTTAAGATGACTGAATAGAAGTTATATAATTTTCTTGCCAGCTTCTAGTTAAAATCCATCCTTCAAATTATAGCAAAATAAGTAAGCTATTAATTAGAAGCATTTATGAGAAAAAGTCTTCCCTTTACAGTTTATTTGACTGGATTATAATCTTACTATTTATATCAAATCCTATCTCTCAAACAATGCTTAAGGCTCAGGACATTGTGTAAAAATACACAGAAATCAGAGTGCTATAATGCTACACTGAAAATTTATGTAGGTGCTTGGTATTACAGGAGAGAAAAAAAATTATGTGGTTTTAAAAAGCTGAAACACAATTCAACTTGTCTCATCCTTTTAAATGACAAATGCTACACATTTTATATTATTGAGAAATGATCATGACATGCATCTAACAAACTTTTGTTGACAAGAGGAAGATTAATTTTATATAAAATATGATTTTTATAAAATTGTGTACAATACTTAAACCAGTTATCAGAAACAGATGAACATTTTCCCCCAAATTATTTCCCTTCACACCATCTGCAACGTATAACACATGATCTATTATATGACGACAGAAATTGTTCTATTCCTGTTCTAAGACTATATCAAATCCATAGCTTATCACCAAAAATAAAATTGAACATTGGAAACAAAACTTTAAGTAACATTTGAAAGGAGTCACTGGGAGCTCCTTTTACTGTATGAGATTTGAAAATTGGTATGTTAGATTAATGTGGTATAGTATTCCATTGTATGTGGTTATCATATTATGGTGTATGGTTGAACACTGGGGTGTTTCCAGTATTGGGTCATTACGAAAAGTGATGCTATAAGGTATTCTTATATTTGTCTTTAGTGCACTGGTCATTGGGAGGCAGGGCATATGTATGCTCAGCCTTAGTAGATGCTGCCAAACAAGTTTCAAAAGTGGTTGCAGTAATTTATTCTATTGTTACTAGTTGTTCCATGTCCTCAATAACTTTTAGGCTGTCTGTCTTTTTCACAGACAAGCTGACCTGCTCCCTGCCAAAACAATAAGTTATATTATTGTTTTAATTCTTTCCTTTGGACCAGTGAAGTTGAGCACCTCTTTAAAAATGTATTGGTCATATTAATCTATTCTTTTATGAAGTGCTTACTTGAGACACATGCTCAATTTTTTATTGGATTACTTGTTTCTTTTATTTGTAGGATATCTATATATTTTAAATGTGAGTGCCTTGTAAGTTATGTGCATTTAAATTCATTCTTCTACTGTATAGCATGAATTTTCTAACATTTGATTAGTATCTTTTGATGAATAATAGTTCTTAGTTTCAACATACTACTATTTACCAATCTTTCTCCTTATGGCTAGTGCTTTCTGTGTCTCTAAAGAAATGGTTGTCTACTTCAAATTTACGAACATAATCTCTGTGGATTTCTCTTAGAATCTTTTTTGTTTTACTTTTGACATTTAGATCTGCAATCTGTATGGAATGATTTCTGTGTATGGTGTGAAGTGGGTGTCAAGATTTTTTTTTTCTTACATGTATCTAATTACTTCAACACGACTCATTAAAAAGACCATCTTTCTCCTGCCTCATTACATTGAAATGCCACTTTTTGGCAGTATGAATATGTGTAGGTATTTTTTGGATTCTATTCTATTCCATTGGTGTATTTGTTTATCTGTGTTCCATACTGTCTTAATACTATTGCTTTTAGTAAGTCAATTTGTTTTAGGCGATATCCCTCCAATCCTTTTCTTCCTTTTATTCAAGATGGTCATGGTTACTCTAGATTCATTAAAGTTTTGCATTAGCTTGTCATTGTTAACAGGAAAACCTGCTCACCTTCAGTTGAGATTGCGCTGAATATTAGAATAATTGGGAGTAAAATTGACACCTAAACAACATTGAGTTTTTCATTTATTGAACATATACACTTCCATTCCTTTAGATTTGTTTCCTCTTCTCAATAATAATTTGTAAGTTTTTGTGTAGAAATCATTAGAATTATTCATAAATATTAAGCATTTTAAGATAATATATTAATGATATCAATTTTTAATTTTACTTTATACCTATCTGTTTCTGGTACATTGGAATAAAATTGATATTTGTATGTTGATTTTGCATCTGAATAGCCTTATTAATTCACTCATATGTTCTAAAAATATGTCTACAGATTCTTTTGGATATTCTCTAAACAGCACCATATCACTTGCAAACAACAGCAATTTTATTTTTTCCTAGTTCTTTAACATTCATTTCTATTTCTAACCTTTTTGACACTTGCTAAGAACTCCAGTAAAATACTTAATAGAAATAATGATAGTGGAAATACTTGTTTTGCTCTCATTACAGAGGGGGATGATGTTATTGTCACTACTAAATATATTGCCTTTAATAAGATTCTTATGATTACATTGGGCCCACTGAACTAAATAATGAATGGCTGAATAGGTGGATGATGGATGGATTGACTACCATCCCCAAAAAAAGAATTTATAAATTCCAGGCACAACTAAAAGGTTTTCAACTACAGATAAATGTTGACACAGTCAACGATTTCATCCACAGAAAAATTCTCATTTATTTATATTTAAAAGATGGCCAAATTTGAGAAGGCAAATGATTCATTTTACAATTGTGGGTAGCACCAGTTCACAGAGATATTAAAAAAAAAGTGTGTTGGTAGTAGAAGTAGAAAAAGTTGGAAGAAAGAAAGCAAACAGCTGTTGAAACTTTTATAACTACTTTGTTCAAACATACACTACAACTGTTTTTGAAAGATGTTAATTTTCAGTTTAAACCTGTAATGTTCCAGTCCTAGGTATATATCTGAAAAATATTCACATATATGTACCATGAAATGCATTCAAGAATACTTATACCAAGGGGTGCCTGGTTGGCTCAGTCGGCTGAGCCTCTGACTTTGGCTTGGGTCATGATCTAACAGTTTGTGGTTTCAAGCCCCACCCCACTGGGCTCTGTGCTGACAGCTCAGAATATGGAGCCTGCTTCAGATTCTGTGTCTCTCTCTCTGCCCCTGTCCTGGTAACATTCTGTCTGTCTGTCTGTCTCTCTCTCAAAAATAAATAAACATTTAAAAATAATTGTAAAGAGTGCTTATACCAGAGCACCTGGGTGGCTCAGTCAGTTAAGCATCTGATTTGGACTCAGGTCATGATCTCCAGTTTGTGAGTTCAAGCCCCACGTCAGGCTCTGTGCTGACAACCCAGAGCTCACTTCATATCCTCTGTCTCCTTCTCTCTAACCCTCTTCCTATTCACTTTCTCTAAAAAATAAACATTAAAAAAGATGCTTATACCAGTACTATTTATAATTGCCCCAAGCTAGAAACAACTCAAATGCTCATCAGCAGTAGAATGTGATCAGTAAGACCAACCAGATTGGAACAGCCCAGAGGCAATGGGAGCTAAATAAATTGTTATTTTAAGCTAATTTTAGAGCTATTGGATATTGTGTTTTTTACAAAAAAGTTTACTAGTAGATATACTGGTGGTTGTTTATCTTTGTCTTACTGATTTTTTTAAGGAAACAAATCATTTCTATTAAAAGAAAATATCTGGTCTCTGTCACATACAGTTTTTGCATTCCTTGAATGCTGCCCAAATAAAAGGATATCTAAACCCCTTTTCAAAGTATTCTTTTAAAGGAACTCATAACTTAAGTATTTTGAGTCAATCTGTGACTAATTATGTGATTAAATATTCTAACAGGGATTCAATACAAGTTTCATGCAAATTTGGTTCTTGGTGCTTATATATTTTCTATTGGAATGAAAACAGCTAATAAGGATGTATATGGCTGTACCTACATTAGAAAAAGAAAAAAAATTTTTGAAAATGAGATAAAAGATATTGAAGATATTGAGATCACTGATACCATTTTTTTAGTCTAAGTCATAACTCAATTATTGGTTGTATTTGCTGTTTCTTGAATTTTTTTAATGTTTATTTTTGAGAGAGAGAAGAGACACAGATCTGAAGCAGGCTCCAGCTCTGAGCTGTGAGCACAGAGCCCAATGCAGGGCTCGTACTCACGAACTGTGAAATCACGCTGAGTGAAAGTAGGACACTTAATGGACTGAGCAACCCAGGCGCCCCATATTTGCTGTTTATTTAAAAAGTCTTAGAAAGTCCTTTGTGGTGCTTGTAGCAGTGAAATCATTTGCCTGTGGTCAACAGTAAGGGACTTGAATATAATCCTGTTTAGCCCATTACAAAATGTTAAAAACAATAAATCTTAAAGGAACCACACAAACATGTTTAAGATGATTCTTAGGCCGTAAAAATATTTTCAAAACCTCACACCACAAAAGAACTAATTCGCACAACAAGAACACAAGAAAATTATACAAATTCAGAGGAATTACTTTAACACTTCAAGATAAGAAAATGTCTAGAGTGATCAGAAAACAAATGCAAAATATTTAAAGACTTGCAATATTTAGAAAAAAATCATACTGTACCATAATGCTTATATTAATATGCTTTTCCAAACAAGCATACAGGAAAAAATGAAACTATAACACAGATGTGCATTAAATTTCCATTTAGATTACCAAATATTTAGGTTAATGCATGTGCTTTTATGTCTGATTCTATTGCTACTTATGTGACCTCAGAAATAGTATCTTTTATATGCTTCACTACAAAAAAATCTTGAAGATTTGATCATAGAAAAGATAGGTTTAGTGTCTAATGTTTACCACAATCCTTTGCTGTTTTCAAAGCATTTGATGAAAACAATTATTTTGTCTCTTCACAGCATATATAATATGTATATTCTATATATATCATATATAATAGATATTAATGTCTATATTTTACATTTAAGCAAGTTGGAGTTCATTAAGGTTAAGTTCTTTGAAATGTACAAATAGATACTAATGTATATTTAAAATACACTTTAAAAATATGATCCAGAAAAGAACGGACTTGGTATTTTAGAAGTATAGATGTGATGCCTACTTTATTTGTGGATTGACAGTAAACAGATGACCAAGATTACGAGCAGACAGTTGTCAGGAGTATGATTTCTTAAAAAGTGATATAAAAAAATAATATAAGCCACTGTATGGGTCAAGGTTCTACTGGAAAAAATATATAAATCTAGTCTACCTAGTTTGGGTAAAAAGCAATTTAATTCCTTGAACTTTTTAAATCATTAGAATGTCTTGAGAAGCAGACCCTAGGCAAGCCCCTAGGGATGACCCCAGCAAGGGAATCGAGAACCCCCCCCCCCCGCCCTGAATGTCACCTGCTCGGTCATCCCAAAGTCACAGAGGCCGGCTGATTCTTCATTATAGCCAAAGTTCAAGAGGAGTTGTAATACTCCTCTTCTAAAAGGACTTTGAAGAACCACCCCAGATTTATGCCACCTCTGTCACCAATATGATGTCAGTACAACGCAGTTCCCATTTGCATTCCATTCCATTTAGTTGTTTCAACGTGCACTTCACCTCCTAAATTTAGTTCGTAAGGATGTGTTCTTTTTTTAGTTTAGCTATATCCCTAAGTGTTTATCACCAACCCTGAATTATAGTAGGCCCTTAATAAATTTTATTAAATACTTATTTCATATCAATCACAATTCTAAGCACTCTACGTGAATTAACTTATTTAACATTTGTAATTTCCATATGGGGAAGGCCCAATTACTATCCTCACATGACCTAGGCAGTCTGGTCTCAGAGCTCACATCCTAACCACCATACTACCTTTCCTCATTGTAAAGGTAATGTCTCCCTGGGCACCGGGATGGCTCAAGTCAGGTGAGTGTACAGCTCTAGATTTGGCTCAGGTCGCAATCTTATGATTTCTGGGATGACTTCCTGGGGTGAAGCCCTGTGTAGGACTCCATGAAGCAAGGAGCCTGCTTGGTATTCAGTCTCTCTCTCTCTCCTTCCCTCTCTGCCCCTCCCTCACTCTCTCTCTCACACACATACACAAAAATAAATGAACAGTTTAAATTAATTAATTAATAAAATGGCTCCCAAAGAAAGCAACTTCAGGAGGTTTAGACAAAAAGCAGTTAAACAAATAAAAGGAATAACAGTGAATAAAAGAAAGACAAGCTCCACAGATTCAATCAAACTATAAGTACTTTGAATTAATTTAATGGAATTTTAACAAAAAGTTTTTTAAATGCCATGTATATTCAAATAATCATCTATCACAGTTTATTACTTTTTACCAAAAAAACACTGGCTAGAACCTATTTATAAAGGCTTTAAATGTGACAATCTATGAAAGAATTCAGATGTGGTAGATGATGATTTAAGAAATGAGCTCAGCAGCTCCCAATCCAAAGCCTGGCAGCATAAAGTGCTTTGCAGATGGAGAACTTCGTGATGAGAGTTTAGGGGGAATGTGACCGGAAAACATAGTCTTTCAGGATTGTGGGAAGAAATGGCTATTGCATTTTAAATCCACTTAAATAGTTTTTCAGTAAATGTTGGATTAACCTGACTGATTTAAAAGGAAAAAAAAAAACTGTAGATAACCAATTTACTTTCTCCATTGAAAGCCTTATTTCAGGAAGAAATATCCAAAAAGACATGCAGCATAAGAAAGAAGGCAATGTGAGGGTCCTAGACAATTTGGAAACTGAATCCTCAGATCCATGGAGGGCCATAAAAACAGAAACTACTGCTTTGCAATAATTTATATTAATTACTCATTTTAATGGCTTTTGGGAAATAGTGGAATATTCCTCTAATCCATTCTTTACCAACTGAAGGTAAGGTTGGTTAGTCAGCTCAACACGACCCAAAGCAAGACAGTGGCCACTCTGAGATCGTTCCTTCATTTTTGTGTGGCAGCTCTCTGCTTGTCCAGAGAGGATTCCTTCCCTCTTAGGAGAACAAACACCACACATAACAATCCCTCAGCATTACAAAACCCAAATGAAAACATGGTAAAGAGAGTAACTACTTCACAAAGATTTTTCTGAACCAGTCTTCATAAATATTTCATTCTGTTGTTTCTGTTCAAGGTAATTGCATTGGGTCTTTAGCCACCAGTAGATTAAAAAAAAAGATAAACTGTATCAAATGTTTTTTCATTGGTCATCTCTGCCACCAGATATACCTTTATAAAGATACAATCTTAAATATTTTTCTTCATAAGACTGTCAACACTATTCCTGTTTAATATATTTACATTTACATATAACCAAAATAATAACATCAATAGTAGTAAGTTATTGGGCAATAGATTCATTTTTCTATTCTCTTCATAAAGGGTATGCACCTGTTTGTATGTTGGGCATTGATGAGAAGGCTTTTCACAGTCAAGAGAATATACTAATAGCAACTACATATAATTTAGAACCAGATAATGCATTTCATTATTTCATTTCATTCAATTCCATCGTATATAAAATAGATTCAATTGTCAAAACTGATACACAGAAGTAACTTGGTTACTGAGTGAGCCAACCAAAATTTCAGCATTCAAATCTCATCATTGCTTAAATGTTGCTATTTGTCATACAAATTCAGCAACCCTCAGGAATTTAAACTTTACTGGGTCTTAATGTGAGAAATGTATAAGCTACAGTGTTCACAGATTTAGAAATCCACCAAGCTCCAGAACATATGTTTCAAAGATAAGATGACTTTATAGTCTGGTTTGTCCCCTGGGACAAACCTGTTTTGCATCTGTTCACTCTACATAATAATTAGTAGCACCTCTTTCATTCTGTTTAGATAACAGATTATTGGCTTCCCTGCTCACTGATGATAAAACTATACTGCATTACCAAATTGTGATAATAAATGTTTATCAAAGTGTTCATGGGCCAATAAGATAAAAACAGAGAGGGAAGCAAACAATAAAAGACTCTTAACAAAGAGAATTAAGAGAACAAACTGAGGGTTGATGGAGGCGTGGATGGGCTAAATGGGTGATAGATATTAAGGAGGGCACTTTTTATGATGAGCACTGGGTGTTATATGTAAGTGATGAATCACTAAATTCTACTCCTAAACCAACGCTACACTATACAGTAACTAGTTTGAAGCTAAATAAAATTTTGGAAGAAAAAAAATTTTTCTCTCAATTAATTTAATGAAGACTAAGATGTTCTCACTTTGCTAAAATTCCCTGATTATGACACCTAAGAATTTGAACTTTTAGTTATGCTTTCCTATATTTCTCCTTCAATTCAACCTGTCAGTGACAAGTCAAACCTGATACAGAAGTTCTCAATGTATGGCAGTGGACAGACACATGACCATTTTCATAATAAGCTAAAATGTAAGTTGCCTTTTTCACTCCCATTCTTCATAAATGCATGGTAGAGCATTCCAGAAACTACATGATGTATGATGAAATCATCACTCTGAAAGCTAATGAAAAGCATGCTTGTGCATTCTGTTATGCTCTAGAACTTTCTAAAGTACAATTTAAGGAATAAAAGTGTACATGTTCAGATTTAACTCATTTTTTTCTCAGTACCTCCAATGCATTGCTACTATGTTCTTTGGCTATACATGCTATAATGTCTATAACTTCATTATCTACAGTAATTCATTATTTTAAAAATCACCAAATTTTTCTTATTTCCTTATTATTTCCTACATAGAAATAAAATAAGTAAGTTTACCACTTAATCTTTTTGTGTAAAAATAGTTTTTAATTTTTTAGAAACTTTTCTAAATTCTACATTTTATGTAGAGCTGTTATTGTTCTAGGATTTAAAAATATTTAATTCCAAAATTTAAAACAAAACCTTTTTCTTATGGATTATTAATTTTAAAAGAGAGAAGCCTACTCCAAACAAACTGGGTAAAACTATAAATAATAACACAAAAATATGATAAAAGTTACCTTTCCCTTAGTTTTGTAGATATTAATAATTTACCTTGTTATGTGTCATTTTACTCAATTTTTTAAAGTTTACTTATTTATTTTAAGAGAGAGAGAGTGCATACACAGTTGAGAGCACAAGTGGGGGAGGGACAGAAGGGGAGTGAGACAGAGAAAATCCCAAGCAGGCTCTGCACTGTCAGGGCAAAGCCCTAAGTGAGGCTTGAACTCACAAACCATGAGACCAGAGCTGAAGTCCAAGTCTGATGCTTAACTGATAGAGCCACCTCAGTAAACTATTTTTAAGTAATATTATAATATCAGCTTAGTTGCAGTGTCATTTTGAGACTGTGCACAGTTTAAAATAAAAAGAATTTTAACTTATTTAAAAGCCAATATATAGCAAAAAGCACTCTCATTCATTACTGGTAGACATACAAACTGATACAGTCACTCTGGAAAACCATTTGACAATTTCTTATGGAGGTAAACAAACTTTTGTTCAACAACCTGAAATTTCACCCCTAGGCATTTACACAAGTGAATTGAAAACTTAGGTTCACACAAAAACCTACACACAAATGTTTATGGCTGCTTTATTCAGCCCTAAACTAAAAATAACCAAGATGTCCTTTAACAGGTGAATTCATAAAAACAGTAAATGAACAAATAAAAACAAAAGTAAAAGGAAACAAACAAAAACTGTAGTACATCTATCCATGGAGTTCTGTATTCAGCAATAAAATGAAATGAAGTATTGATTCTTGCAACAATATGGAGAAATTTTAAAGGCAGTTTGCAAAGTAGAAGAAGCCAAACCCCAAACCTACAAATGACATCATTTCATTTGAATGACATTCTGGAAAAGGCAAAACCATAGAAATGGAAAACAGATGAGTGATTGCTAGAGGTTGAGGGGGAGATTTCCACTATGAAGGGGCTGTACGAGGGAGATTTTAAGGCAATGGAACCGTCCTGTGTAGTACTGTGGCGATGGATACATCTCTTTATGCATTTTTGTCACCCTACCACCTCAAAAAACCAGTATTCCACAAAGAATGAACTTTACTATATACAATTTGAAAAATTAACTGTCTTCTAGGAGATCCCAGGACAGAATGCAGATTGTGAAATTAATCTAACTGCATTACAAATATCTGGTGTAACCTCACTGAAGGGAATCCAGGGGTTGGGGAGAAAAAACTTATCTAAGTAACTTCGGAAAACAGTGTACTGACTGGACAGTGTAAGACTAAAGACCCCCAAAATTACATATAAACACTGTACTCTTTTTTTAAAGTTTATTTATTTTGAGAGAGAGAGAGAGAGAAAGAGAGAGAGGGAGAGAGTGTGTGTGTGTGTACACTCACACATGAGCAGGGGAGGGAAAGAAAGAAAAGGAGAGAGAGAATCCCAGCCAGGTTCCACACTGTCAGTACAGAACCCATCATGGGGCTCGATCCCACAAACCATGAGATCATGACCTGAGCCAAATCCAAGAGTTGGATACTGAACCAACTGAGTCACCCTAAACACTATATTCTTAATGACAAATTTGATTCTTGCAAGAATACAGGTTAGTAATTCTGAAACTATTATACTGTGTGTGTGTGTGTGTGTGTGTGTGTGTGTGTGTGTGTATGCCATGTATAGGTATGTATATAAATAGATTAAATAATAATTAAACAAACTATAGATAATAAGAGTCAGGGTACTCACTATCAGAAAAACATAAGTTACAAATAAGCAAGAAGGAAGGCTAGAATGAACCCTATGGTACTACATTAGAGTTAGATATATTATTATAAATTCATACTTATTTAATATATACACAAAGGCAAACAAGTACAGATATATGTGTATACATAATCATATACATACAAGTATTTCCTTATTCTGTCCATTTAGAGGCCTTAGGAGCAGCAACAGCAATGAGCACACCCAGTGCCCAGATAATGCTCTCTAAATATCATTCTTCATTAAAATGAAGAATTTATTTTCTCTTAGAAAATAGCTGATACTAATGTAAAGGCAGGGAAAATTCAAGATGAGCTTGGAAATTTTGATATTTCAAATAATAGACAGAAGACAACCTGAAAAAGCTCCCAACGGCTAAAGATAAAAAATTTGAGCACTAAAATAAACAATGTTAGTATTAGACTATAACCACCCAATTAAAAATAATTATTCATGCAGGAGAGCAGTTTTATTGAAGGAAAATAATATTTAAAGATTATCATTATACCAAGCAATTTATCCTCCCGAAAAACAAAAGTTAGAGCAGAGAAGCTGGATGTTTCAAAAATCACAAAATTATTGGTATTTAAAATTCAGAGCACTGAATTCCAGACCTAATGCCAAAAAGCTGATATTGACTAATCAAAATCATCTTGCTGGGGATGCCCTAAAACTGAATTAAAATGTATGATCTCTACAGATTAACCTATGCTGTTTCACTAGGATGAGTATTATACTTAGTTTGTACCAAAACAATTTCTGCTAAAAAAGTTATATGATAGCCTTTTAAGCAGTTCTGGTTAATCATAGTTTTACTACATGGAAATTAACACCTAAAATTCTTAATAACTAACAAACACAATTATTTCTCTGTATTTAATCAAATTAACTCAGCAACTATTTTCTTCACAGAAAGTTTTTACTCCTTTAATTACCACTCTTAAGAAGGAGGGAGAGAGAGTTGGGGAGAGAGAGGGATGCAGAACTTGAGAGACTATTGAATGCTGAGAATGAACTGAGGGTTGGGGGGGAGGGGGGAGGGGGGAAGAGAGGTGGTGGTGATGGTGGAGGGCACTTGAGGGGAAGAGCACTGGGTGTTGTATGGAAACCAATTTGACAATAAAATATTATGGGAAAAAAACTACTTAAGTATGCATAGTGACCTGAGCTGATATGTATTAACAGATACTTCCTTAGATAACCTCATTCTGTAAAAGACATAATTTTTTTTAGACATAATTTTGAGACAGGAAAATAATTGCTAGGGAAAAGAGCTTTTTGTTATTTAAACTTAACCTGACTATAAAGAGATTGGGGTAAAGATGCAGTTTGCCAAAACCTTTAGGAGAGTTACAAAGAAGAAGAAAGGGAATCGGGCAGTCACAGTGGCCACAGAAAGCCTGAAGTTAGAATGAAGTACCAAATACTATGCCATTTCCAGTCTGTAGCTTTTCTAGAATCCTCATGGACTTTCAAGGATAGAATAGAGATACTTACAAAGTCTAATGAGTCAAGATAAGGAAAGCTATTAAGCTTAAATATCCATATCATGCAGCAAAACCCAAAAGTGGGACTGACATATTTCCTATCCTCAACATTTTTTTTTTGCCAAATCCAGTTTGCTGTTATTCAGAAAAGAAAGAAGAGCTAAAATTTATCTTAGAAGCAGGTATCCTTTCTTTAGTTCTATATGCGCATAATGGATAGCTTTTGTGTGCTCTTACTACATGGTATCTTAATAGTATCTTAGTAATCTCACTAAATGAATATCAAAATTAGATCACATAATCAGTTTGCAAAATACATTATTCCTAATATGATTCAGAGGAGCTACTGGAAGCTTCACTGCAAAGCTTCACTTGGGCTCTGTCCTCAAACATGGAAAATAAGGAATGAGACAGAGAGAAGAGGCAAAGGCTTCAGTGCAACAAGAGCAAAGTGATTTGAAGCCTCAAATGAACATAGAGAATCGGGAGAAAACTGCAGTAAAAAGTAAAAGGTTTACGATGCTGATGACCTTGAGTTTATACCTTAAACCCTAATCAGCAATTTTTCATGGATAACTCTGGTCGGATTTGGCAGAAGTCATTCTCAACCTTTTCCCATAGATGAGAGCACAACTCCAACAATTGGCACATAGTTCTCATTTGTCTAGACCTCATGTCGGGCATCCCAAGACCTCCAGAGCTAGGATTCCTAAGCAGAAGTAACCTTGAGCCAAAATTTTTCTTTTCCTATGAGACGAGATAATTACAAAATAGCTATTTTGTATGGTAAGACTGTTTAACATTATACAAATGTCCATTAATTTGAGTTAAAGGATCTCCATGCAAAGCAACCTTGCTATAAATGATGCATACTTCTTTCTATAATTACAAATTTGAATGCTTTGGGTTAATAAATCCCAAGATAAACCCTAATTATTGCTAAATATGTATGGTGGGATCTTGAACCAAGCCTTGAGACAGTGAGTTTAAAAACAATACATAGAACCTGATGACATTTCATATGCTATTTATGATTATGAAAGGAAATTTAGCAGCATTCTTTTAAATGCTGAACACAGTGACTATGCTCCTACCTGAAAATCAGGGATGTATACATTCCACATCTATGCTGCTTGAAACTCAAGGAACTCATTTCTGGAAAGCTATTTCCTTCTAATTCCATCCCAATGCCAGGATAGTCCTCATTAACATAATTTTTTTTAGTCTTGGGAGGTCCTGGTTATCAGCATAGGACTGGTACAGAGAAAACAATCCAAGTAATGGAGAATATGCATGAGGCTTAGCCACTCTGGAAAAGTTTGCAACTTCTCATAAAGTAAAAACACAGGTACTAACCCCACTACTAGCTATTTATGCAAGAGAAATAAACTTATGCTCACACACAGAGTAGTCAAAATCTCATCCCAATTGGACACAGACATCAGCATCACATAGTCCTAATTGGCGTCCATTGTCCTGTGTAGTCATGTTCACAGAACACTGGGAAGACCAGAATAGAAATATTATATCTGAAAGGCAGTTACAGAGAAAATAAATGTGGCTTTTTGAGTTCATTTTGAGTCTGAAGAGAATCAAAAAGCAGCTAATGTTCTCAAATAGATTTTAAAAATTTTTAATATTTATGTATTTTTAAAAGAGAGAGAGAAAGACAGAGAGAGCAAAAGGGGGAAGGGCAGAGAGAGAGGGAGACACAGAATCTGAAGCAGGCTTCAGGCTCCGAGCTGTCAGCACAGACACCAAAATGGGGCTTGAACCCACAACTTATGAGATCATGGCCTGAACTGAATTTGGAGGCTCAAGAGACTGAGCCATCCAGGCACCCCTCAAAAAGGTTTTAAATCAGGTTTGCCTTAGAAATTGACCCTCAAGTTTCTCTACAAAACAAATTCTCAGTTAGGGCAGAACAGACCATTAGCTTGTTCCAAATGGTTTCCTAGGGAGATAACACTCAGAGTTTGATTTTTTAGCCTCTCTGAGTACATTATCTCTCTGGTTTGTAGGAAAATTCTGTAAAACTCAACCCTGCAGAATAAAAGAAAAAGATAGAAAGGATTAAAAAACAATTAAAATGATATCTCAATGCCTTTTAAAGATTGTAACCTAATCCTTGATTCTTAGACATTTAATCACTTCTGTGACATTTTATTCAAGTAGACTGATAGGCTTAGTTTTAAATTTGGTTTGCTTTGCCTCAGTGTAAGTTTGTATTCTAATCCCTTGTTTATCTATCTTTTCTTTTACAGTTTTACCCTTTTGTGGATTATTTCTATTTTAAAAAAATGAAGTGGAAATTAAGCATGCTTGTCTATTTAGAGAATAAGGTGGAACAGATTTACAACTGAAGTGCATTAAGAAATAGAATAGACCGTTACCTGCTATCTTGAAATTTGTGCTGATGCCTCAGTGCTGGAGAAAATGGAAGAAACACTATAAGAAGCATATCAAACTTAATAAGAGCTATGCAAACAGGTCCCTTGACAACTTCAAGCTACATAAAAATGAAAGAAATCCATATAAGTAGAGAGCATTATGGTGGTTGGCCTCTTGAGTAGGAGTGCAATGGGTGCTTAGTCTCCTCTTTGAGCTAAATTTGGAGAAGGGAAAAAACTCATGGAATTTACAATTGCCTGGAATGGAAGAGACTAGAATCTTGGATTTGTGAGGCCTCCTCTTCATTCTCACCAATGGAAGCATGGAAGCCAGGTGAGTGACGCTCTTATCCCAAGCACCCTGACCTCCAGATTTCCCACTTCATGTGGGATGATGGTAATGAAATATCAGCATAATAGTACTACTGTAGTACTAAAGTAACTATACTATAAGTAATTATACTATAGTATAGTACTATAAATGTATAGTATAGTTACTTGTAGTATAGTTATTACAATAGTCCCACTTACATGTTCACAAATACTTGATGATTAAATAATTCCCCTATTAAAATCTAGTACAGATATACATTAACTCAATGGAAGAAAACATTTGAGAAGAAAATTAATGTCCATTGATGAAAATTGTCTTATTAGCACTTATGACCTATAAAATATGAAAATCACACTTTCAAATGTTCCAAGACAAAGAACCAAGAAGATTCCTAATGACCATCTCCAGTCTCATTGGGCACACTTTTGATAAATTTTCGAACATACATTACCCCAAAATTTGCTTTTAGAAGCAGAGTAAAGGCTGTCACAGTCAAGCCGTGGCTAAATACCTGAATTTTCATTTATGGAAAAGCAGAATAGTAAGGGTGATTTGTGAAGGAAATAATGCACCATCAGTGGTCTCAGCTGGCAAATCAACAAAATTTCTAAGAGACCGACTTGGGGGAAGGTGTAATCATCCCATTAGATGACTCACTGAATGGTGGGAGGTCAGTACTGATAATCCAAAGACAAATGTTTATTCTTGCCTTTGTGAGTATTCTGTAGCATTCCTATATGCCCAGGAAAAGAAGCGTACTTGAATACATACTTACCTTGTTTTTCTGTGAAAATGGCTTCCAGAAATTTTAGCAGGCTTGTACACTTTTCCTTGAGATATCAAGTCTCCTAAGCTATTTTGAGTTGTTTTTCCCTGCCTTGGTTAAGAAACCATCTACTTTTGAAAAGTCAGTGTTTAGAGTAATGACCGAAAAGATTTATAAGCTGCTGTCCAAGAAAAAATTCCAGCAAACAAAATTAAACAACTAAGGAAGACTTAAGTTAAGTGTATTGTAACAAGGAAGTCAGTCTGTGCTTAAGTCCCTGAAACAAAGGTGAGGCCATTTTTAGCAGAATCAAAGGGAAAACACTGGTCTTCTGTGTCTGCTAATCAGCCTCACCAAAAGAAAAAGTAAATTTTTCTCTTATCTTTACAACAAGAGACAGTTTTTTAACTTGGAATAAAGTATACACTGAAATTAGGCACCCATCTGCCCACAGAGACTAGATGGGGACAGTATCTTCTGTAATGGTTACAATTCAAAGAAATGGCTTCCAGGTCCTTGAATAAGATAGTTCTGGTACCGTCAAAACTGGCAACAGGCATTTAAAAAGATTTACACCTCCTCAGGTGAGGGAAACAAAAGTAAAAATAAACTATTGGGACTACACCAAAATAAAAGCTTTTGCACAGCGAAGGAAATAAAGAGGCAACCTACTGAATGGAAGAAAGTATTTGCAAATTATATATCTGATAAGGGGTTAATCCAAAATATATAAAGAACCTATACAATTTACATACAAATGACTAACTGACACAAAAAAATGCTCAACATCACTCAGCATCAGGGAAATACACATCAAAACCACAATGGGATACCCTCTGACACCAGTCAGAATGGCTAAAATTAACAACTCAGAAAATAAGAGATGTTGTCGAGGAAGCAGAGAAAGGGGAACCCTCTTACACTGTTGGTGGGAATGGAAATTGATGCAGCCACTCTGAAAAATAGTATGGAGTTTCCTCAAAAAAATAAAAATAGGACTACCTTATGACCCAGCAATGGCACTACTTGGTATTTATCTAAAGAATACAAAAATGCTGATTTGAAGGGGCACGTGCACCCCAATGTTTATAGCAGCACTACCAACAATAGCCAAATTACTGAAAGAGCCCAAATGTCCATTGACTGATGAATGGATAAATATGATATATATAATGGAATATTACTCAGCCATCAAAAGAATGAAATCATGCCATTTGCAACAATGTAGATGGAACTAAAAAGTGTATTATGTTAAACAAAATAAATAAGTCCAAGAAAGACAAATACCACACGATTTCACTCATATGTGGAATTTAAGAAACAAAAGAGATCAACATGGGGGAAAGGAAGGAAAAATAAGATAAAACCAGAGAGGGAGGAAAACCATAAGAGACATTTAACTATAGAGGACAAACTGAGGGTTGCTGGAGGGGAGGTAGGTGCAGAATGGGCTACATGGGTGGTGGGTATTAAGGAGGGCACTTGTGATGAGCAAGGTGTGATGAGGGTGTTGTCACGATCACTAAATTCGAGTCCTGAAACCAATATTACACTATTTGTTAGTTAACTTGAATTTAAATAAAATCTTAGAAGAGAAAGGAAGGGAGGGAGGAAGGGAAGGAAGGAGGGATGGAGAAACAAAGAACTTACACAATTTATCACCAAAAAACAACAACAACAACAACAACCCAACAATCCAATTAAAAAATGGGCAGAGGAACTAACAGACATGTTTCCAAAGAAGACACACAGATGGCCAACATACACACGAAAATATGTCTAACATCACTCATCATCAGAGAAATGCAACCCAAAACTACAGTGAGATTCACTTCACACCAGTCAGAATGCCTGGTATCAAAAAGAGAAGAAATAACAAGTGTTGATGAGGATGAAGGGAACTCTTGTGCAGCGTTGGTAGGAATGTATATATAAACGTAAAGCTATTGCGGAAAAGAATATGGAGGTTCCTCAAAAAATTAAAAACACAATGACCCTATGGTCCACTAATTCCACTACCAGGTATTTACCTAAATAAAATGAAAACACTAATTTGAAAACATATATGCATCCTTATGTTTACTGCAGCATTGTTTACAATAACCAAGATATGGAAGCAGCCCAAGTGTCCATCAATTGATGAATGGATAAAGAAGATTGAATATAGAGGAAAAAATGAAATATTAATCAGCCATTAAAAAAGAATGAAATCTTGTCATTTACCACAACATGAATGTACCTAGATGGTATTAATGTCAGTAAAATAAGTCAGAGAAAAACAAATACCATATGATTTCACTTATATGTGTAATCTAAAAAACAAATGGCAGAAACAAATTCATAAATATAAAGAACAAAATGGTTTTTGCCAGAGGAGAAAGGGGTTGGGAATGGGCAAAATAGGTGAAAGGGATTAAGAGATACAATCTTCAGGTAAAGTTCCTTTACTCCTTAAAATAACTAAGTCACAGAGATGAAAAGTACAGCATAGGGACTATCATCAATAATATTTTAATAACATTGTATGGTGACAGTAACTACACTTATCATACTGAGCACTGATATACAAAGTAGTTGAATCACTATATTGCACACCTAAAACTAATATAGCATTGCATGTCAACTATAACTCAATAGTAAAAAATTTTAAAAAGTGAATAAAAATAGCAAAAGATAATAAAGATTATGTCTCAAAGGAGCAGAGGAAGAATTTATAATTACAAGTATTCTAAATTGAATGTTCTAAGAAAAGGGAAGGGAAAGTCCTCTAGGGTATAGGTTGTGTAAGGGCTGGGAGTGAGAGGGAGTGGCATAGAGACAGAGAGAACCCTGCCTAAAGTTTTGTCTAGCTGAGGAGAACATTAAGGCCACCTTGATCACTATAAAGTCAATGAGTAACACAAAAGATAAATTTATTTTAAAAATGGTCTATTTTTTTATTTTTTCCTCAAAATGACCATGCCCTTTTAAATTTTAATTTCATTTAAAATTTAATTTGCATTTTTATACAAGTTTTTTCTCACTCTAGTATCCCTTAATATTATACTACAATTTATCTCTTGTTCTTCAGCTCCCAGGAATGCTTGGATCCAGATGTGCAGCAGCAACAATACAACGTGCCCTCAAAGCCCCAGCTGGAACCCTGAGGCTATTACTCTCAAGTACATCCCATCTTCCTCTCTATTCCTTGCCTTTCTAGTGCCCTTGATCTATAATCCACATTGCAAATCTTCTATCTAATTTATATCTTCTTCCCAGAGCTATCATTCTCTTGCTGATTCTACCTCTACTCTTTTTACTGGAACTCCATTGAATTTCATCATTTCAAAGAAACTTCTCTAGACTTTGATAGTTCCCTCCACCTCTTAGCCCTAACTATACAACCTGGCTCTCCTCTAATGATATAATTTTGTTCAGTAAGTCCTCAAGAGAAACTGTTAATTCTCCCTGAATTATATAGGGAGGAAGTATGTTCATCTTACTCCTCATTATTTGTTCTCATTACATTTCATTCTCACTACATTTGATACTCATCCAAAAACCCTCCTTGTGTGAGCCTCTGAAAATTAAACTATACTGTGTTCCTCATCTTCTTCACTGTCATCAACTTACCCCCACTTCTTTATTTTATGCCCTATTTATCAAGTACTTTGGTACCTGGATTAGTCTTTCTTTCCACAGTCATTATTCAGAAAAACAATGTCCATGTGGACAGCCATCTAGCGAACTTCACTCTCATTCCACTTTGACAAAACACTTAAAGTCTCTATTCCAGACCTCAACGTCTTCCCAAATTCATTTTCTGATCTGAGCTTTGAAAACATAATTTGCACACCTATCTTTATACCTCTACCACTATCTCTTCCTCTTCTACTAAACATCCATGAGAACTTCTCTACTCAAGTGACCCTAGGGACCCACACTTCAAAGACACTCCCAGCACTGTTAATTTCCTGTCACACTCACACTTCTTCCAGCCTGCTTTGTCAGTCTCTATCCTGGAATTCTGACAGACTGGGTATAAACTAAAGCTCCCTGATTGGTAATTGTATGTCCTGAGACCATTTACCTAAATGTTTCTGATCTTCAGTTTCCTCATCATGTAAAGTGCTAAGCTCATACATGAATCAATATAAATTATAGCCATTATTAATCATTATCATCTCAAAAGGGCATTTTTTCTGAAACTAAAAGATGCTAGAGAAAATCATAAGGGTTAATTACCACTACAGAGCTATGGTTTTCAGTCACAATTAAATATTCAACATTATTCAACAATTATTTTTCTTTTTCTTATTAATTTCCTTTCATCATTTTTCTTTGTAGATATATCCAAAATAGTACCAATATCCTCAATTTTTCTTTCTGCAACTACCTACCCTGCTTTTGCAGATAGCATTAATAGAAAAAACCAAAGGTGTCACACTGGAGTGGTATCAGCTTATTTCCCATTCATCTCTAAATTTACCAGTATTTGCACTGACCCACCTGTTCATTCATCCATCCATGTATGCATTCAAGAAATATTTACTAAACATCTGCTATGTACCTGGCCCTGGGGATTCTGTGAAGAGCAAGACTGAGAGTTCCTTTACTCCTGAAACTTACACTCTAGTATGACACTCATTAAAAAAGTGATTATAAGTTCTCCAAGTGTTACAAAGGAGACAACAACTTCCCATAGGAACAAAACATAATCTTAGGACTGAATAATAACTTTTACCTATGAAGAAAAAGATAAATGCATATAAAGCAGAGAGCATGGCATGAGCAAAACTCTCTCAGGGAAGAGAAGAACAATCAAGAAACTAAAACCCAGTATCTCTGGACCATAGAGAAGGAAGATGGAAAGAATAATAAATGGAGCTGAGACTGCTAGTGATTCACCAAAGCTCTTCTCCACTTCTCTCATGGTTATTGCATATACATGAATGTCCAGCTCATTACATTTCCCAGCCTCCCTCACAATGAAGGGTGATATGTGGCTAAGTTCTTTCCATTGGTGTGACAGTGAAATTGTGTTCCACTTTGATGCCTTACCCATAAAATACCCCCTGCATGCTTTTTATCTTCTTTATTCCTCCTTCAGGATGATTGTCAGGCAATGTTAAGAATAGTCTTGGAAGACAAGTATTAAAGATTGCTGAGATTATCAGCCTGGTTTCCAATGTGGAACAGAACACCTGCTCACCTGGAACATCAACTTGGACTCTTATAAGACTGAGATATAAATTTGAACTCTTAAGTTTAGGGGTCTATTTGTCAGAGTGGTTTAGTCTATTCTAACTGGAAATATGGGTAAGGGATGTTTTATGCAGAGCCTTATAACCCACACAAGAATTAGAAATAAGTGATGGATGTAAAGGAGAGGGAAAGTCAGTGCTATCTCATGAGTGTCCAGTTGGAGCAACTGAATGGCAATGGTCAAGCAACGTGCTAAAATAGGGAACATGGAGGAGCAGCTGTAAAAAGTAAGGTAATGAGTTCCATTTTACACAGACTAAGTGTACGATGCATGTAAAAATTCAAGTGGAGGATGTTCATTAGGTATATAGTTATAAAGGTATAAAGCTCAGAAAACAGACTTCAGCTGGAAATAAACATTGGAATATGGTAGATATAGAAGAAAATTCAAGCCATGGGAATTCATGAGATGAGCTCTTCAGTAAAATGCTTCTTTTGCTGAGTGGTAAGAAATTTATCTTTTTATTCTCAAACTGTATCTATTAATGGGTATCCCTGGAACAGTGTAAGTTGTAGTTAAAGTGCCTTTATTGTTCTGATAACCCCTCGAAAATAAAAGCTGTGATAAATCAAGCCTTTGGTACAACTATACAAACATCTATTACAGTTTTATTAATTAAGTGAGAGTACCCCTCTAATTAATACATATACAGCAAAAGAAATTGTATTTGGCTTCTAATTCATAATTGAGCTGTGGGAATTCCATGATTTTACAAAATTTTCTTTTCAAATACCCAGTTGTTGCCGACAGCAAGCCTCTTTGCTATGTCTTTTAGGATTTAGTATTAGCTAAACTTTTAGTATTTTTCACTCTACTCTTTACAATGATCAGAAATCTATTATGCCATTCTTTTCCACTTGAACAACTGGTCTGCATATGTGATTGCATATTGTTGCATGTATGGGGAAGGAGAAAGAATCAACCAGTTTAACAAGTGTAGGTGATGGGTATTAAGGAAGCAGTTGTGATGAGACTGGGTGTTATTTATATAAGTGATGAATCACTAAATTCTATTCTTGAAACCAGTATTACACTATATGTTAACTAAGTAGAATTTAAATAAAAATTAAAAAATAAAATAGAGATAATTAAATAAAACTATAAGAAATAAATACTGGTGCTTACTATATGCCAAGTACAATGCTAAGTGTTTCACACCTGTTATCTCTTTATTTGTCAAAGCAAATCCCACTGGGGTGGAAAGAATTTTAATCCAAAAGCACTTGGTCGGTTTGCCTAGAACTTCCATTTTCATCCCCTCACCAGCAGATGGAACCGCAAAACTTTAAAAGTTTACATCTCTGGGTTAAATGTGTCAAAGTATCTGGAAGCTTTGCTCACTCCATAGCTTGTATAGGTCTCACTAAGGTCAAATTTCACCAACTAGATAGTGTGTCTCCAGCCCAGACTAGGCATAAAAATAGGACTCAGACAAGAGAGGCTCTAACCTATGTATACTTTATATAAGTCACAAAATTCCTAAAAACAGAAAATTGGAAACTTCTCAATATATATTCGGAGGAAGGAGAGATGAGGAAGGATGGAGTTCATACCTGGTGTTCATACCTGGTTTATACCTGGTGAAGGTATAAATCATGGTCCTGGACTTCCCAGTATTACTGGAATGTAGAAATCCATTGGTCTTCTCTATCAACTGCCTACTTGACATAACTATGCTTATTAAATAGAACCATATAATGTGTCCACACCTGAACTTTTTGATTTCAACCTCCAACTCCAAAACTGACTTGCTCTGTCTTTCTTATCTTAGTAAACATTACCACTATGTACCTGGTTGCTTAAGTCAAAAATTTACAAGTCTACACTGTACACAAAAACTAACTCAAAATTGATCAGAGGTTTAAATGTTAAATAGAAAATGATAAAATTTCTAGAATAAAACATAGGAGAACATCTACAGGACCCTGGGTTTGGTGAAGAGATTTTACATACACCAAAAACATGATCTATGAAATGCAAAAATTGATGTTATATTTTATTAAATTTTATGTCTACTCCGCCAAAGACACTGTAAAGAGAATGAGAAGACAAGCCACATATTGAATGAAAATATTTGCAAAACATAAATCCAATATAGAACTCAGACACAAATTCTTGTATTGAAATATATATATACATACATATATAAATTTACAGAAGTACATATGTATAACTTTTTAATTTTATGTATTTATTTTGAGACACAGTGCAAGCAGAAGAGGTTCAGAGAGTGAAAGAGAAAGAAAGAGAGAGAGAGAGAGAAAGAGAGAGAATCCCAAGCAGAGCCCAATGTGGGGTTTGATGCAAGGCTTGATCCCATGAACTATGAAGTCATAACCTGAGCCAAAATCAAGAGTCAGATACTTAACCAATTGAGCCACCCAGGTCCCTATATATATACATCTCTCTTAAAAATATATATAATATAAATATACAATGCAAATATAATTTATATATATACAACTCTTAAAATTCAACAGTAAAGGAATTATCAAAAATAGGCAAAAGATCTGAGCAGATACCTCACCAAAGAAGATATACATTTAACAAACAAATATATGAAGAGATGCTATCCTTTATCATTAGGAAATGCAAATGAAACAATGAGATACCACTATGTATGCATCTATAAAAATCCTATGATTTAAAAAAAACTGAAAATACACTGCACAGAATTCTCATTCACTGTTGGTGGAAATGCTCACATGTTTTTAGAAGAAAATTCTAATTCACTTTTCTTTCACAAACTACTTTCAAGATTCTGCCTGAGATGTTCCACAGCATGTTTCATATTTTGGAAATCAGAAACAATTCTACTGAATAAAACTGAACTCTAATAGTAGATCTCCCAAAATATATATTTGTCTAAGTATTTTAATAAGAAAGTATG